>NW_024424341.1:55240881-55313705 GCF_017311325.1 Ursus maritimus | reverse complement strand
CCTGTACTGGGCTCCATGCTGGGTGTGGAGCCTACTTCTAAAAAATATATATGGGGAGATATTTGGTGAAAGCATTTGTAAAATCATCAGCACAGTTGTTAGATTGAATTCTAATTTTTTTTTTAAGATTTTATTTATTTATTTGATAGAGAGAGACAGCCAGCGAGAGAGGGAACACAAGCAGGGGGAGTGGGAGAGGAAGAAGCAGGCTCCTAGTGGAGGAGCCTGATGTGAGGCTCGATCTCCGAACGCCGGGATCACGCCCTGAGCCGAAGGCAGACGCTTAACGACTGAGCCACCCAGGCGCCCCTGAATTCTAATTTTTAACTGGTGAATTATGAATTACATATCCAGGGGGGAGTGGATTACAGTCCTAATCTAAGGACTGCCGTCACTGATGTGTCGGGTTCTCAACTGGGAATATTTATTTTCAGTTTTATTATTTATTTGTTTATAAAAGATTTTATTTATTTATTTGAGAGAGAGAGGGAGAGAGCGAGCAAGCATGAGCTGGGTGAGGGGCAGAGGGAGAAGCAGGCTCCCCCCTGAGCAGGGAGCCCCATGCGGGATGGATCCCAAGGATCACGACCTGAGCCCAAAGCAGTTGCTTAACCGACTGAGCCACCCAGGCGCCCTCCCCTAATTTTTTTTTTTTTTTTTAGATTTTATTTTTAAGTAATCTCTACAACCAACATGGGGCTTCAACCTACAACCCGGAGATCAAGAGTCGCATGCTCCACGGACTGAGCCAGCCAGGCGCCCCTGGAACATTTATTTTTTTAAGTTATTAACATTATTAAATAAATAACTCCATCTAATTTAAATCTTACACCAATCATGTGTGGGATGAGCTTTAATAATCTGCATTTTACATTCGAGGAATTTGAGTTCCGAGAGGCGACGAAAGACCGAACTCAGGGCGGAGGCATTGCAGGCTGGGTTGCGCCACCTGCGGCTCACTCGCGCTTTTAGAGACCCTCGAGCGGGAGAACCGTTGTAGGTTAACGGCCCCCACCCACGTCCGGATTCCTTTGGCGGGAAAAAAGCTTCCCCTCAACGCCCCGCCCCCAGCCGGGCCCCGCCCCCGTCCCCTCCGGTGCCCCCGCCCCTCGCTATAGCTAGACTTCGTTCGTCCTTCTATGGGTGACTTGGCCAGACTCTGGCTTCAGCCCCACCTCTCGCACGCAGGAAGGCTCCGAACGCGCCTCAGCCAATCGGCGCCCGCGGTTCGCTCCCCGCCTTCTCAAGCCTCGCCCCTGCCCTTAATCCTGGCAGCTTCCGCCCCGTGGGCTCAGAGCCACGCGGCGCGGCCGGGAGCTTCTTTTCGCACCCGCCACCGTTACCTCCCGGGGTTCCGGACCGCCGCCTTCCGTACCCAGGGGCCCGGATCTCCCCTCCCGGACTCCAGAGCCTGGCTCCCCTCTTCCCGGAGCTTTGTCTCCCGCCCCCCCGGTTCAGGTTCCCCAGCCTCGGTTTCCAGGACCCCGGCACCCCGGATCCCTGCCTCCTGGATCTCCGCTACCAGGACCTGGCCTCTTGAGGACTAGAGCCGCGTGGACGTCTTCAGCCTTCCAGAGCCAAGGACCCCAGGTCCCAGCCTGATAAACTCCCGTATTCCCATCCCTGGGGCCGAGAAACCCAAGTGCTCCCAGATTTCGCCCGCCGGACGCAACCTGGGAGAGCAGAAGAGCCTCAGCGCCCAGCTTGGGGATCTCAGACATTCCAGGAACCGAGGCGCTGTGAATTCCCAACTCCAGGGAACCGTCCAAAGTTCCAGCCTCCAGGCTGTGTTACAAACTCTCCGTTCTAAGGAACGCCCGCGTCCCAGGAAGGAGTCCCAAGCGCGCCCAGCTTCCAGGCGCTAAGGAACTCCGGGGCGTTCATCATGGTGGCCGAATCGCCTCGGGGAGACCCGAAGGGGTTCGCGGCGGCTGAGCCCACCGCGAACGGTGCCCCGACGTTGGTCCCTCCAGAGGAGCCAGGCGCGGCAGGAGGCGGATGTTCCCGGGACCGGGTGCGCCGCTGCCTTCGCGCCAATCTGCTGGTGCTGCTGACCGTGGTGGCGGTGGTGGCCGGCGTGGCTCTGGGTCTGGGTGTCTCGGGGGCCGGCGGCGCGGTAGCTCTGGGCCCCGCGCGCCTGGCGGCCTTCGCCTTCCCGGGCGAGCTGCTTTTGCGCCTGCTGAAGATGATCATCTTGCCGCTGGTTGTGTGCAGCCTGATCAGCGGCGCCGCCAGCCTGGACTCGAGCGCGCTCGGCCGCCTGGGCGCCTGGGCGCTGCTCTTTTTCCTGGTCACCACGCTGCTGGCGTCCGCGCTCGGCGTGGGCTTGGCGCTGGCCCTGCAGCCGGGCGCCGCCTTCGCCGCCATCAACGCCTCGGTCGCGACCACGGGCGCTGTGGAAGAGGCCCCCAGCAAGGAAGTCCTGGATTCGTTCCTGGATCTTGTGAGGTCAGACACCGCCCCCCCGGTGGAGTGGGGGGAGGGAAGGGGGTGCCTCAGCCACGTGGGGAGGGGACGCGTGTTAGGGATGGCGGGAGTGGCCACGTGAACAGGAGAGGGCATCCCCGGGGCCTGGGAAGACAGGACGGGATGGTGAGGGATGGTGATGGTGGCCCTTTGAGGGTCAGAGGACAGCGGGTGAGGACAGACCCCTGGGGAAGGAGGCTTCTAACGTGGGCGCCTGGAGACATAAGCAGGGACCCTACAAGAAGGAGATGATGAACAAGGAGGTCTTATAGAGGGAAGAGAGAGTGATGCTTGGGGAGTTTGTAGGGAGGGAGGGGACATAAGAGGGTCTCTTGGGAGGGGAGAGGATCCTGGGAGGCGGGGAGACTTGGAAGGGGATTTGGGGGCTAAGGGCCTTGGGATGGGGCTTTTGGATCAAGATTTTAGTCCAGGGTCAGAGGGCTTGTAACCCCTGGGTAAGGAAAGGAGTCCATGGGGGACCTCGAGGAGATCTGAGTGACCTCCAGCCCCAGGACTCCCCACACTACGTGTCACCCGGACACAACCAGGTTCTTTTCTTAGCCTCCCTTCCCCGCCCAGTCTGGCAGCTTCCCTTTTATATGTTCCTGCTAAACCCTGCCACCTCGTCGACTTTCCATTCCATTTCCTCCTGTCTGGGGAGCCTGTCTGGGCTTTCCCTCCACCACCCCCCCCCCAAACCCACAAGAGGCTGCATAGAAGGGAGCCAGTTAGAAAGGGAGCAGACTCTTTTCTTTCTGATCTCTGCTCCCCACCCAAGAATGGCTCTCCCCGTTTTGAGGAGGGCAGACCTCTGGGTCCACACGGCCTTGCCTTTGGGGGCTGTTGATTCAATATCTCCAGGCTGGTTGGGGACTTCCTGGAAGTGGTGGGAGGAAATGATGAGTCACGGAACTGGGTTCTCCCAAGCACTTGGGGCCTCCGGGTCGGCTGAGATGAGAGACTTGGGGGCAGGCTTGGTGTCTGGAAGTTGCAGTGGGTGGGCGCCTCCTGGCTGGGGGAGATTAGCAGGGTCCTGACCCTGCCCTGTCGGGCCTGGGCGGGTACAGGCCTTCTGGCCAATGGGCACACCCACTCGGAGACTTGATGTGTACAGGCTCCCGCTGCGTGCCAAAAGTGGACTGCTACTCGGCCAGCTCCCCGGAGGCTTAGCTGGAACATCTCAGAACCGCACAACTTCAGAGCCAACTGGCACACAGCTGGACACACACTCAGCCACAGCTGCGGCCTCTCACGCTGACGCATGGCCTTAACACCAGTTGTCACACGTGCACTCACGCACACAGAATACTAGCATCCCTTGACGCAGCCACTCACGGTGGCAGTCACCACCCAGTACATCGAGCGTTGCCCAAACATCCGTGCTCAAGAGCCCATGCACACCAACACTGTCCCACGGCTCTGAACACGAACCCGCACAGCTGTCCACCCACCTCCGGGGAGGGGGGCGCGGGGGGGGGGTGGGCTGGAACTACGCAGCCTGGGGCTGGGGCAAATCCCAGCTCGGCCACTTCCCAGCCAAGGCAGGTTTCTTTCCCTTTCTGTGCCTTGGTTCCCTCTTCTATAAATCGGGGATCAGAGGGCTGGCGTGAGGATCAGATGAGTGGATTTAGGGGCACCCAGGCGGCTCCGTGGGTGAAGCGTTGGACTCTTGATCTCAGCTCAGGTCTCCATCCCAGGGTCGTGAGTTCAAGCCCTGCGTTGGGCTCCATGCTGGGCGGGGAGCCTACTTACTTTTTATTTATTTTATTTTTTTTTTCAAAGATTTTATTTATTTATTTGACAGAGATAGAGACAGCCAGCGAGAGAGGGAACACAAGCAGGGGGAGTGGGAGAGGAAGAAGCAGGCTCACAGCGGAGGAGCCTGATGTGGGGCTCGATCCCACAACGCCGGGATCACGCCCTGAGCCAAAGGCAGACGCCCAACCGCTGTGCCACCCAGGCGCCCCCTTTTTATTTATTTTTAAAAAAGATTTTATTTATTTATTTGAGAGAGAGAGAGTGCACAAGCAAGGTGAGGGGCCAAGGGAGAAGCAGACTCCCTGCTGAGCAGGGAGCCCGATGCCGGACTCAAACCAGGGACTCCACAATCATGACCTGAGCTGAAGGCAGATGCTGAACCCACTGAGCCACCCTGCTGCCCTGCGGGGAGTCTACTTAATAAAAAATAAAATAAATAAAGGAGTGCATTTACGTCAGGGATTACTTCAGGGACTGTAGACACATTTGCTGTAATTTTCGTCCCACTCTGAGACACAAGAGGCTGTTGTCCCACGCCCTGACATGCTCCCTGGGGTTGAATGCACGCCACCGCACAGATACACATTCACGACACAGACAGCCGTCCCTTGTCACTCTCTCGCTGCCTTTCTGACACACCTAGATCTTCCCCATACCCCCTGACCCACTCAGCTCGGCCCCTGGGGCCCGAGCTTTTCTCAGCCCTCTGGGAGGAAATGGCTGATGCAAGATGCCCAGGGTATTAAGTTTGCTGCCTGGGGTGGAGCTGAGGCCCTGGGTGACCCTGCCCGATCCTGCCTTGGGAAGCCAGCATTCCTCACATCCAGTCCACAATCCCTTGAGGCTGGCCGGGGCTAGCAGGAGCTAGCAGGCCAGCCTGCAGGGCCCTAGCAGGCCAGCTCGGACTCCCCACCCCCTGGGAAAGTGAGCAGGCCAGGACCCAACTCTGCCTGCCCACACCTGGCCTGAGGCATGGGTGGGGACCATTTCTGGGTGCCAACGGGGCCTCCAAGATTCTTCCCATCCCAAGAGGCCAATGCGGCCCTTCAGACACCTGCCCTCCCCTAGCCTCCCCCTGGGGTATTTAATAACGTGCCCCCCTCTGTGTCTGTCTCTGCAGAAATATCTTCCCCTCCAACCTGGTGTCTGCGGCCTTCCGCTCAGTGAGTCCTTGGGGGTATGTCCCGAGGGGTGGGGGGCGGGCAGGGAGGGAGACAGCCAGTTGCCCCCACTGGGTGCCTGCTTTTGGGTGGCCTGTGAAACCCCTCCATTGCCTATCATCGAGAAAGGAGAATATGGGTTCTGAGCCCTTCTGGGTTCTCATTCTAGCTGGGTGGCCCTGGGCAAGTGCCTTTTCCTCTCTGAGCTTCTGGAAAATGGGCACATGGTATGAAAATCCCGCCTCAGTGGGGTTGCTGGCAGGATGCAAGGAGATGGTGTTTAGGGGTGCTTAGGAGCACTGTTAGCGCCAGGACGGGGTGGGGGAGCCCCGGGGGGGGGTTGATACTGACTCTTGCCCACCCCCACTTGCAGTACAGTACCTCCTATGAGAACAGATGGGTCAACGGAACCAAGGTGAAGGTGAGAGCCGGGGAAGGGGGGCTGGGGCCCCATCCCTCGGCCCATTGTTGGGGTTTTTCCATTTTGTTCCCACCCCAGCCTTTGTTTGCTCCCCCCACCGGTGTCTTCTGACGTTTGGTGGTATTTGTTTTATCCTCTCTGCAGCCGCTGCCCAATTTCTCTTTTCTGGTCTCTCCACTTTTGGCCCCTTCTTCTCCCTCCCCAGTGCAGACTTCTCTTCTGCCCCCACCCCACCCCACCCTGCCCTGGCCCCCTCTCCTGTGGGCCCCCGGCTCCTCCTGTCCCACCTACCCTCAGCCTGGCACAAAGTAGTCTTTCCAAAGCACAAACCTGACCTTGTTTCTCCCCTACCCAGAGCCCCGTTATGCTCCCTAGTGCCCTCGGAAGAAAGCCCAGGCTCTTTGCCACAATCCGTGAGACCCTGTGAAGTCAGGGTTCTGCCCAGCTGCCCACCCAGCCTCTTGTCTTGACTGTGGCCGGCCTCTTCCAGCCACAGTGAATGTCCTTCTGTGTTCCCACAAGGTGCTCTTATTTCCAGACTGTTGCACGTTGTTTCACCCTCTCCAGAACCTTCTACCACCTCTCTTTATGTGATTAATCCTCCCGTTCTCCTGATCTCAGCCCCTTCCTCCATGAAGCCCTCCCTGATTCCCCCACCACACCACCCGCCAAGCGGGCATCCCCCCTCGGTTCCCACACTCCCCTGGGTTTCCCTATTCTAATCACTCTTGATGACAGGTCTATTTCTCATGGACCTGGACTGTGAGCCTTGGGGAGAAGGGACAAATGAGCTCCAGGAGCTGTTTTGTCCGCTTTGGGTCCCAGCAGGGCCCAGGACAGGCCCTTAGTGACTGTGCAGGTTGACCGAGCAGTCTCCTCCCATCCCAATCTGTTCCTTCCCCAAAGGTGCCCATTGGCAGGGAGGTGGACAGTATGAACATCCTGGGCCTGGTGGTGTTTGCCATTGTCTTTGGGGTGGCCCTGCGGAAGCTGGGGCCCGAGGGGGAGCTGCTCATCCGCTTCTTCAACTCCTTCAACGACGCAACCATGGTGCTGGTCTCCTGGATCATGTGGTAGGTGGGGGGGGGAGGGGAATGGGGATGCGGGAGGGGGCCACCCTCCGTCTATCTGCTCCTCATAGCCAGATGGCCTGGATTCACACCCAGCGTTCACCGTCCTCTGGCTGTGTGACTTTGCGCAAGTGACCTGCCCTCTCTGTGCCTCAGTGTCTTCATTATAAGATGAGGGCAGCGTTGTAGTCCGTGGGTGCCGAGACTTGACACCAGCACTTTCTGGATCCTCCTGGAAGTGACAAAAAGCCAGCCGAGCTGTGGCCACAGCTTAGTGAATGCATCTCCCTTGCAGAGATTTGAATGGGATCAAATGTCCCAAGTTACCGTGAAGATGACATGAGTAATAGGAGGTCTAGGTAAAGCACTTATAAAGTGTTTTCAATGTCTAGCACCTCCTGAACATTCACTCATGTTAGCTATGAGCATGATCATTAGGACTTCCCACCTGAGTGCCCTATAACAAGTTCCTTATCGCACTCTGCCTTGGTTTCCCCATCTGGAAAATGGGACTGACAGTACCAGGCACAAATGAGTGGAAACTTCTTGGGACACCGCCTGACCTATAGCATGCCGACAGTGAACAGTATCGGCTAATATGTATCAAGTACGTCACTTGTGTAACTCCTGGGCACATGCCCCTGGCCGGAGCTTGGGCATTTGGCCAAACCTAGCTGCGCAGGTGGCTGGGCTACTGGGCCTTTCTTCTGTTACCAAAGAGGGGAAGGGGTTTGGGCGACAGCTAGCCGTAGTGATCAAACCGGGACAGCAGTTTGGGAGGCCTCCTGGCTGGGAGGCACGAGCCCCCCTGGGATCGTCACTCCAGGAGAAGGTGATGATAATTCCAGCAGAAGTTTATAGACCACTGTGTACAAAGAGCTTTCAGGGCACTTCCCGGGGCGCCCCACTTCCTCCAACATTCCTACGAGGCCGGTAGCCTTAATGTCCCTGTTTTACAGACCTCTTACATTTTTTTTTTAAAAGATTTTATTTATTTATTTGACAGAGAGAGAGACAGCCAGCAAGAGAGGGAACACAAGCAGGGGGAGTGGGAGAGGAAGAAGCAGGCTCCCAGCGGAAGAGCCTGATGTGGGGCTCGATCCCGGAACTCCGGGATCACGCCCTGAGCCGAAGGCAGATGCTCAACGACTGAGCCACCCAGGCGCCCCTACAGACCTCTTAGATTTTAAATAGGAGCTTGTGTGGGATTGTGGTAAAGATTCAGTCATGTCCAGGGCTCAGCCCATCATAAATGCTTCGTATCTGTGGGTTGTTATTAAGACACGAGCCATGGACTTTTTATTTCTCGTGATGTGGGGAGAGATTGTATCGGCTTAAATCGTCCTAGCTGCTTTAACAAACGAACCCAGAACATGTCAATGACTCACTCACGGGGGCCACGTGTTCAGTGCAAATCTGGTTAGTGATTCTACACCAAGCGGCCATAGAAACCCCCAGGCTGCTTCATCGCCCTGCTGCGGTATTTTCAAGGGGAGAGAGCTTGGAGGATGGCAAGGAAGGTGCCCGAACTTCAAACGCGGCTCTGGGTGTTTCCTGCCCGCAAGGGAGGCCGTGGTCGGGCCGTGTACTGAGCACAGAGCCTGGTCCTGCGTGGACACATGGTCAGAAGCTGCAATCTGTCTCCTGGCCACTTAGGTATGCCCCAGTGGGCATCTTGTTCCTCGTGGCTGGCAAGATCGTGGAGATGGAGGACGTGGGGATGCTCTTCGCCAGTCTCGGCAAATACATCTTGTGCTGCCTGCTGGGCCACGCCATCCACGGGCTCCTGGTGCTGCCCCTCATCTACTTCCTCTTCACCCGCAAAAACCCCTACCGCTTCCTGTGGGGCATCGTGACAGCGCTGGCCACTGCCTTCGGGACCTCTTCTAGGTACGGCCTTGAGACAGATGAGTGCAGGATTTTTAAGCTTTAAAGGGACCTGGCATGGGCATCAGATAGCTGGAGACCCTTGAAATTTGTATTTGGGGACACTGGATCTGGGTACAGGGGCCATACTTTTGTGAGTTTCTCATAAGATTCTGGAACAACCCCCCCCCCCATTAGAAAACCACTGTCTTAGAGATTTCTTCTTTCCTTCCTGAGAACCCCTCCTGCTCCACAAGGCCTGGCCTTGGGGGACAATGGTCTAGCGCTCCACCCTGGATCCAGTCTCTAGGAGCCCCACCCTGGATCCACTCTCTAGGAGCCCTTTCCAGCCTCTTCTAGGCATTTTGTCCACTTGTGCCCTCAGCACCTGGCCCTCCCCACAGCAGCGTTCCCAAGAGAATAGCAGTTCTTAGCCAAGATCTGTTATTGGTGGAGCGGGTAGGGAGTGTAGGTCAGTGAGCTCCGAGGCATTATAGAATTTAGGCTTGAATTTTTGTGTGTATTTTGCAGGATAGCAGTCTGTACTCTCCCAGCGGGTCCAGGACTCCTATATTTTGGAATCCTGGCATTCTGCAGGATCCCAGAAGCCTCTGGCTTTGGGAAAAGAAGGGTAGGGAGGGCTGGGGAGGGCTAGGGGTGGGTGGGAGGGGTCTAGGCTGGTGGGCGGAGCCTGCAGTGCGCTGATTGGCCAGTGGGTGGTAGGATGGGCGGGGCTTCGGCAAGGGGCGGGTCACATACGCTGACTGACACGCCTCCCCTCAGCTCTGCCACGCTGCCGCTGATGATGAAGTGCGTGGAGGAGAGGAACGGCGTCGCCAAGCACCTCAGCCGCTTCATCCTGCCCATCGGTGCCACCGTCAACATGGATGGTGCGGCGCTCTTCCAGTGTGTGGCCGCGGTGTTCATTGCACAGCTCAACCAGCGATCCCTGGACTTCGTGAAGATCATCACCATCCTGTGAGTGTGGGGCGGCAGCGGCCAGGACCCCCGGCCCATCTGACCCCTTCCCCGAGAATGGACACAGGCTGGAGGGAGCCAGCTTCTCCCGCTACCGAGGCCCCTCTCCTTGACCTCCGCGCTCTTCCCCCAGGGTCACCGCCACGGCGTCCAGTGTAGGAGCTGCGGGCATTCCCGCCGGAGGCGTCCTCACTCTGGCCATCATCCTGGAGGCAGTCAACCTACCGGTTGAGGACATCTCCTTGATCCTGGCTGTGGACTGGCTAGTGTAAGTGTGGCTTTGGGGCTTCAGGGGCCTAACGGGTAGCTCTCGGGGAAAGGGGGTGAGCAAGAGGGTCATTGAGAGTCTGTGGGCAGAAGAGGAGAGGAAGAAAGGGGATGGTATTTTGAACATTGTAATCAGTGGGAAGGAAGGCATCTTGGGGGTTCTAAGAAGGACCCCAGAGAGGGAGTGTGCCCCAGTGGTTAATAGCACCGACTCTTAGGCCAGGCTGCTTGTGTTCAAATCCCAGTGCCACCTCTGATAGGTACTATGACCCAGGTCGAGTCCTTTATCTCGTCTCAGTTTCTCCATCTGTAAAATGGAGAGAATAGTATCTCCTTGAGGATCAGGTGACATAAACATGTAACTCCCTTATAAGAGCCCCTGCTAAGAGTTACTGTTTCTCAGCCACATCGCTCCTAGGTATAATGCCAAGAGAATTGAAAACATGGTCACAAAAACTTGTACGTGATCGTTCATAGCGGCATTATTCATAATAGCAAACAGGTGGAAACAACCCAATGTCTGTCAACTGACGAATGGGTACATAAAGTATATATCCATAACAATGGAATATTATTTAGCAATAAAGTGAAATGAAGCATGGGCACATACATGCTATCACGTAGTGGACCCTTGAAAACCTCATGCAAAATGAAAGAAGGCAGAACACAAAGGACCACGTATTGTACGATTCCATTTCTGTGCCATGTCCAGAATAGGCAACACTATGGAGTGTAGATTAGCAGTTGGAGGGGGGCTGGGGCAGGCGGAGGGAATGGGGGATAACTGCTTGGTGGGTGTGGGGCTGTCTTTTTTAGAGCAATGAAAACGTCCCAGAATTAAATAGCGGCAATGGTTGTACAACTCTGAATATACTAAGAACTGCTGGGTGGTATACTTTTTTTTTTTGAGAGAGAGAGAGAGAGAACATGTGCATTCGTGAGGGAGGGGGCACAAGGGGAGGGGCAGAGGGAGAGAGAATCTTAAGCAGGTTCCACGCCTAGTGTGGAGCCCGACGCAGGGCTTGATCTCATCACCCTAATATCATGACCTGAGCTGAAATAGAGTCAGACATTCAACCAACTGAGCCACCCAGGTGCCCCCCGATTGTATACTTTTAAAGCGTGAATTTGGGGCGCCTGGGTGGCTCAGTCGGTTAAGCGTCTGCCTTCAGCTCAGGTCATGATCTCACGGTCCTGGGATCGAGTCCTGTGTTGGGCTCCCTGCTTGGTGGGGGGTCTGCTTCTGCCTCTCCTTTTACCCCTCCCCCCTGTTCGTTCTCTTTCACTCTCTCTTTCTCTCAAATAAATAAAATCTTTTTTTTAAAGGGTGAATTTTCTGGTATATAAATTATAGCTCACTTCTCTAAAATGGCACACACAAAGTATAAAGAGGAAGTGAAAAGAGATCTTCAGGATTATAAGTAGAAAGGCCTGAGTGAGGAAGTAGTATTTCAGGGGCAAGAAGAGAGGTGGATGGGTCTTCTGAGGCCCCAGGAGACGGAAGGTGGAGAAAGTGTGGGATACCTTGGGATTCCACAGGAAAGAAGAGAGAGAGGGGGCCTCTTGGATTCTGGATGAAGAGATCTTTGATGTTCTAGGAGGAAGGGATACTTGGGATCCTGTGAAGATGGAGGGATGAGCTGGGTCTAGGAGTCGAACAGGGTTCCATGAAGGATGGCGCCATGGGGACTCCAAGCTTTGGGGGGAGAAGCAGGAGGAAAGCGAGAGGGTTGGGCCCTACCCTCTCCCCTCCCACTCACTTCCCTGTCACTCCTGCCCCTTTAGGGACCGGTCCTGTACCGTCCTCAATGTGGAAGGTGATGCCTTTGGCGCGGGACTCCTCCAAAATTACATGGATCGCTCCGAGTTGCGCAGCTCGGTGCCAGAGTTGATCGAAGTGAAGGGTGAGGCGCCCTTGTCTTCACTGCCCGTCCCCACCGAGGAGGGGAACCCCCTTCTCAAACGCTGGCCGGGACCTGCTGGGGATGCGGATCCCTGCGAGAAGGAATCAGTTATGTAAACCCCGTAGGGAGGTTCCCTGCCCTGATGGAGGCGCTCTGAACATGGGGATCAGGAACCGGGGCTCTGGAGACCCTGCCTGCACTCTCAGGGGATCCAGGGGCCCCCGCCGCTCTTCCCACTGCTCGGATATCAGATCTGGGAGGCCTCAGTGCTGGGGTATATGTGTGTATGTGTATCTTCTCCCCACATCTTCCCCAGCCCTCAATTCCTGTTCCCACGCAAGGCTAGGAAACAAGATGGAGAAATAATGTCAATGTGTCCTTCTGGGCTCCCCCTCTTAGGGCGCAGGTCGTCACATGGACTTCTGCCCTCTTTGAGAAGAAGGATGTTCCAGTGGGTTGCTGGCTATTTTGGTGGCTGTAGTTGTGTGTGTGTGTGTGTGTGTGTGTGTGTGTGTGTGTTGTGACTCTAGGGTACATCCCACCCTGTCCCCAGGCCCTCTGTTCCCTCCACAGTAACAGAAACACTCCAGAGGACCCTGCCGGGGTGGGGGAGACCAAGGACAAAGACTGCTGTCACTCCAAAGGACCTTTTTTGAGCAATAAAATTGTCAAGCCTATCTCATCAGATGTGTTTAAGGCTAAAAGCACGAGCCACACAGAAAAAAACAAACATGATAAACTGGGCTTCGCTGACATAACAAGAAAATACCTGTTCATCAAAAAACACCACTGGAAAAACCACGGTGGGCTGCCAGCGCACACACTTGGAAAGGCAGAAAGCAAGTACCGAGTGTGGCCAAGGAGGTGGACTGATTGGACAGGAGCCCCACGCGCTGCGGGCGCGAATGCGTAACAGTCCAGACACTTTGGAAAAGTCGCTGGGCAGTTTCTTATCAACATACCTATACTTAAACCAAGCAGCCCAGGAGTCCCCCTTAGCAAAGAGAAAAGAAGACCTCCGCCCACCCAAAGCCCAGTACGCAACTGTCTGTAGCCACTCTCCCTAAGTGCCAAAATTTGGAAATGTATCCATTGATAGTAGAATCGTTCCCAGGATGGGATGGCCATGCAGGAAAAAAAAATGTACGGTCTATTCAATTTGGATGCATCTCACAGATAACATTTTGAGTGAAAGGAGCTGGAAATAGTTCATGCTACCTAGTTCCATTTCTATGAGGGTCCGGAACAGGCTAAACTGGTCTGTAGTGAGAGAAATCCAAACCGTGATGACCTAGGAGGGTGACTTCAAGCCTGGGAAGGCGTCCAGGAAATCTAGCAAACGTTCCATATCTTGAGACAGGTGTTGCTTAAACAGACCTAGATGCTTAGAAAAATTCACCTGTACACTTAAGATGTGTGCATTTTAGCCTGCATAGACCATCTTCTCGTTGAGAAATTTCATACGACTCCTGGGAAGAAATTGATTTTCCAGTGTAACCACCTACATAGGAATGCGGGTGTCCCCCTGATACTTGAACTCTCACTCTCCGGACAGGACAGTGCCCGTAAGGACTTGTCCCCTCCCTCTTTTTAAACCCCGAATTTGCTATTTGAATAAAAACCCCTGCTGTGCAACTGTTCTTTTTTTTTTTTTTTTTTAAGATTTTATTTATTTATTTGACAGAGATAGAGACAGCCAGTGAGAGAGGGAACACAAGCAGGGGGAGTGGGAGAGGAAGAAGCAGGCTCCCAGCGGAGGAGCCCGATGTGGGGCTCGATCCCAGAACGCCAGGATCACGCCCTGAGCCAAAGGCAGACGCTTAACGACTGCGCCACCCCGGCGCCCCTGTGCAACTGTTCTTAAGTCCTGTTGGAGTCCAGGATGTGGATGACATCAATCGCGCCTCAGGTGCTCTGACGATCCTGCCTTGTACATTGCTGAAACATGTTACACATTACTGATCGTTATCTACCCCTCCCAGGGCCCTATGTGGGCCCCTGCCAGGTGCCTGGAGGCACCACCAATCTGAGTCCAATTATAGATGGTATCTTGAGAATCTTTATTTTATTTTATTTTGGTTTATTTAGTTACATCTCATGATCATTGCAGTGGGGACGGAAAATATAATTCATATCTGATTCTGTGCAAAATTGTGTATCGCACACAAACATAACCGCTAATGAGTTCATTAAGTGTTTAATAATGAAGTAATTGGCGTTTTCAATGCTTTCTATTATGCCAAAATCCTTAGTGGGTGGTTATAAAAGTGTTTTAAGGGTTTTAATGGTATTTGGGGAAATTGGTTGGGGTCGTTGGAAGGAGCTGGGAGTGCCTTATTTTCCCCACTTAAAATAGTTGTTCATCTTCAAATTTTCTATTTAATGCTTTGGGGGGAATGGGTCAGACTTAGATTATGAAGGATGCCTGTTTAAAGAGAGGTACACACGCATGTGTAATATATTGCATATCCTATGTATACAATATGTATACAAAGGAATCCATAACTAGGCCAAGTTCCAATTTCCCCATTTTTCTTTTTTTTTTTTTAAGACTTTATTTATTTATTCGACAGAGATAGAGACAGCCAGCGAGAGAGGGAACACAAGCAGGGGGAGTGGGAGAGGAAGAAGCAGACTCATAGTGGAGGAGCCTGATGTGGGGCTCGATCCCAGAATGCCGGGATCACGCCCTGAGCCAAAGGCAGACGCTTAACCGCTGTGCCACCCAGGCGCCCCCCAATTTCCCCATTTTTCGATTCCATTTTCAAGACTTGCTGGGCACATGCCACTAATTTTGCCTAAGATGCTGGTCTGGGTCATTTAAAAAGTCTGGAACTGTTTCAAGCCTCCTGTGTGTGGACAGGGGCTCCCAGACCTGGTGTCCACTAGCATGTGCGCTCCACGAGGGAGCCATCTCTGTCCTGTTCACCACTGTCGGCCCGGAGTACAGCATGGTGCCTGGCACATGCGGAATGAATGAATCGGGCTTCATTCAGCTACAGCGCTGCCTGGCTAGAAGAGGCTGTCACCTGGTTGAGGTCCTGCTTCTGCGGCCTGCCAGCACTGCCTCCTTGTGTAAGCACGGTGGAGTCTCGCCCTCTGGTGACGATGGCTCTGTTATGCCTCTCCCAAAGGCCACTGTGAAGGTTACATAAGAACAGAAGGAAAAGCACCTGGACGGCCACCCTCCCGGGGCCCTGCTCGCACCTCCCTCTCCCTTTCTCCATCCACCCCTGTTTTTGGGACACCCCTCTTGCTCCTTCGAAGGAGCCTGGCTTGGGAGGGAGTGCTCACACTAGCCCCGTGTTGGGCTTGGACCGGCATTCTAAAGACTCATAGTAACGGGATGAGGGGGCTGGCAGGCGCAGGGGAATGACAGCTTTGTCTCTCCTTGCGACAATGTTTCTGGGCCTGTCGGACTCCCTCCCCCAATCTGCTTTTTTGGGGGGGTGGTCAACCTTATTAAGGTATAATTTGCATACAATAAACTACATCCATTAAAGTAGGTAATCGGATAAAATGGACAGATGCATAGTTAGTGAAAACCACCACAATCAAGATACACGATATTCCCACCCCACCCCCCAAATAACCCGGTGCTCCTTTGCATTCTATCCCCCCCTCTGCCCCCAGGCCCAGGCAACCACTGATCTGCTTTGGGTCACTGAGGATTAGTTTGTCTCTCGGAGAATTTCGCATTAGTGGAATCCTATAGCAGGTGGCTTTTTGTGTCCTGCTTCTTTCATAGCATAATGCCTTTGAGATTTAGTCATGTTTCTGCACATATCAATTTATTCCTTTTTGTTTTTTTTTAAGACTTTATTTATTTATTCGACCGAGATAGAGACAGCCAGCGAAAGAGGGAACACAAGCAGGGGGAGTGGGAGAAGAAGAAGCAGGCTCATAGCGGAGAAGCCTGATGTGGGACTCGATCCCATAACGCCGGGATCACGCCCTGAGCCCATGGCAGACGCTTAACCGCTGTGCTACCCAGGCGCCCCATTCCTTTTCGTTTTTAATCACCGACGAGTATTGCACTGTCTGGGTGTACCAGTCTGTGTATGCAGTCACCTGAAGTGGACACTGGGTGGTTTCCGGTTTGGGGCTACTGTATACAAGGCGCATTTGGACACAGGTGTTTTGCCTGCCATCGACTTTCCATAGCAAATCTTCTGTAACGCCCAGAAAGGATACACGAATATTTACTGCTTGGTAAAGGGAGCAATGCATCCAACAGCACTGGAGACATGAACCTCCTTCCTTCCGGCTGTGCCCCGTGTTAACCCTTTGGCTGCTGGGGTGCTGGAGGGGAGAAGTCCAGGGAGTCCCCATGGAGAGCCAGGGGGGTAATGATGGGGGGAGGGGTCGTCCATGGCGATGACCATTTACCAACAGATCAGTAAGCTCTAATGTGATATTTTCATGTTTTAATCACCATCGTGGCCACAGCCGTGCATGTGTTGGCTTGAATGTCAGCTCTGGGAAAATCCTCTGGGCTCTGCTGAAATGAAGGTCGTAGATAGTATAACCCACCTGCACATGATTCACATGATTTTATGTTATTTATTTTTTGAAGTTTGTTTTATTTATTTATTTATTTATTTATTTAGTAATCTCTACCTACCCCCAACGTGGGGCTTGAACTCACGACCCTGAGATCAAGAGCTGCATGCTCTTTCCGACTGAGCCAGCCAGGCACCCCTGCCCAGGGCTCAGATAATTTTTTTTTTAAAGATATTATTTATTTATTTGACCGAGAGAGCCAGAGAGCGCAAGAGGGGGGGGGCATGGCAGAGGGAGAAGGAGAAACAGGCTCCGCCCCACCCCCCAACAGGTGGCCGGACGCGGGGCTGGATCCCAGGACCCTGGGATCATGACCCGAGCTGAAGGCAGACGCTCAACCAACGCTCAACCAACAGGGCTCCGATCATTCTTAACCGGGTTTTGGTTACTCTGCACTAGTATGGATGTGCTGGTTTTTACAATATCGAAATACTTCTGTTCTGGCTAATCGTACGAGAGGAATTGAGAAAGCACTAAAAGGCAGTAATAACACATCCTAATATAAACTCATTAATTCAAGTTAATTGTTGCAATAGGTCTTCTGTTGTACGATTACCCAGTCGATGATAAAGGTACTGATTACACAGAGCTGTCAGGCAATATTATAAGAGCTACAGAAGTTTTTAGTCTAGTTGTTGTTAGTTCAGGAACAAGGAAGAGAGGAGAAAACGCCAAAACACTGTGGATAGTGCTAAGAGAAATTCTTTATCTGCTGAGACCCCAAGTCACCTAATGGCACTCGGTTTAATGGGAAGTTGCCAGAAGCACTGGATGTGGTTCTCTTATCAAATCACAGCTAAGCCAGGGTTATTTTATATATATTTTATATAATAAATTAAGTAATTAAATAAATGAATATATATGTGTATGTGTGTATATATATATATATATATATATAGCATATCAATCAAGAAATTGCACCACCAATTTCTAAGTAAGTTTCTAGATCAAACAAAATCATTGCATGATTTAAGAATGATTTGAGCTTCAGCTTAGGTTCTTGGCAAACAAGTCAAAGAAATATGTATCTAGAGAGAGAGCGTTTCCATTCTTCAGAGAAGAAAAAAGAAATATTTAAACATTTTGATGCATATATTAACATATATATTAATTTATATCATCATACCAGTTGCAAAAGACTTCGAACATCACACTTCCATGAATGTCCAATGGGACACCTCAAAACCGGGCCGGTGCTTTATTGTTCGGAGACATCCTGCAGTATTATGACATCTCCGCCCCTGGGCTATGCCTCCCAAGAGCCAAAAGCACCACCCCATCCCAGTGATAACCCAAATCATCCCCATATGTTTCCAGAATGCTCCATGGAAACCCAACAGTCTCTGGGAGCCATTTGCAGGTTCAGTGGCTAAAAATAGAGGCTGTGTTCTAAGAAGTTGGACTTTGGATGTCTGAGCCACGTTTGAGATTGGGCCCGATTTGCATTATCTTCTCTTGCTGGTCTGTGACGCAGCCTCCTCCAAGGGCTTCGTGCTTCTGCAGTATCACCCATCCCCCACACCCAACCTATAGGTCCGAGGAGGCAGTGACTTGCCTAAGATCACAAGGAAGTAAGTGGCCACGCCGGGAGCCAAACCCAGCCTTGATTCCTGAGCCCTTTACCACTCCAGTGGCTCACAGCACCCCTGTGGGGTGAACGTTCATGACCCGCATTTCCCAGGTGCAAAGCAGAGGTTCAGAGAGGCAGGGTCACTGTGGCCCAAGTTCCCAGTGGGAGAAAGTGGCAGCACTGGGTTTTGACCCCAGGCCTCTCATGCCTCAGAGCCCGTGTTCCCAAAAGCTGGCTACACACACCCAGGGGGTGTGCAGGACAAGTCACCGAGATGAGCCAAGTAAACAAAAACCTCTATATTTATTTTAAATTTTAAAATGGAATAATTTAAGCCTTATTACTCATATACAGAACGATCGTAGTACCTGTATATAATCTATAAATAAATACGCATATTGGGGATGCTTGCCCAAACAGCGTTTACTCTTGGGCGCATGATGACAAAAGGAAGGCCACCGTGGCCTCACCTGCTAAGTGGTGGGGCCTGCCGGGACCCCCCTCTCATGTAACGTTGCTAGAGAGGGGCAGAGCATCCAACTTCAGTGTGGGCTCCAGCCTGACTGCCCGGGTTCCAGTCCTTGCTCCGTCACTTCCTAAGCTGTCTGACCTTGGGCAAGTGACTTTCCCATTCTGGCCTCTGTGTGCTCGTCTGTAAAATGGGAATAACAGCAGCTCGCGCCTCAGAGGGTTGAGGTGAGAGGTCCATCAGTGAATCCTTGTCAAACGCTGAGAAGGATGCCTGGCACACCATACGTGCTGAGTAATGTGAGCTATGATTGCTGTTTACCCCGCCTTGCAAGCGGGCTAACAGGTGCAGGGTGCTAAAACAATGAGGTAACGCAGTTAATACGGAGTGGGTCTGGCATCCAGAGCCCGGTTCTTAACCACAGCAGCAGCTCAGGGCTGAGTCTGTTTCCCCCTCTGTAGGATGGGGTTAACAGCAGCATGCACCTCACAGGGCTCTCCCAGGAGGCAAGGAGATCCCATTCTGGAAGAAGGGAGATAGCCATTCTTCCCCGCCAGGACCAGGGGATTAGAGAGCCCAAAGTCTCAAGAGTTAGGAAAGCTACCGGAGGAGGTCCCGGGCTTACCCGGGCCTTGGCCCCAGAGCAGGACGAAGGCGCCCTCTAGTGGCCGAAGCAACCCCAGCCACCAAGCGCCCGGCAGGCTCTTTGTGAGCTACGCTGCGAGGGCATTCACTAAATCCTGGAGGAAACGGACACGCCGAGAAGCTGGGACACTCGCCCACGCCTGCATAACGAGTAGGTGGTAGAGCTGGGGTTTTAATCGCGGCAGTCCAGCCGCAGAACGTACACTTCTTCCTCTTTACAAAGCTGTCCGTGCTCTAAATAAAACCCAAGCTCTTGGAAATCTTGGGCAGGGCATGTCTTCGAACTCCAGGACCGTGCTGGGCCTCACCAGGCAGCTTGGCATCCCCGGCCCGCCCACCAAATGCCAGCAGCACCAAAGCAAAGGACAGCTCCCCGTGCACGCGTGTTCTTCACACCCCAGGAGCGGGGGCTGGAGCTTCAGCCGCTTCCTGCCAAACTCAGGAGTGACGGGTTGGGGTACTCGGGGTTCTCGATGACCCCGGGGCCAAACTTGAGCTCCAGGAAGCGACGGTAGTTGTTAGGCGCCTGAGCCACGAAGCCAGCAAAGGACAGGGGCACGAGAGGCTGCAGGAAGTGTTCGGGGAACTCGACATCCTGCCGGTGGTCCAACCACGTGTCCTTGGTCATGACCCCGTTACGGGGGTAGAAAGGCCACAGGTCGACGTGCAGGTGGTTGCTCTCGCTGTACTGCACGCGGAAGAAGTCACCCTCTACCGCCTTCTCCCACACGAAGCCGCGCTCGTCCACCACCGAGCCCGCCTCGGCCCCTCGCAGCTGCTCGCAGTTGCCCACGTCCTCCAGGTAGATGCCCAGGTCCACGTCGTAGTCCCACGGGATGATGTCCCCGTGGCGGGCAGCCCCGAGCAGCGAGCCGCCCTCCAGCCAGTAGCGCACGCCCGCCGCCTCCAGCACGCCCACCACATAGCGCGCGGTCTCCCGCAGCGCGCGCAGGCAGCATGGGGGCGTCCAGCGCTCCTCGTAGAGGTAGGCCGGCGTGTCGCCCACCACCGTCCCGAAGCAGCGCGGGGTCTCCTTGCTGCAGCCGAACCACTCGAGGCGCCCGCCCTCCCCGCTCACCAGGCGGATGCCCAGCGAGCGCAGCAGCGCCGCCCGCCGCGCGCGCCCCTCGCGCTCCGCCTTCCAGCGTGCGTGGGCCGTGGCCAGGGGAGGCTGGCGCGCGGCGCCGAACGGCTGCTCCAGCAGCTGCACCGCCCAGCCGCGCAGGGCCGTCTGCAGGAAGAGGCCGGTGCCCACCGGCCGGGCCAGGGGCGCCGACAGGTTGAAGAGGTCACGGGCGCGCAGGAGCACCACGGCGTCTCCGTCCAGGGCGTCGCAGCGGGGCGCGGAGGGCGCGGGGCCATAGCGGGCCGTCCATTCCCGCAGGCTGACGTTCAGGGCCAGGCACCGGGCAGGGTTGGCCGAGGCGACGGGGGCGGCCACCAGGCGAGCCCCTCCCGCCCGGAGCACCTCCACCATGCGCTCCAGCTGGCCCGGTGCCTCGGCCCTCGTCCCGTCGGGCACCAGGGCCACGAACTCGGTGGCCACATAGGTCTCAGGGCGCGAGGCCGCGGCGGGCCGGTCCAGGGCGGGCTGGAGCAGCGCTAGGCGAACGTTGGGAAGGCGGGGCAGGGCCAGGGGCGGGTAGGGGAGCGTGTCGGCGGCCACCACCACTGGCTGGGCTGGGTCCTGTTTCAAGAAGGAGTCCACCAGCTCAGGCACTGCGTTGTCAAAGGCTTCGAACTCCCGCACCAGGACGGTGACTCGGGGGCCGGCAGCAGCTCCACGGCGGGGACCCCGGGCCCGGGAGTTCCTGGGCTGGTGCTGCAGCCATGAGACATAGAAGAGGACCAGGAGGTTGAGCGTGATGGCGGCTGCCAGGGCAGCCTGGCAGCGGGTGAGACGCATGGGGCCACAGCCAGGCCCTAGCTGGGCTTCCAGGGCATCCTGGGGAGGGGAGAACGAAAGGGGAGGCTGGAGCTGGTTGTCAGAAGCCTCCTGCCCCCCCACCCCTCCCCTCCTCAGCGCTGCCCTTCCCTCCCATCCCTTTCTCTATTTGGTTTCAGCTCCGACTTCGCCTCCTCCAGGAAGCCCTCTCTGACCTCTCATCCACCCCCTCTGGGCTCCTTCAGCTCCTTGGGTTCTCCCACCCTAGCCCACCACTCCACCCCATTTCTGCGTGGGCACAGGTATCTGTCCTCCCACTGGGCAGGTTCTGAGCTTGGTTCAATCACTGCTGGTCCCTAGTTCCACCCAGCACAGAGCCTGGTGCTCAGCAAGGTTTTATCGAATGATTTACCTTCCCTTCTTCCTTGTTCAATCGCACCTAATCTTTATCCTTTTCTTTGGCAACTTCTCATTCAGGTTCCGGTTCAGTTATAAATGTCCCACTCCATTCCCAGGCCCAGCTTGTACCTTCTGCTCCACCATTCCCTCCTCCAGGAAGCCCCCCCTGATCTGTCTCTCCTGTCCCTCTCCCACTCTGGCTTGGGCTCCAGGGTGAGGCTGCTGCTTCAGCATTGGCCTGCCAAGCCCCTCCCCCACGGTCCCCTTCTCACTTCCTCAAATCCTGTGCCATCTGGTCATCTCTTTCCCGATGGTCAGCCAGATTGGTTTGGTTTTGCAAGGGAAGCTAGAAGTGTTTTCTTAAATCACAACTATCCCAATTTTTAATATTGACCAGTAATTGATTAAAAAACAAAAACCAAAGCAATTTTACCATGTGTTAACTAACCAGAATTTAAGTAAAAACCTGAAATTAAAAAAAAAAAACCTTGAATGCTAAGTCCTACCAAATAATCGATAAAAAATAAAATAAAAATAAAATATCTATATCTATCTATCTATATATCTATTTTAAAGATTTTATTTATTTATTAACAGAGAGATAGACAGCCAGCGAGAGAGGGAACACAAGCAGGGGGAGTGGGATAGGGAGAAGCAGGCTCCCAGCGGAGGAACCCGATGTGGGGCTCGATGTGGGGCTCGATCCCAGGACTCCGGGATCACGCCCTGAGCTAAAGGCAGACGCTTAACGACTGAGCCACCCAGGCGCCGCTATCTATATATTTTTTTAAAGGGGACTGGGCAGCCTCTTAAGATACGTGGCTAGGGGCCATCGGACACACCCACCCTTCCTTCATCCGCGGCACTCCTAAGCAACCCCCAGATGGCGCTGTCACCCTGTCCCCATCACAACGCGAAGCTCTGGCTGGTTTCCAGCACCTGAGGTGTAACTAACTCTCTGGGCTCAGCAAATACTCAAAAAAAAGTTTCCCCATGAAGGATTTCCACAGGTTTCTACTCCTCCCAGAAAGCGGACATCAGAGACCTGGCTAATCTTCCTACCTCCTCAATACTTCTTTTTTTTTTTTTTTTTAAGATTTTATTTATTTATTTGACAGAGATAGAGACAGCCAGCGAGAGAGGGAACACAAGCAGGGGGAGTGGGAGAGGAAGAAGCAGGCTCATAGAGGAAGAGCCTGACGTGGGGCTCGATCCCAGATCGCCGGGATCACGCCCTGAGCCGAAGGCAGACGCTTAACCGCTGTGCCACCCAGGCGCCCCCTCCTCAATACTTCTGACCACAGCTCCCCCTTCATTCCTGGTCCACCCAAATCCCCACTCAGCCTCCCCTGGTCTCTTGACCAAGTCCGCTCCTCGTGACACCCGGAGGGGTCTTCATAAAGCACAAACTTGACCTCTCCCTCCCTGAGCAGAACCTGCCATGGCTACCCAGTACCCTGAGGAAAAAGTTCAAGTTTCTTACGACCTCCCGCAAGGCCTTGGGTGACCTTGGGTCTCTTGCTGGCCCACCAGTCCAACTCCATCTCCTGCCATGTGTCAAACTCTGCCTAAGCCACCGTGGACTTTTCCTCCAACAGATGTTATTTCTAGGCCTCTGTACATTCTGTTCTTTCTGCTTAAAAGATTTCCCTTCCCGGACACCCCTTCTCCCCATGCTTCTTTTCTCCTGGAGAACTCCTCCTTATGCTTTAGGCCTCAGCTCTGATGCCTCCTCCCCCAGGAAGCCATCCCTGAACCCCAGGCTTGGTCAGAAGTCCTCTATGGGCTCTGGAAGCCCCTGGGCTCCCCATCCCAGCCCTGCCCATTCTGGCTGGGTATCATCTGGGGATGGGTCTGTCTGCCCTACTAGACTGTGAGACCCGGGAGGGTAAAGCCAGGGCTTCCTCGATCACCTCTGTGTTCCTAGCCCACGGGTGGGCGCTGAAAGTGCACCTGGTGGAAAACTGATGCCCAAGGCCAGGGTTCTCGGAGTCTAGAAGGCCTCAGGTTCCTGAAGCCAGACTCTGTACTGTGGCTTGGGGCCCCGGGTCTTCCTGCCTCCTCTCTCCTCTCTCTCTCTTACCAGGAATGGCCTCCTACCCCTCTTCACCTGTCCCAGGTCTGCCTGTCCTTCTCGGACCCAGCTCGCTGGCTCTTAAGAGTCGGAGTTGCTCTTTAAAACCTTGGAATCACCTTCTGGATCTTAGACTGATTCTTCCTTCGGTTCTTCCCTCTTTGTGGAACTCCTACAATATGCCAGGCATTGTTCTAGGCACTGGGGACCCAGCAGCGGACACAGAGCACACAGAGACAGACAATAACCCTGACCTCACATTACTGGGGGGGGGGGGAGCGGGCTCTGGAACCATAGAATCTTCTGGGGTCTTCAAAATCTTAGAATCTTAGAGCTTATGTACACAGAAGCACAGGAGAGACCACTGATGGTTCTAGAATCTTCTGAAGATTCTAAAGAGACCATCTTCCTGCTCTGTTCTCATCCCCCCCAGTCTGTTCCCCACTCAGCCCCCCGAGGGATCCTGTGAAAACTCAAATTCGATTTGAGTCCTGTATCTGCTCAAACCCTTCTGTGGATTACAACTCACTCAAAGGAAAAGCCAAAGTCTCCACCGGGGTCCGTAAGGTCCCACGTGATCCCTCACCCTCTCTCACTGACTTTGTCAGCTCCAGCCGCACTGGCCACCAAACACCAGTCTTCAAATACTCCCAGGGCATTGCGGCCAAAGCACTGGCTATCCCCTCTGCCTGGACTTTCTCCCCCAGGTATCTGCATGGCTCCTCCCTCATGGCCCTCTGCTCAGATGTCACCTGTCCAGTGAGCCCTTTCTTTGTCCACTCTTTTTCCAAATGCATCTCCCTATCACCTACAAATTTCCTGTGCCCCATCCCTGCATTCTTCTCCCCTAGTCGTTATCACATAGATTTTACTTATTATTTTGCTCAGTGCCTGGCATACAGCAGGTGCTCAATAAATGTGTGTGGCACGAATGGCTGACTCCAGTTGTTCCAATGGGGAAACTGTGGTTCAGAGACAGAAAGGACTCAAGGAGAACCCTGATCTCTACCGCCCAGGCCCTGGCTCTCGCCATGCCCTGTCTGGCTGACTCTGGGCCAGAGGTGCCCAGAAGGACAGAGGACAGAAATCGGGTCCTCAGAGACCAGTGGGTACTATAGCCAGACCAGCAGGTGAGGGGACCAGAGAAGAGAAAGGAATCATCCAGTACCCTAACACGGTTGGTCCTGGCTTCCCCAACTATAAGGGCTCAAAACTCCTTTATGGAGGCAAAGGGTATGAAATGATGATTCTGAAGGTCCAAATGTTCTGTTTCTCTGACTCACAATACGATGATAGTATCAACAATTCTAGCTGCTCACAATAGGCCGGATCCCTTTCTAAGCACCTTACTTAAATTACCTTGTTCAATTTTCATGTTCTGATTACATTTCAAGATGAGGAAAAAGCACAGAGAAGTGAAGTCACTCATTCAAGGCCACATAGCTGGGAAGTGGTGAACCCAGGATTTGACCCACAACACTGGCTCCAGAGCCATGTTTTCAACCAATAAGCTCTGCTGTCTCCCTTGGGTCCACTCAGACAGCCCAGCTCACTGTCCACCTTCAGTGAGCGTTCTGCGGCCCTAACCTGACAGGTGTTTTCAAAGCTGAATATGGCACATTACTTAATAAATTCAACCCATTAGCCCAAAAGACAGATATTAACTGAGTACCCTGTGTGCCAGACCCTGTGTTCTGGGGACAGGGAAAGATCGAAGCAGTCACTGGGCAGGGCCTCTAGAGGTAGGAAGATAAAAATCACACACAGAACTTCCAGATAGGTCAGGAAACCAGCGGGGAGGGGGGGCTGTGATAGAGAAAAGGTGGTCGGGGGGGAGAGGTCAGTAAAGCTGAGACTTTGTCTCTCCATTCCCCACAAAACAATGTAAGCGGATCTGGATTCACTTTAGGCCTGGGTTCACCTGGCCTGAGCTCTGCTCGGGACTGAGCCTCAGCTGCTGCATCTGTGGAATGGGAACGTGACAGGCAAAGAAAATGAACGATATAGGGGAAGGGCAGTTTCCACAGGAGTGCTGGTGACACTGAGGAACGTCTTACCTCCTCGGTTGCTGCGGGAGCTCCGGGTGGGCAGTTCCAGCCCAGCTCAGCCGCACTGCTGAGGGAACGAGAACCAGAAAACCCCAAATCAGCCAATTTTGCACAGTAGAGTACGATTTCACCTTACCTACAAAAGTGGCAATGAGAAGGTCAGAGAATCCTTTCTCTTTGAAGTTCCATATGCTCGGGCACCACCTGGGGTGTCGTAGGAATGGGTGGGAAGGATGT
This sequence comes from Ursus maritimus, assembly GCF_017311325.1. NCBI lineage: Eukaryota > Metazoa > Chordata > Mammalia > Carnivora > Ursidae > Ursus > Ursus maritimus. Next base: position 55,287,925 of record NW_024424341.1, on the reverse strand, counting down.
CAGTTATCACAGCAATCTATAACCATCCCTTTCTTATGAATGTGTCCAGAAAGGTGGGGCTAGAAGTGACCAAAGCTGTTACCATGACAACCCCTTCCCTAGACCTACTCCATCCTGAGACCCAATCTTAAAACTGTCCTCCACCTTGGTGGGCCTGGTTCTTAAGGTCACGGGAAGGGGGACTGTCCTTGTTACCATAGTAACCAGGGGTTGGCCTTCCCTGTTTCCATCTCCTGGTCCAGGCCCTGTAACCATAGCAACGCCTCCTCAGCAGAGCATCTTCTCTAAATAAAAACACCTGGTTGGTTTGGTCCATGGACCTCCCACCATGAGAAAGAGGAGGGGAAATGGTTGCCATGGTAATCCCAGCTGGGTGGCTACGGGTAGGGGTTGGGAAAGAGGTGTTCTCTCAGCAATCAGTGTCCTTGGAGCTGGGGTCCTTTCTACCTGGGTGCTAGGTGACGTTGCCATAGTAACCAAATGAAGGTGGGGACAGAAGGACCACCAGGGACTTAGGTTACCTTAGCAACCTCCTCCTGGGGCAGGGACAGGTGAGGTTTGGGGCTCCAAACCACAAAGGGGGAGGGTTCCAGGCTGGGGAAGGGTTACCATGACTACCGACCTGGGCCAGGATCAGAGAGGATGGGGCCATTGCTGAAACCACCCCTGGTGGTCGCCCTTTCTCTCAGAGGGACAGGGTCAAGGAGAGTGACACTTCGGTCTGGAGGGAGTTAGAATTTTCCTTTGGGGCGAAGCAGGAGGAGAGGGGCAGAAAGCGGCTCCTCCCAAAGTCCCGCTCTTCCAGGCGCGACCCTCGCGCTGGGTCTGGGTCTCAGTTAGCCCTCCTCGGGGCGCGCGCCTCCGCCCCGCCCCTTCCCGCCCACCCGCACGTGCGCGCGCGCTTTCGGGGTCGACCCGGGTGGGCGAGGCGCGCGCCCGGCCTCGTTCCCATCACCGGCCCCCCCACCCGGCCCCCGCCGAGTGCGCGCGCGGGCGGGGGGGGGGTGGTGCGGCCGCGCAGGCGCGCGAGACACAGCGGGCGCGCGGGCCGGCCCCGGGGCCTCCATGATGGAGGAGCGAGCGGCCGCCGCGGTCGCCGCCGCCGCCTCCTCCTGCCGCCCGCTGGGCTCTGGCGCGGGCCCCGGCCCGACGGGGGCGGCCCTGCCCTCTGCCCCTGCCCCGGGGCCCGGCCCGGCTGGTAAGGGAGGCGGTGGCGGAGGCAGCCCCGGGCCTACAGCGGGACCCGAGCCCCTGAGCCTGCCCGGGATCCTGCACTTTATCCAGCACGAGTGGGCGCGCTTCGAAGCGGAGAAGGCCCGCTGGGAGGCCGAGCGCGCTGAGTTGCAGGTGAGCGCCGCCCCGGGACCCACGACCCCCCGCCCGGCCCGGCCCGGCCTCACCCGCCGCCGCCGCCGCCGCCATCTTGGAGCAATGGCCGCCGGGACGGCCGGGGGGGCGGGAGGGGACCGCGACCGGCCCGGAGACGAAGTGAGGGGCCATCCGAGGGGGGTCCGGAGGGCACCCGGCGGCTCGAGGCGGGTCGGGGGGCCCCGGGGCGGGAGGGTCCGGCCGGGGCCGGCCGAGAGGAGGGGCGCAAGGGACCGGAACCGGCTGGGAGCTGTAGTGGGAGTGAGCGGACCGGCAGACGGGTTCCCTGGACAGGGACCTCGGGCCCTGAGGGGAGCCCAAGAGCACTCAGCAAAGGGTGGTAGGAGGAGTTGGGGGGGGTCTTGTTGTTGGGAGTGAGCAAAAGCCCGAAAGGTGCCGCCGGGCTCCCACCCCCGTCCCTGACCAGGTGAGGGTTGGAGGTGGAACCTGATGGGCTTCGGGTGGGAGAGAGGGGGCGTCGGGGGAACTTGGGAGCTGCCGAGGGCGAGAGCGAGTCGAGCGGGGAACTGGTCTGAGTGGAGAGAGGAAGTCACGGAGCCTGGGACCGGGTGTGTTTCGGAGCGTTTGGACGGGGGAGGCGGGTAGAGGGAACTGAAAGATGGCTATATGAGGACTCGGGATGAGAAGAAGGCCTCGGGGGGTCCCAGGAGGAAGATGTGTGCCCTCCCCTCTAAGGAGGAAACTTTGGGGAGCCCGGCATGTGTGGCTATCGAGTGTAGGGTGGGGTCCCGGGAGTGGAAGCATGAACAGGGCCAGGACTTGGTCTGGGAGCCTGTATGGAAGAGCTGCAGAGCGGAAACTCCAGTTTGAGGGGTGTGGAGGAGTGCGGGGGGGCCGGGGGCGGGCATTGGCCTTGAGATGGGACGTGTGTATGGGATGTCAGTTGGAGAACCCTGGACTGGAGTGCGGTGGCGTCCAACGTGGTAGAGATAAGGGGACCTGGGATGGAGACAGGAGGACTTGGGGGGGGGGGTACCTGGAGGGTGGCGGGGAGATTTTGCAGAGCAGCCAGACAGCGTTGAAGAAGCATTTCAGAAGGCCTCTGGGAGATGCGTTTGTGGAAGTTTCTGGGAAAGGACCCCATGGTTTGTGGAGTAGCTTGGGAGAGGAGTGTGCCCTGGGATGATGTCTGTTAGAGCCCGAGGAGTTGGACTGGGTTTCGTGACCTTGAGAAGTGTGGGTCTGTTTGTGGGGTGTCTGGAGGATGGAGCATCAGAGCTGTGAGGTTTGGAAGGGACCCAGGGATGGGCCTCGAGGATTCTCGAGGGTTCCTGGGCTGGGGTATAATTAGCAGAAGCCAGTATCTACTTCTGCCAGTTCAATTTTCCCCTTCTGGTTCACGGTTTCCTGTCTAGTTGATATGGGGACCCCAAATAAATAACCAATTAGAATTTTGTCCAGAGGCTGAATGAAGAGAGCATTCTGCAACACCCCCCCACCACCACCACCACGTAGGGATCTGAGCTGTGTGGTAGCTGAAGCTTGGCATTGAGGTGGGAGAGGAATCCTTATGTAAGCACCCCTCACTTTTGTGTTCAGCTCTGTTTCTGGAGCTCTTTCCCAGCATCCATCTCGCTAGATCTCAATACCCCATTATGGAGACCGGGCAGGTGTCATTGCTCTCACTCAGCAGTAATGACAGCAGCTGCTCTTTATTGAGCACATATGAGGTGCCAGGCACTGTACATAGCACTTTGGATACTTGGTATCCTTTAAGCCTTGGAACATTCTGGGAGGGTGAGTGATCCTATTCCCCCACCCCCTTGCTTTTTGAGAAAAGAATCCAAAGAGGAAAGGGAGGCTCTGAGGGAGGGACAGTCCGTGATTGACCTAGGATCACAGCCTGTGGGTGGCCGGGCTGGTCTGTGGGCTTTTAAGAACCCATGCTCTGTACCTCTCTGCTGCCCAGTACAGATGAAGAGAATGTTCCACTGAAGCCCAGTGGCCTCCTCGGGATCATCCAAGCAGTCATAAGCAGACCTGGGATTGAATCTTGGTCTGGGGGACTTCCCGCCAGTGCACCTACAGCGCCCACCATACCCGTACCACCTTCTCGTCTTTGAGACTGACAAGAGAAAAGCGGTGTTTATGCCCTCACCTAGTGGCCCTTCTTGGAGTTGGAGAGGAGTGTGTGGAGAGCCCCTGGTTAGGCTCTCCCATGTCTAGGCTGCAGCACCACTTACTGTGTACCTCTGCTTCCTTTTGTTCTGTCACATTAGTGAAAACGCAGAGGTCTCAGAAGTGTGTGTATGAGTGAAAAGGGAGAGCCCTCCCCCCTTCCCTCCTCTTCTCTGCAACTGTTCTTGTTAGAGAAGCAGTTCAACTCTGTGTGTATAAAACATGAGGTCACATACAAATCATTTTGCGACTTTTCACATACCCGTGTCTTGGTGTTCCTTTCCTGTCAGTGCGGAGAACTTGCGGACTACTTCTGATAACTACATTCCACTGGATGTTGATACCGTAGCTCCTTTAGTTGACCCTTGTTGACAGACTTTTAGCTTCTTTCCAGTCCCCCCCCCATCAGAAATGGCTGCAGTGAATATCTTTATATTCCCAAGTGAGTAGAAAGCGGAATAGCTGGGGGGAATTGTAGAACAGCTATGTTTATGAAACGGTGACCAGTTCAAGCTGCCCCCACGGTTCCACGCACTCCCTTCAGCGGCACCTCATTTTACACACCTTTGCTTGGACACTTACCTCTTAACAGAGGTGTGACTTCTCTTGTGAGATCCTTGAAGGCCTGGCCCGTGGCAGACCTTTGTGAGGAACCCTGAATACCTTTCCTCCAAATCGCGGAGTACCTCTGCTCCAGGCGCAGGAGCCGCCATGCAGTCAGTGTTCTCAGTGAGGACGTGTGGGGGACGGTCGGAAAGGCAGCCCCTCATGAGGTCCTGCCAAGAGGTACCCAGAGATCGGAGCAGGGAGGTGGCGTAGATGCCATCTGACAACAAGCGGGACTTTGTCAGGTGGGGGATTCCAAGAAGCAGGCAGTGTGGTTTCTGCCCTTCAGAAACTTCCAGGCTAACAGAGGAGGCCCGTTTGCACAAGAGCCTGCAGAGAACTGCGCACACTCACACCCAGGTGGGGTTGCTTGCGTGTGTGGCTCTGCCTGAAGCACCATGATCGTTTGAATGTAAGAAAGCATAACCTATTTTAATGAGAATGTGAGTTAAGGTCATAAATATTTCCGATTTTAAAGATACACGTGTGGTGCATTTAAGGTAAATCAACACGGGATAAGCACAAAAGGTCACGTGCAAACCCTGCATAGTTTATAGATCTGCGGCACTTCTGGGGAGGGGAGCTCCCCGAAGACAGGAGGAACCTGTCGGGGGATTCTCAACTGGACACTCGTGGAGGAGCAGCGATAGGGAGATGTGAGGAGCGTGGTGACAGCAGAGAAGGTGTAGAACTGGCCCCTCCCCACCTCCAGTGGGGGTCCAGTGGGGAGGCATCCCTGCCGGGAAGGGAAGGAAGAGTGTCGGAGATACAGGGCCAGGTGGTCCAGGAGGGAGATACACAGGACTGGGGGCTGGGACAGAAAGGTCAGCCGCAGGGTACAGAGCAGCATCCATCAGCTCCTGGGAGGCTCCTCGGGAAGCCTTTCCAGTGCCGCCTGGCTGGAGAGAGGGAACAGCCGCAGAGAGGCCTGGGCACGGTTCTGGCGGGGGGGTGTTCTAACAGTCTGGCCAGGGCGAGTGGCAGTGGGTGGTTATGGTGGGTAGAGAACTTCCAGCTCCTGGGCTCACCTGTCCGCCCGCCACGGCACTCACAGATCAGGCGGTGCTGGCTGCTGGCATTTTCGGCCGTAGGAGGAACTGGCCGCCAACACTTCCCCTTTCAGTGGGATTCCACTGAGTTGGTTCACTTCAACCACATTTTTCTGGTTCTCTCTTCTCCCTTCTTTGCCAGGGAAGCTGGGAAGGGGACAACAGAGCAGAGTGGGCCATGTCAGGTTCTCGCACCATAATTAGGAGAAGAGAGATGGGGCTTGCTGTGGTGAGAGCAAGGAGATATTTGGCCAGGCTGAGCAAGTGTGAGGGCCTGATATGTTCTTGACTTCTCTTTCTTTCTTTCTTTCTTTCTTTCTTTGTGAGCAAGTGTGAGGGCCTGGTATGTTCTTGACTTTTCTTTCTTTCTTTCTTTCTTTTTTTTTTTTTTAGATTTTATTTATTTATTTTACAGAGAGAGAGACAGCCAGCGAGAGAGGGAACAGAAGTGGGGGGGGGGTGGAAGAGGAAGAAGCAGGGTTCCAGCAGAGGAGCCTGATGTGGGGCTTGATCCCAGATCGCCAGGATCACGCCCTGAGCGGAAGGCAGACGCTTAACCGCTGTGCCACCCAGGCGCCCCATTGACTTCCTTTTCTTCTCCCCACATACTGAGTCACCTGTGTTATCAGTCCTGCCTCCTTATTACTGCAAATCCACTAACCCAGCCCCCCTTCCTAGTCCAGGCCACCGTCATTTCTCCCTGAGATTTCTGGGACTGCCTCCTGTGACTGGCCTTTAGCTTCGCGGGCATGCCCCCGCCCCCAAACCCCTAGCCGTCAGTTCTCTGCAGTATAGCTGGAATTGTCTCGGTAACATGCACTGATTACATCTCTTTTGCTTAAAAGCCTCCCGTGGCTTCCCCTGTGCTCTTAGGACAACCTTCAGACTCTAACTTGGTCTGCGGTCCTTTCTCAGGCCTACAAGGCTCTCTGCCTTTCCTCACTAACCCTGTTACACATTCTCATGTGGCTGTACTGGCCTTCTTAGCGTTCCGTAAGCCTGCCATGCAGCTCTTGTCTGTGTCCTCGGCCAGCAGCACACGCCACTCCCCTGGCCAACTTCTAACAGCCTTCAGGTTTTGGCCGAACGGTGCTTCTTACCTCCAGGAGCGGGTTGGGTGTCCCTCCTCCGGTAACATCCTTTACTTCCTCACCGTGCCTAGTCCCATCATATGTTGGGTGTCGATGCTCCTGCCTGTCTCCTGCGCTGGCTGAGAGCTCCGTGGGCCAGGAACCACTCGTCTTCTCCATTACTCGCAGGCGCCTCACGCAGGACCTGGCTGTCTAGGCGGTCACCAGTTGCCGGATGTCGAATGAACGCGGATGTTCAGCAGGCTGTACCAGCCTGGGAAGTAGAAGGCTCACTACGGAAGCCCCAGAGGGTAGGGAGGACAGTGAGGAGCTAGTGACTTGGCGCTTGGGGTCGGCGATTGACCTTTTCTTCTCCACCTCTCCCCCCACCTTCTAAAGTGACCGGACAGGGTAGATTTGGGTGATTGAGATCATACACAAAGGACAGAAATTCAGACTGCTGAGGTGGTGACCACGTGTGACTCTGCCTGTCTGGCCTTAGGTATTTATGCGCATATGTGTTGATTTACAGTGTTGAGAGAAGAGAGTGTTCAGAAGGGGGGAAAAGTCCTATTCCCTCAACAGGCAGATGCCCCCCCACCACCACAGCATACCTGGTGACATATAGTGACCTGTTCATATTTGTCCCACACCCCCTTCTGGAACATGTCCCCCATCTTGTTCAGTGCTGCATCCTCTGTCTGCAGCTGTACGTGGTACACAGTTGGGCCTCAGTAAACATCGGTGTCGTAAACGAATGAATGCATGATACCTTTGTCTTAGATCAACGCACGTATACTCCTTTTTATTTTCTTGAAGGCAGCCTACATTGCAGTTACGCCTGTGGGCTACATCCCCAGAAGTGGACCTGTCAGGACAAAGGGAGTGTGCATTTCACATTTTGATAGATATGGCCGAATTGCCCTCCAGGAAGGGTGCATCGATGTATGACCCCACCAGAGGTATAGAAGTGCCCGTTTCCCCGGTTCCCGGCCAGAGCCAGCCATCATCAGCACATGCTTAGTCTCAGCTCACTGGAGGGAGAGACCTGGTCCCTGGAGCAGGACCGAGGCGATAGTGGGCTTGCGGGTGCAGAGCTGTGCCACACTCCCAAGTGCCCGGGGCAGGTAGGTCCTCCAGGCCCTTTGAGCCTAAAGGAGAGGGAGAGCAGTGCGGGTGGGCATCTGAGAGGCTGCCAAGAACTTATAGTCCTGGATCCGGGCTTTGAGAATGGGCACAGCCTGGAAAAGGCGGCCAGGCCCGGGGCTTCTGGTGGAGTCATTGACGTTCTCCAACAGCACGTGATGTTTGGGGATTGGCTCCAGGAAGCTGCAGCTGCCTGTGGGGGCAGGAGGCCTGTAAGCCACGGACATCTCTGCTTCATGGGGCGTGGGTCTTAAAGAACTGGGCCTGTTTCAACGTTATGGAAGAACGGACAGGGAGAATAAAAATAATAAGAGGTAGGAGCTGGCATTTATTAGCCCTTCTTCTGTGCTAGGCCTCGGACTGAGAAGAACTTAACACATGAGGGGCAGGCACTCTCGTGAGCCCCATTTTCTAGAAGGGGAAATGGAGGCTCAGAGAAGGCCGATGACCTGCCTAAGATCATGCAGCAAGTAAGTGGCCGAGCCCGGCCTGGAGCTCAGGCTGTCCCAGCCTGTAACAGTGGAGCACTTGGGGAGAAGCCAGGGTTGAGCCCTGCTCTCAGGGCTTTGGCACAGGACTTCTGGAACATGGTCAGGGGCCAGGATCCTGCCTCGAAGGCCGTTGGCCCAGTGTCTCCAAAAGACCTGTTGACAGACCAGAGCAGACTGGGGTAGCCCATGCCAGCAGACGGTGTGAAGTGGTTGGCAGGGGCCCTGGGTCATGTCTGTGGCATGTCTCGCTCACCCTGGGCAGACTCCAGCGGGACGCTTGGTCCCCGCGGTGGGGGTTGGGTGGTAAAGCTTTTGCATTGGAGCGGGAGCTGAGCTGAGCCACCCACTCTTGTCCCTAAGCTCCCAAAGTAGCTTCCTACGCCTCCCAGAGACAGATGCTCTGGTAGAAATAGTGAGACACCACCTCCACCAGCAACCTAGGGGACAGCACCTGCCTTAGGGTGGGGGAGAAGGAGCCTGGGGCTCTTCGTGCCTACCCCCCCCCCACCTTCCTCCCTGATCTGACTTCTCCCCAAGAGGCAGGGGCCAAGTTACCCATTTTAATTTCAAGGGTTAAGGACTCCTCCTCAGCTCTTTCATGGTGGGTCACACGGCAGGGGACTCTGGAAACAGATCCAGCATGCCCTGTCACTGCTCCATTGAACCCTGGCTCAGGGTCTTCACGCCTGAAGAAGTGGCTGCTGCATGTCTTTGTGGGGGTGGGGCTGGAGCTGATTGTCCTCGCAGGAGTGAGGGACACACCACTGAGCCTGAGCCCTGCTGTCTTCCTGTTCCCTTCTGTTCCCCCAGGCTCAGGTGGCTTTCCTCCAGGGAGAAAGGAAGGGGCAAGAGAATCTCAAGACAGACCTGGTGCGACGGATCAAGATGTTGGAATATGCGCTGAAGCAGGAAAGGTGAGCCCTGCTGTCCCGGGTCCTGCTTTCTGAGAAGTCAGGCCCGCACGGGAGGGTCAGGAGGCCGGCCGCAGTGCCTCCCAGCCCAGGGAGGTTTGGCACCCAGCGTCCTCTTCTCCGTCACCCAATACTGTGTGATTCTAGCGCAGGGAGACAGAACAAGACATGGAAGGTGGAGTTCAGGGTCAGCGCTAGTAGCAGTGTTCATAATGTTGTTGGCCCCCCTGTATGCTCGTTGCCTCATTGACCCCTTCCAGTCACTTCACGGGTACGGGTGAGACTTCCAGAGGGGGAGGGCTTTCAGGGACTCCCAGAGCTGGGGTAGCACCCCAGTCTGCCTGACTCCAAAGAGTGGGTTCTTCATAATGCCGTGTGTGGTGCCTCTTCCACCAGGGCCGCTTCCTAAAGGGGGAGTGAGGGGTGGGGCTCAGCTTCAGCGGTGGGGGAGAGGACTGCGGGAGGCCTGGGATCTGGGACGCCTGAGGTGAGCGCTGGCCCTGTCTATTTCTCTGCATCTGTCATCTATTAATCATTTGCTCTTCTAGGGCCAAATACCATAAATTGAAGTTTGGGACGGACCTGAACCCAGGGGAGAAGAAATCAGAACCAGCAGAACAAGGTGCCCACCCCCAGATCCGCCCAACTTGCGCACCACCCCAGACAGCTCAGCGTGGTAGAGTTGTGCGGAGTTGGGCCACCTCTTTCTTACTTTGCTCCACAGCAGGCAGACTTGGGGGGGGGGCGGCTACGGAGGGCTTGAACTTCACTCTCAGTGCCCCCTTCACGGACTGCTCTGCAGGACCCCCGAGTGGTGAGGGGGCTGGATCGTGGTGAAGAAGGCCAGTCCTGCCTGCTGTCCCTCTGTGACGCAGACGGACACTGTCCCTAATACTCTAAGCTCCTTGGAAGAGGGCTCTGTTCACCAGCAAGTAGGCAGGGCAGGTGTTCCAAGGTGAGGGTCCCGTGAATGGAAGCGTGGCGACGTGAAAGGGCTGGTATGTGAGGGGATGGGGAGTTACCGGGAGTGACTGGAACAGTGGAAGTGAGGGCCCGGGTGACCCATCAAGACCTTCGTGATGTTGTTCCTTACGTCAGACCCCTCCCATCAGAACGGGAGTCCCACGAGGGCAGGGGTCTTTGTAGCCCGGGCACCCAGCCAGGTGCCTAGTAGATGCCCGGTAAGTAGTTGGTGAATAAAATAAGCAGACGATCTCATTCAGTCCTCACGAGAATCCCAAAAGCTAGGTGCTATTAACTGACTTTCTTGGAAGAGGAAGCTGAGGCTCAGAGAGGTAAACCGACCTGCTCGAGGTCACACAGCTGGTGAGCGCCAGAGCCGGACTCGAAGTATAGAGTCCACTGTGCGTGCTCGCGCAGGACGGGGCCGGCTTCCTATGTGGCAAAGTGACATAAGTAGGTGGGAGTCTGAAGGTCTGGGGGTGGTTTGGGGAGTGACCTCAGGAAAGTAGAGGGCGTGGAGGGGTGAGGGTAGGTTTCAGATGCCCTCACGAAGGGACTCGGCAGGATGTGTAACTGTGACCAGTTGTGACTGAGGCGGGTTTGAGGGGGAGGAAGGTGGAGGAGGTGATGGGTCCATGGCACTGCTCTAGACAGCCTGCCTCCTTTGTCTCCACTCTCCAGTCTCCAATGGCCCCGTGGAGTCGGTCACCCTGGAGAACAGCCCGCTGGTGTGGAAGGAGGGGCGGCAGCTTCTCCGACAGTGAGTGTGCGGGCAGGGGTGCAGGGCTGGAGTGGGGAGACGGACACGTTTGGCTCGGGAGATAAGCCTGAAGACTCCACAGCTCTTCCTGTCCCCCCCTGGGGGTGGGATGCTGGACTCTTGGGATCCCTGCTGGTGACGCTGCGGGGGGGGCAACGCAGCCTGGGAGGGAGGGAAGACTTGCTGCAGGCAGCATGTGGGGGCCTCTGCTCCCGAAGAGGGACTTCACTCACTTTAAAGAGTAAAAAGGGTAATGTTATGTTTTACTATTAAAGAGATTAGTGTGTTTTAGAAAACTCAAGAAATACAGGGAAACACACACACACACACACACACACACACACACACAATCACTCATTATTCCACCACCCAAGGAATCTCGTGTTTTGGCGACTCCGGTGGGGCTCTGTGTGTGTCTTAGTAGGCGTGTGATTCTGTGTTTTCTGCTGCATTGTTTTTGCTAAGCGTTGTAGACGTCCTTCCATATGATTTAGTTAGGTTGCATTGTTTTAAGAGCCGTGTGATCGTCTGTCACGTGGGTTACCATCACTTTCCATAGCCGGTCACTTGCACATGTCATCAAAGATGGTTCTGTGGTGTGACAAGCATCAGGGAGATATTTGTCCGTATCCCTGGTTTCCTTAAGCCGAGCGTCGGGAGGCTTGCAGGCTTACGGTGTGTGCCAGCAGCGACGACAAAACGATTCCAGGAGGTGACACGTGCCAGGGGCCCATTATGTGCCTGGCACTGTGCTGAACGTTTTACACACACTGATGCCTGGTGTCAGTTCCCATGCGGTAAACTGCCAGTATCCCCCCACACAGAAAGGTGGGGAGGGCGTGTGTGGGCTGGCGGAAGATGACCCAGCTGTGTTAAGTGGGGGGTTTGAGATGTGAGCTCGGGCACTCGGCTCCCAGAGCACCACCACCGTGCTCGCCTGCCTCTTCTCGGGTGGGGAGGTGGCCTCGGCCGCAGGCAGGCAGGCAGGCAAGCGGGTCAGACAGCAGGGGAGACAGGTGTGCCCCAGCGTGCAAGGGGCGGACTTGGGGGTCCCGAAGGGACCAGGTCGTGGTGAATGTAAAAGGCTCCTGGAGGAGCCTCCAGAGGACCAGATATCCACAGATACCCACAATTGATTTTTCCCCCTATTTGTAACTTTTAGACTAGTCTCAGCTAGCTTCCATTTTTTTAAATTGCGGAAGTAATAAACACTCATTTGTAGAAGTGAGTAGAGTGAGCTGTAAAGGTTGCTCTTACGTCTCTGATCCCTTGTTCCGAAGGTCCAGGGTCGCTGCTGGTGCATCGAGTATGTGTCTCTCCAGGCCTCGTGGGGGCATGCTTCAAATATGTTTGTGGCCCGTGCTTGCACGCACGTTAGCTCTTTCTTCTTCTTCTTCTTTTTTTTAAACACATGAATCGTGTGGCTCACATAACTTATGGTTTTCGTTAAGCTGCTTATTGTGGCCGTCTCGGCCCTCTGCGTCCTTTATTTTCTGCCTCGTGTCCCCGTCCGTCATTTGCAGCCACAGTCATCCCCGGGGGGCGTGTGGCGTGGCCTCACGTTTTGGCTCTCCTGCACGGCATCCCCGCTAGCATCTGTGTGACCACATTGGGCCTGTATGTAAAGGCTTCCCCTGGAAATAGACTCGAAAGTGACGCAGCAGGGCCCAGCGTGTGCTTATTTAAAATACAGGCGTGTAGTCTTCGGTTGCTTCTCCAAAAAGCCTGTCCCCGTTTGCATCAGCCCCCATCGGATAGAAAGAAGCCAGGAGACGCCTGAGCCCTGCTGGTTCTGTCTCCCTGCAGGTACCTGGAAGAGGTGGGCTACACGGACACCATCCTGGACATGCGGTCCAAACGCGTGCGCTCCCTCCTGGGCCGCTCGTTGGAGCTCAACGGGGCCGTGGAGCCCAGCGAAGGAGGCCCCAGGGCCACGCCAGGCCCCGGGGGGCTCAGCGGCGGTGAGTCGCTGCTGGTGAAACAGATCGAAGAGCAGATCAAGAGGTGAGCCCTTGGTGAGCCCTGATAGGTCTGGTCCTCTGTGTCTCCTCCCGGTGAAGACCAGTGTCACAGAAGTCAGCAGTGCTCCCCGGTGCCCCGGTGGCCACTTCCTTCCTGGAGTGTACTGTGGGCTGGTTTGTTCCAGAGCCCTCGGTCCCTTCGCTGTGGGATCCCTGGAGCCTGTTCTGGGCCCCCCTGCACATCCTGTCCCGTGGCATCGTGTTCGCGCCGATTCGTGCCACAGCTCACGCCCAGCCCAGCCCCCCTCCCGAGGCTCAGGCCTTAACGCTGCTCAGCACACGGAGCACGTACTAGAGGCCGACCCCGGTGGCGGACCAGGGCCCAGTGGGGAGTGAAACACACGGCCACCGCCCCAGGGAGTTCTTCGTGCTTCCTTCCTTCCTCCCTCAGTAGTTGTTAGTCGTCAGCGTCAGTAATTTAACATTTGCTGCAGAGAAAGGTGGGAAGAAAGAAAGATTGGGAAATGGGCGGGGGGGGGGCCCTCCTCATGGGGGTGACATCTGGGCGGAGAACCGCAGGAAGTGGCAGAGTAAGCCACACGAGTACTAGAAGGAGAATGTTGTAGGCAGAGGGAATGGCGATCGTCGGGGTTCCGCTCGGCACGTTCAGGAACCTGCAGCGAGGCCAGCGTGGCTGTGGCGAGTGCGCACATGGGCTTGTGGTCTGTGGTGAGGTTGAAATCTCGGGAGTCAGATCAAATGGGGCCGTAGCGGCCACGATAGGGAGTTTGGAGCCTACTCCGCCAGTTGTGGGAAGCCCGTGGTTTCGAGCAGGGGTGTGACACAATCCAGTGTGCTGGTCTGCTTTGAGGAGGAGGGGCCGCGGGGCCGAAGTGGGAGCAGGAGAGTGGCTGGGGGCCTCCTGCACCGTCCAGACGAGATGTGGTGGATGTGAGCAGCCAGGCTCTTCGCAGGTTGGCTTTTTAAAGAAGTGGATGGGGGGGAGAGGAAGGACCTGGGGGTGGCTCTGGGGTTTGGTCCAAGCAACGGGAGTGGCATTGACTGCAGTGGGGAGGACGAGGAGTGGAAGGAACTTCCAGGGGTCCGTCGAGGGCTGGTGGAATTCGTGGTGCCAGGTCACCCCCAGGACGGGGATGAGTAGCCAGCCTGGAGCTCGGCCGGGGGGCGCTGCCCTCCGAACTCGCCTCGGGTTCACCAGCACGCAGGCGGGGTTTGAAAGCTGGAGGCAGCGGCAAAGGAGGCTGAGCGGGTGTGGCCAGGGCTGTGGGGGGAGACCCGAGTGGTGAGTGGTGCCGGGCAGCCGCGCGGGCTGCCGAGCGCAGAAGTGCTCTCTGGGAGGCTGTGCACACGGCGGCTGGGGAGGGAGCACTGGAGAGACCCGTCCTCCGAGTAGTAACCATATACCCGGGCAGTTGGCAAGAACCCTCTAGAGCATTGGCCTAGGGGTAAGAAAGGAGGATGTTTGCATTTATCCAGACTTTGAACTCCACCTGCTTTTCTACCCGGGACTTGGGTTTGGCAGATACATCCTTGTTAAAACTGGTCATCCAGCCGGAGGCATTAGACAGTCGGCCAGGAGTGGAAACAGGAGGCCATCTGTCAGGCAGGAGGGGACAGGCTCATTGACGGCGAGGCTGGCAGTAGGGACCGGTTCCTCTTTCCCGCCGGGCGTGTCTGCCCGGCCTGACCTGTGCCCAGGGTTCGCCCGGACCGTGGGAAAGGGGGCTGCTGAGTCAGTGGCGCTTTCTTGGCCAGCTGTCCTGACTCAGCACGTGCGGACAGATGTGTGGTCAGGGCAGGGCCTCTTGCTCGGGGGCTCAGAGCTCAGGAAGGAGGGGCTGGCTGTGCTGTCCAAGCCAGGGTGGTCGGGTCGTGGTGAGCAAGTCAGGCGGAGGCTGGGATTGGAGCCCCCTATGTGAGAGGGGTTGAGGCTCCTGTGGGGTCACAGTGAGCTCATCCCTCTTGAGAGCGGGGTCCAGGCTCTGGCCACGGCACCTCGGCGCCCTCCCATCTGAGCTTTGTCGCCTGGCGGGACTGATGCCCCCTCTGCCCCCCTGTTGTGGGCAGGAACGCGGCAGGCAAAGATGGCAAAGAGCGCCTGAGTGGCTCGGTGCTGGAGCAGATCCCCTTCCTGCAGAACTGCGAGGACGAGGACAGCGACGAGGACGATGAGCTGGACAGCGTGCAGCACAAGAAGCAGCGTGTGAAGGTGTGCTCCCCCCTCCCCCTGCAGGGGGGCGCCCGCTTTGCGGCCTGGCAGCCCAGTGCCCCTGTGGGTGCTCTCGGGGCTCCCTTTATGGCCCAGTCTGTGTGTGGCCTGACCCTGTTCCTTCCCAGGGTCCCTGTCTCTTCTCTGGCCAAGCTGCAGCCTCAGTGCTGTGTCACAGCCCGCCTCTTCACCCCCACCCCTGTCTTCTCCCAGCCCCGCTTCCGCTCGCACACGTTCCTGAGAGGCCTGAACTCTCCAGACAGGGCCAGCCATGCGCGGCCCTCTCGCAGTGTGCTCTCCTGCAGGCTAGCCTCGTCACTGTCGCACCGAGATATTTTTGGTGTGGCTGTGGCTTTCTGTCTTTTCCCCCAATAGATTGTGAGCTCTGCCAGGCAGGGACTATGGGGGTTTCCTTGCTCTTCTCTCCCCAGCAGCCAGAGTAGATGTGGCGGGACCCCAGGCTCAGCCTGGGGCCGGGTTGGGGATCCCGCGGGGGACTTTGTAGGTGCGAGTGTCCTGTCTGTTCTTGTGTCAGGACCTAAGCCCAGGGGCATTGCTTGCAGGGTGGAGTCCAGATCTCAGCTTGGCTTCATAGTAATGGCTCCCACCCCACTTCACCCCTGCTCCTCAACTTTTCAAGCCACCGTGCTGCTGCCGTTTCAGCGGCACTAACCTCAGGCATGGTCTGGGCCCCCTGGCCGGTAAACATCAGTTTGGGCCTTTGTGGGCCTAGCCCTGTGCCAGGAGCAACGACGCGGAGACAGAGGTCCAGTCCCTGGCTTGGGGGAGCTTGTGGCCAGCGGCGTGCCCATGCAGAGGGGCTTGTGTGTGGCCTTCCCATCAGAACCCCTCCGTGCCTCTTTCAGCCTCACCTTAGCACCCCTCCTCCAGGCAGCCCTCTCTGACCTCTCACCAGCCCTTCCTCCCCTTCCCCCGTCAGGGTTGGAGCCATCTGGACCTGGACCACTCCCGGTCCTCCCTGCCTCATGTCCCCATGGCTATGTGGGGCCACCTCTGTCTGCAGTGTCCCTGGTGTGGCTCAGTACAGGGTCCCGCCTGGCGTGGGTTCGCAGGGCATGCGCAAGAGCCAGCACACTAGAGCTGGGTTACAGGAAAGTCAGGATGGTGCTGAGTCTGGGGCCTCCTACCCCTGTTCCTGCTCTCTCCCGCCCCTGTTGGGATTTTCACTCCTTTCTCAGCTCTTACCTCATCCTCCTCTGGGAAGCCTGCCCACTCCTCTCTGCTCCTCCCAGCGGAGATCATGGCTGACTTTCCGTACTCCCTCAGGCCTTTGTGTGTGTGTCACCGCGCTTGTCCCGTGGGCCCTGTGGGTGGCTCCTTGTGCAGGGGTCTCGAGCCTCCCCAGGCCTGCTCTCTCACCCTGCAGCTCTGCAGTGACCAGGCTGATTCCAAAGACCTCCGAGACTCCCAGAGTGGCTGCTGGCCTGGCCGTGTGCCTACGGGCACGTGATGCTGTCTTAGCTGCAGTTTTAGAGTCCCTGCCGCTGGGTTGTTGAGGATTTAATTAACATGAACTCACGCACAGAAAGCCCTTGGCTACGCTGTGGCTGGCCACACTGAGTGCTCGGTGGTGGCACGGTGAGCAGTGCCGGGCACAGCGGGCAGAACAGAATTGGGAACCCTCTCTTGCGGACCCTGGAGGACGCCTGTTATGCTGCCACGCTCCTCTAGAGCCCCGGCGCCCCCATTGCCTCTCTGGGCATGCTGGCTTAACCTGGACCCTGGGTCTTCCACAGGGAAGGGAGGGGAGGTCACCATGTCCTTTCTCTCTGGTCCTCCCACACAGGCCAGAGGCTGGCCGCTCCCGGATGCCTGAGCAGTTTTGACTCCAGTCCCGGCTTGGAGTGCTGAGCCTGTGGGAGGGTCAGCCGCACCCTCGAGGAGCTTGTGGTCCAACTGAGGCTGGGCCCGGGGGTGCCCAGGACTTGGTCCAGTCAGGGAACACTTAGGAGGGAGAAGCTTCCCCGGAAGAGGTGGTGTTTGAGGCGGTGGTAGTTAGAGCCCCAGTGCTGGGGTGGGGTATGTTCTTAAGCCAGCACTTAAAGCAGAAGGCAGCGATCAAAACTGTTAGTGAAAATTCTGGGGCTCCCTTAAGCCGTTTTCTGCGGCCTTTGAGGTTCCGGGCACACAGCCCTTGGATGGCCCTTTGCGTGTGATGTAGTGACATCATGTGTAAGACGTCATTGTAGAGGCTGTGTGTGGAAGGCATCCGTGTGGGGAAATGCAGGTGCCATGCTGCTCTGAAACCCCAAGTCTGGGCGGGGGTCCAAGCGCACGCACCGAGGAACACCAGAGGGTTGGTTCCTAGGCCTGCTTTAAGACTGACGGTGAGGACCGCCAGCGCCCACCTGCCCCAGCGTCCTGCTTCTCAGGATGGAGGAACGGTGCAGTTTTCCCTCATTCTAAAAGTAGCGCCCGCTTGTCGTATAAAAAAGCAAAGCTTGAAGCAACCAAGAAAGCTCTACGAAGACTCGGAGGATGCTTGGTAGGCTCTCGTCCAGAGCCGTCTCAGTGTATCCGGGACGGCTCGGAATGGGGACGTGAGGTGAGGGGCTCCACTGCTCCGCCTGTCTGCTCGTGGTCAGCGCCGCAAGCTGGTGAAGTCGTGGGACGCCTGCCTAGTGTGCTGGCGCCACCCTTCTCCCCGGGCGTCTAGACGTTCCCACTTGACTTGTGCGCCTCCGTACACACAGTTGCACACATATCTTTCTTCTCTGCCCCGAAACAGGCTGTATTGACTTTTCTTCCCTGAGAAGTACCTGTGCTGAGGGGTGGGGGTGGGGGTGGGGGTGGCGGGAGGGGAGGGAGCAGGAAGAGCGGGGGCTTTTTGGGAGGGAATCACAGGTGGAGGTAGAGATGGCGGTGAGGGGAGGAGGCGGTGAGGGGAGGAGGCGTGCAAAGCCCTCCGCGGGGGTTTGGGGAGCTGGCAGCGCCCCGGCCCTAGTAAGGAGCAGCCTCTGAAGACTCCCAGCAGGGGGAGCACAGCTGCCAGAGTGTGCTGAGGGGGGTGCAGGGGAAGGGCACTGAGGGGAGGGAAGTGGGGCTGGTGCAGATGGCCGAAAGGAGGGTGAGGCGGAGGCCGGGAACCTTGGCTTCTCTGCCCTGGAGCCCTGGTGGGCTTGGGCTCCGGCCTGGAGCCTCCTGACCTGTCTGGCTTTCTGCATACCCAGCTGCCCTCCAAGGCCCTGGTGCCCGAGATGGAGGACGAGGACGAGGAGGATGACTCCGAGGATGCCATCAATGAGTTCGATTTCTTGGGCTCAGGAGAGGAGGGGGAGGGCTCCCCGGACCCTCGACGGTGCACCGGAGAGGGGACCCACCATGAGCTGGGTAAGCGGAGGGTTTCCCGGCCAGCCTTCCTCACCGGGCGAGGTAGGGGCACACGCAGCCTCCGACAGCTGCTTCCTGCCCCAGGGTCTCCGCCGGACGGATACGCTTCCTGCGAGGAGGGTGGCCCGGGAGAGCAGGACGCACACACCATGGTGGCTGGGCCCTCACCCTTTCCCTGGAAAATCCCTGCGGGGATGCAGCAGGGCCAGCTCTTCCTGGAGCAGGGCCTCCAGCCCTCCGTGAGGGCGGCTCGTTCTCGGTGGCCCGCGGGGAGGAGCAGGATGAGGGCCCGGTGGGAAGAGGCAGGCAGGGCAGTGGCGCGTCTTCCTCCCGTTCCGTTACTCTGAGCGGCGAGGCCCTCAGCCGTCACGTAGGGTGGCCAGGGACTGAGGCCCCTGCCGGACTGGGACCACAAAGGGTCCCTGCTCAGTCTGTCTCCTCTGCCCACCCCCCACTCCCACCTTGAGCCCTGCTCTCTGGGGCCAGCACTTCCTGGCCGCCCCACATTTGCAGGAGGGGCTGCTAGTGGCTGGGTGTGGACCTGGTGGGCAACTCCAGCCCTGCGCTTTTGTCCCCCCAGAAAGCCGGCGGGTCAAACTCCAGGGCATTTTGGCCGACCTCCGGGATGTGGACGGGCTGCCCCCTAAAGTGACTGGTCCCCCTCCTGGCACACCCCAGCCCCGGCCACACGAAGGTAAGAGGCCCCTCCGCCCTGGTCTGGTCCCCGGGGGCCCACAGCAGAGGGGGGCTGCAGAGCTAAGCCCAGGGCTTCTGTGTCCTCAGGGTCAGAGCCTGGCCTCTAGTCTGCAGCCTCCCTGTCGCAAAAGTTCGTCTGTCTGTCTGTCTCCCTCTCTTCTTGTCTGTCCTGCCCTGTCTGTCTCTCCCTGTCTCTTTCTTTCCAGCTGTGATTCTTGATCTTGTCCTCTCCCTGTCTCTTTTTCTGACTCCTTATCTCCCTCTCTGCCTCTCTCTGTCTTTCTCTCTCTCTCCCTGCCCCTCTCTGCCCCCTCCCTCCCCTACCCCTACCAGGTTCCTTTGGCTTCTCCTCAGACGTTTTCATCATGGACACTATCGGGGGCGGGGAGGTGAGCCTGGGGGACTTGGCAGATCTCACCGTCACCAACGACAACGACCTCAGCTGTGATGTAAGTTCTTGGGGTGCCGCACCCCCGGCGGGCCCCCACTGGGCATCCCACAGCATGCCTGCTTTCACTGAGCTCTGCCTGGGGGCCCTGCTTGCGCTCAGCCCCCCAGTGGGAGGGTGCTGTGAGGTCAGCCAGCAGCTCACCCTGGTTTGCAGAGGGGTGCAGACACGGCTGGGGGCGTGGGGCTTGGGGGGCTACTGAGGTACGGGGCCTGGAAGGCTGGGGTGCAGCTGCTGACCGCTCCTGCAGGTGATGCTCCCTTCCATTCCTGGCTCGTGTGCCTCTCGAGTCCAGGCCCCCCACCCCGGGCTGGGTGCAGGGCGTGGGGGCACAGCATCCGAGGAAGGGGGCTGTGGGTCGCCACAGCGCGGCAAAGATAATCTTTGCAGGAGATGGGCATTGAGCTGACCTTTGCAGCCAGAAACCAAAAAAGCAGGCGCGAGTGGGGCTGGTGGGCAGATGGGCCAGGGTGGAAGGAGACGTCAGGACCAAGTGTTCAGGAGGACCAATATCCGCGGAGGGGCCTCTGGCCATCTGCTAGTCTCTGAATTAGGGGTGTGTGTGTGTATGTGTGCGTGCGTGCATTTCCCGTGGCAGGACAGCCACCACGGCTTTTAGCTGGATCTTAAGTGATTGGTAACCCCAGCAAGGTTGGGGGGCACTGCGTGGGATGCCAGGAAGGGGGGCCAAGGTGGAGGTTTTGAGTAGGGGGGGTGTGCCCATGAGGGGGTAACCGCACAGTGGCAGAGCCTCTGGCCCTAAAGAGCTAGGGCAGTGGTGATGGTGGAGGTGGGGACCGTGGGGGATAGAGCTCATATGAAGGGCTTGGTCAGGTGTGAACCCCATGTTTGGGCAGGACACTGAGTCTTGCCTGACAGTCTGCTCATCATCTTTGCCAGCTTCCTGCCCCGGGGTCCCCCACAGAGAGCACCACCACCGTCCACCAGGGCATGGGCAGCGTCTCTGGGACCCCCTGAGTGGCCTGCTGATTCTCCTCCCAGTGTCTCCCCACTCTGTGTACCTGTCCCCATTTCCACTCCCCAGCGCGTGCTCTTGTGTGCCCTCCTCTTTCCCTGAGGGGCTTCTCTCCTGACCCCTTAGCCTCTCTGCAGCCACCCGCATCTTCCCCAGTGCACGTCTGTTCCCTGCTCTGAACCCTTCCAGGGCTCCCTGTTTGACTCAGGGTGAGATGCAAGTTTCCGAACGAGGCTGCGACCTCAGCTCCTGCTGCTCTCTCCCTTGCTTTTAGTAACTTGGGCCTCCTCTCAGGCTCTGGATCCGCTCCGGCAGCCGCAGGGACTTTGCACATGCAGTGTCCTTCCTCAGTCCCCTCCCTGATCTGGTTAAGTCCTGCTGCTTTGGCGTCGCCTCCGGAAAGCCTAGCCGACTGCCACAGAGGCGGTCAGGCTGCTGGGTACCTCTTCCCGGTCCATGTTTAATTGCTAGCACTGCTCGGAGTTCCCAGTCCTGTACACTGTGGGGTGGTCTGACCGTCTTCCCCAGGCCCCCTCTGAACTGCCGGCCCGGAACGCAGCTAGTCCCTGCACACTGTAGGACTCGCTGAGTGAGCGCAGGGTGCCGCGGGCAGGGCGCCTGGGGCTGGAGGCCAGGGTGCGGGGGCTCTACGTCGGTCTGAGTGACCTGACGTCCTGGATGCCAGTCAGCATCTGTGGGACTGCGGGGACACTGAGGCCGCTCCCCCCACCCCAGCTCTCTGACAGCAAAGATGCCTTTAAGAAGACGTGGAACCCCAAATTCACTCTCCGCTCACACTACGATGGCGTGCGCTCCCTGGCTTTCCACCACAGCCAGTCTGCCTTGCTCACCGCCTCTGAGGACGGCACGCTCAAGCTCTGGAACCTGCAGAAGGCTGTCACAGCCAAGAAGTGAGCGCAGCAGCCCCAGGGTCGGGGTTGGGAGGCGCATCTGGGTGCTCTTGGTGACATTGGGCTCCTCCCCCCCTCCCAGGAATGCCGGGCTCACAGGTAGGGAGGTGCCCCCGAGGGGAGAGTGGCCCCTGCACACGCACCCCCTTGCTCCCGGTGCTCCGCAGATCCAGCGCCCCCATAGCTGGTTCTCAGCCCAGCCTTCGGAGGAGGAAACGGGCGCGGGGAGTCAGGGGAAGGCAGGCCTGGGTGGCGCAGCCAGAGCCCCAGATGCGGAATTCCTTCTGGCCATCCTTGAAAAATCTAGGAGAGGACTTGAAGGTCCCGTGGAGGGGGCCGAGGGAGGGGCGAGATTGAGTTTTTCTGTGCGTCCTGCAGGGGCCCTGTGTTGGCAGTAGCCATGGGCAGCAACAGTGAATGCTGTTACAGTGGCGGGGCAGACGCCCGCATCCACAGCTGGAAGATTCCCGACCTCAACATGGACCCCTATGACGGTTATGGTGAGGATAGCTCCCTCCCCCCACCGTGTCCATGGGAGTCTCCGCATTCCTTCAGCCCCCGCCGGTGCCTGACGGTGCGCCCCCGGCCCGGGGGAGCAGGGAGTGGCATGTTCAGCATGGGACGGGGGCGGACAGGCTGAGGCCGGAGAGAGGTGGCGTTGGGGGACTGCCTCCCAGAGGAGCTGGTGGGTCTGCTGACTCAATCAGCACTGGGGCCTTGGACCGGCCTGTGCAGAGGCACGGCGGGCCCTGGCAGTGCCTTCCGGGGAGCTGCGTGCAGGGAGGCTGCGAGGAGAAGTAGAGCAGGGGAGAGGGGAGTGATTAGTTGGGCCAGGTTGCAGGGAGTTCTGCACTTGATCCTTGGTGCGCCTTTAACCGTTAGTGGAGAAGCGACCCTACCGTCACTTCTGTTCAGTGTCCATCCCCTACCTGCTGACGCCTCTTGTTAAGTCTCCTGACGACACGCACGGCTCTGCAGCTTTTTGTCACGGCAAAGTCCAGAGGTCTGTGTCTTCCCTTGAGGAACACACACTGTTTTCCCAAGAATGGTCCCGCCTTGTAAAAGGTCAAGGGTCAGTCCCAGGTAGTGTGTGCTCTGGGCCACGCAAGCCGCCACACACTGGGCGTCAGCAGGGCCTGACCGGAGCAGCCTGTGTGGACTTGAGTGACCGGGGATGCAGGGCTTGTGCCCAGGGCCGGAAAGGCTGCAAGGAGCACGGCTGGGCCGACCCGACCCACAGGGCCCAGGCTGCAAAGGGTCTTGGGGTCGCAGAGCCACCATTGTTCCTTCTCCCCTTAACTAAGTCCTGAAAATCATGTACCAAGCGTCTGCTTTGTGCCAGGCGCTATCGTGGGATGGGCAACGAACGGGGGGGTGGGTCCCTGCCCTCTGAAGCTTCCATTCTGGGTTGCCTCCAGAGCCCTAAAATCTTGCCAGAAGTGCCCGTGGTCAGAGCGTGAGCAGCCAGCTGAGGCAGGCTGCAGGGGTGAAGCTTGGAGGCCGTGAGGAAGCTGGGTCTGAAGCTGGGTGAGCGGGCGGCCCCAGCCCGGCCGCCTGGGTCTCAGCAGAGTTGGTGCTCTCGGCCCTGACGTAGCCCGTTTCCTCCCTTCGGTGTGTCCAGACCCGAGCGTGCTAAGCCATGTCCTGGAGGGCCACGGGGACGCCGTGTGGGGCCTAGCCTTCAGTCCTGCCTCCCAGCGCCTGGCCTCCTGCTCTGCCGATGGCACCATCCGTATCTGGGACCCCAGCAGCAGCCCAGCCTGCCTCTGTACCTTCCTCACAGCCAGCGGTGAGTGGGGGAACGGGGCTGGGAGGGACACCGACAGCTCACGGAGGAGTTGTGTAGAGCTGGAGGCCCCAACGGGAGCATGACTCCTGATGAGGGCCCAGGCTTCCCAAATCCCGTCCCACAGCCCCAGGGCAGGACCAGGTCTGTTCAGCAGTCTTCCCTCCCTCTGCCCTCAGATCATGGGATCCCCACCTCAGTGGCCTTCACCAGCACCGAGCCTGCCCACATTGTGGCTTCCTTCCGCTCCGGTGACACCGTCTTGTATGACCTGGAGGCTGGCAGTGCCCTCCTCTCGCTGGAATCCCGGGGGAGCAGCGGTAAGAGGGAGGCCCCGGGGTCCAGGGCTGGTATCCTAGTGCCTCCAAGGCTCCAGTCCCTCCTGTGGCTTTGGTGATCTGACCAGTGAGCAGAAGTCATCTTCCCCTGCCCCCCTCAGGGGCTCTGGGTGGGAAGGAGATAAAAGTCCCAGCTGCCACCCTTGTGGCTAGCATGGGGCTCTCGCAAAGGCTGAGGGAAGAGAGATCATCAGGGACTCAGCCATCAGGCCTATCAGCAGAGTGGATGGCCCATGTGGGTGGCTGTTCCCTGACTTCTGCCCCCCCCCCGGCAGGGCATGGTGCCTGTCTTCCAGATGAAGCACCGTGACCCCAAGCAGGAGAGGCCTCGGTGCCCAGTCCTCCTGGACAGCTGGGCAGGGGGCAGGGCTGTGGGACCGTCATTCTCCTCTTGTCTTTGTCCTGGTCTCCCTGATTTCCCCCATGTCCCTTCCCTCCTTGCCTTCCAGGCCCAACCCAGATCAACCAGGTGGTGAGTCACCCGAACCAGCCCCTCACCATCACCGCCCACGACGACCGAGGCATCCGCTTCCTGGACAGCCGGACAGGTGAGGCCCCGCCTTCCCGGCCCCCGCTTACTCGTGCTCATCAGGGGGCTGCCCAGATGGCAGAGCTCCCGGTGCCCGCGTGGCGGGCTCTCAGCATCCCGTCTGGGCCTTCACCTTCCCAGGCAAGGCAGCGAGGGAAAGTAACCTGCCACCCGCCCTCTGTCCCCTCAGGGAAATCTGTGCACTCCATGGTTGCCCACCTGGACGCGGTCACCTGCCTCGCCGTGGACCCCAATGGCGTGTTCCTGATGTCGGGCAGTAAGTCGGGACCCTCTGGGCTCCTAAGGAGCAAGGGTGTGTGGCAGCGGAAGAGGAGGAGACGGGGGCACTGGTCACGAGGGAGTGCTCCGGGGCTCCCTGAGGCGGGGGAGCAGGGGCACGCAGAGCCCCCGGCAGGCGTTGGCCTACGTCGTGGTTCATCCAGATAACCCTCCTGGGTGCGGCCCACCGTGCAGACGCGGGAACAGGCTCAGAGAAGTGACGTACTTTGGTCACAGCGAAGTGCGTGGTTGCAGGAGTGAAGTTGGGGTCTGTCTGAGTCTCGGTCCCCACAAGATCTGGAGCATTCGGCAGCACGTGCTTTCTGGATGAGGGCGCTGAAGCCCCGCTCCTGCTGCGCGGCTGGGCCTCCGAAGGATGGGGGCGGACGTGGGCTGACGGAGAGGGGGCTGTAGCTGCCCAGGGAGGTGAAGGCTGTGCACGGCTTATCAGGGAGGCCACGGGCCTCTGCTCCCCGCCGTCAGAGCTTGTGGGAGGTGACGAGCGAGCGAGCACACAGCGTGGGGACCCATCGTGGTCTGCTCTCCGTCTGCCCGTGAGAGCAGCAGCTGTCTCCAAGGATGACGGTAGAGGGGGTGGTCCGTGGGATCAAGTCCGGGGCAGAGAGGCTTCGGCACAGGACCCGGGTGCCCCTGTGAGGGACAAGTAGATCCGGGCTCCGCCACAGCCAGCGTGATCCTTCTTTTTTTTTTTTTTTTTTTTTAAGATTTTATTTATTTATTTGACAGAGACAGAGACAGCCAGCGAGAGAGGGAACACAAGCAGGGGGAGTGGGAGAGGAAGAAGCAGGCTCATAGCGGAGGAGCCTGATGTGGGGCTCGATCCCATAACGCCGGGATCACGCCCTGAGCCGAAGGCAGACGCTTAACCGCTGTGCCACCCAGGCGCCCCAGTGTGATCCTTCTAACACAGGGGTCAGGCCAGCTGCATAGGCTGCCTCAGGGCCCAGCCCTGTCTGCTCCCCGCTGTCTGACCTCTCCTCCCCTCCCCATGCCCCTGCTCAGGCTGCTGCTGCCAGTCCTCAGAACCTTCCCTTGGCCCACCCTGCTGCCTGCCAGGCTCTTCCTCCTGATCGCCCCTCCCTTGGCCATTCTGTCCTCTCGCTGACCAGCTTGTGCTCACAGTGCTGCTGACCCCCTGGCATGATTCATTCTGCATTCTTGTTTTCTCTCTGCCACGCTGGAATGTCAGCAGCCCCAGGGCGGGGAGGTCGGCCTAGTATGTTCACCGTGACCCCAGGGCCCAGTACACAGGTGCCCAGTGAATACTCGCTAGCTAGATGGATGGATGGCAGGCTGGGCGTCAAAAGATGGCTGGGCCGAGGTGGGTGGAGAAGAGGCTGGAGGCCTCACCCAGTCCCAAGGGTGAGGTTCAGAGGAGCCGGGGTACATGCTGCGGGACAGCCCTTTCTGCTCCCACACCCACACAGGCCACGACTGTTCCCTGCGTCTGTGGAGCCTGGACAACAAGACGTGCGTGCAGGAGATCACGGCCCACCGCAAGAAGCATGAGGAGGCTATCCACGCCGTGGCGTGCCACCCCAGCAAGGCCCTCATCGCCAGCGCCGGCGCCGACGCCCTGGCCAAGGTCTTCGTATGATGCCCACCTGGCCCTGCCCTGGCCGCCACACCGGCTGGGGAGCGGGGCCGGGCAGGTGGCACTGAGGTGAGAGGCTGGACGGAGGGAGGCTTGGTCTGGGAGGGCAGAAACCCCGTGCCTCCTTACCCTGAACGGGACCTCAGAGGTGTCCCTTTGCCTGGCCCTTCTAGAGGCCATCCCAGGGTGGTAGCCGAGGCACCTCGTGAGAACATCAAGGTAGCCCCTGGGCTTCGAGAGAGGGGGCTGAGGCGGCCTGAGCTCTTGTACCTGGGGTGTCATGCTCCCGTCTCCCTTCCCTTCTGTCTACCTCAGGTGACTCCCAGCCTCAGTCTGCAGGCCTGGAGGCCCGGGGGCCTCTTCCCACCTGCCTGGGAACCTGGTGGTGCTAACGGCCCTTTCCCCAGGAGGCCGTCCCCCACGGCCTGTCCTTCCCGGAGCATCCAGCCTGGGGAGCAGCCTCGTTCAGGAATCACTCTCCAGGGTGGCCTCGGGGAGTTTCCTCTCTGTCCCCTGACACGCAGTCCTGGTATCTGAGCTGCCTTCCCGGATGCAGCACAACCGGGGCTGGGTGTCCTTGGGGATCAGCTTTTCCAAGACGCCAGAAGGTGCCAGGTTCTCTCTTTGAACCCCCGACCCCTCTTCTCCAATTTCCCAGACCTGAGTGGGAGCTGTGCTGGGAGGAGCCCCAGGCGCCCCTGCTCTGGGTCCCCCAGGAAGCCATGGAGCCAGCTGGACCCTGGGCGGTCCTCAGGGGGTGCTGCCTGTCCTGGCCCACCCCAGAAGTACGCCCAGTTCCCCACCCTGTCCTCCAGTTCCCTCCACACAGCTTTCCAGACACTACCCAGCACCTCCAGGGCCAGTAACTGCCTGGGGAATAGGTGATGCCCTCGGGGGAGGCGCCCACCCCTACCTCCCCCACTGCTCCCAGCACTCCTCCAGGGGCAGCCCCCCAGCCCCCACGGGGTCACCTGTGGGGAGAGATGGCCTTCTCTTGCCCCTCCCTGGGGCATGGAGGCTGGAGGGGGTCCCACCGGGTCCCCCACAACTCCCTGTATATCTGTATAAATAAATGGGATGTTAATGGAGCCCCTTCCGCCCCCCCCCCCCATGTCGTTATCACTGTGTGATAGTCTGTGTCTCCTCTCCTGACCCTCCACTCTCTTCCTCTATTTATTTCACTCTCTTTTTTGGGTTCCACCCTGAGCCCTCGGGCCCCCTTCCAGGTTCCTGTTTATAAGCCCCCATCCCCTCTGCCCTGGACTTGGATGTGAAACTTGTCTCAATAAACCCTTTGGAGTAAGATGGGTGGCGGTGCTGACTGTCGAGGGGCCTGAGGGGGCCGGGGACTTGGGGAGCCGAGTCTTGGGCTCCGCCTGGGCTGGGTGGAGCTCAGGGAGGGGATATGATGGGTTGGGGTTTTGTGGTAGGGTGGGGGGCGGGAAGAGAGGGGCCCAGAGTTTGGGCGGGGTGTGGGTGGAGGCCCGGAAATGGGGGCACAGGACCGAATCTCCCCGCGCCCCTCCTTTCTGTTCCTAAGTACTCCCTCCCCAGGGGCCTTAGCAGCAGCCTGGGGGCAGAGCCCTGACAAGCAGATGATGTGAGGTGACAAATCAAGACCTTCCCCTTCCCCGCTGCGCCGTGTGATGGGTGGTAGGAGGCCAAAGGGCTAGCCCTGAGTGCTTAACCCCGCACCTTCCCTTCCCTCCCCACGTGGGCCTGGGCTTATGTGGAGCCTCGGCCCACATGAAGTGGGGCCGGGAGAGCCTGGGACCTGGCTTGCAGAATGCCTCCGCCCTGCTGGGAGCTGCAGTGATGGAGGTGCCCCGATGAGTCCCTTCCCTTCACCAGGTCAGTTAGCACTTAGCAGGAGCCAGGCCCCGTGCTAAGGTCCTCACAGCAGGCTCAGGAAGTGGGGATGGTGAGCACAAGTTCCAGAAAATGAGATGGGGAGGAGGGGCTGCTCAGGGCCCCCAGTGGGTCATCAGAATTCGTAGCTAGTCCTGTGGGGCTCCCTCTGCACGTCTCTGGGCCTCAGCATCCTCTGTACAACGGGCCTGACGCTAATGCCCACCCCCTGGGTTGCCGGGGGCTGCGCCCCAGTGCCCAGAATAGGACCTGGCCCCTCTCAGGGCCCCGGGAACACTTGAAGAAGGATGCAGGTGGCCAGATGGCCATCAGGTGACACAGGAGCCTAGCTGCGAGCTCCACGTGGCCTCGCTCCCCCCGCATCCCTCTGGGCTCTGAGCAGCTTCCCCAGGTGGTGGTTTGGGTTTTCACTCCAGCCTCAGACTTCCTTCCCCAGCCCCAGCCCCAGCCAGCCCCCGGATGTGGTGGCAGAGTCACTACTGTACCGACCTCAGCTGCCCCCCGCAGCCCTTTAGCGGGAAGGGGGCTCCTCTTGAGGCCCCCATCCCCAACCAGCCCTGCTGGTCTGGAACCCGGGTGGGCGGGTGGCCCATCTCCACTGGGATGCCTTTGAGGCTCAAAGCCAGGCCTTGACGCCTTAAGTGAAGGGGGTGGGTGGCAGCAGCTCTAGTGGTGATCTTGGACAAGTCATTGGGTCCCTAGGGGGTTCAGTTTCCTGCATGTAAACTAAATGGCGGCCATTCTTTTATTATTAGCTGGGGAGGAGAAGTCCAGTCTGAGTTGTTGCCGAATGGGCTGG
Source organism: Ursus maritimus (assembly GCF_017311325.1). Lineage (NCBI taxonomy): Eukaryota > Metazoa > Chordata > Mammalia > Carnivora > Ursidae > Ursus > Ursus maritimus. Next base: position 55,259,634 of record NW_024424341.1, on the reverse strand, counting down.
AAGAGCTGTTTGAGCACCAGCCTGGCACACAGTAGGTCGGCATTCAGTGCTTGCTGGTTGACTGACTGAATGAACAGACTCCTAAACACCTGAGGGCTTGAGGTGCCCACCCCTTTATCTCTGCAAAGCCTGCTGAANNNCAACTTCAGCCCTGTGCCCACAAAGACCCTCTGGGCTCGGTCCTATTACTGTCCCATCTAACAAGGGGGAGCAGGCTCAGAGAGGGGAAGCCACTACCTAAAGTCACACAGACACGTGCACACTGCCCCGGAGAACAATCAGTTCGTGTCGGGGGGTGGGGTGCGTGCGCTGTCTCCCCTGGTTGCTCCGGCCCTTTCCAGCTCCCCCAGGTCTGTGGCTCTTCACTCTCCCGAGGGCTGGCGCCAAGGAGGGAGCTGATTGAAGGAAAGTACACCTCTTCTCTACCCTCCCAGTGCCTGACCAGCCCCGCACAGCTAACCCAGTCCCGGCCCCTCCAGTTGCCTCCATGCACCTCGTCAGGGTTGCCAGAGACAGACGTGAGGCCAGGTCCTTCCGCCCGTCCGGGGGCCTCTGTCTTCCCACCTGTGTAATGGGCTGGGGGACCTCTCCGGCACCGCCTCCCCTGGGCGGGGTTGGGGGGGGGGAGGACGACGCTCTGAAAAGTTGCATGTCGAGCCCAGAGGTCCCTGAGCGGGCCGGACCTGACATAGTTTCCCACCCTTTCCCCTGGGTGGGCGCCGGATGCAAGCCAGGCTACACTAGACGGCCCCCTTCCTTAAAGGGCCAGGCGCCTCTTCAGCCCCGGCCCCGCGACCGATGGCTCGCCCCTCCTCTCCAGCTCAGGGAATAGTTAACTTTCCAGACTTGGGCGTGTTGGGGGGAGGAATCAGTCCCGGATCCCTGCCCCTGCATCTCTCACCCCAGACACCCGGACGCGGGCGGGGCAGGTGACGCCCCCAACTCGGAGGTGCGGGGCCCGCCCTCCCCTTCCGCCCCCGGCCCCCAGCAGGCTCCGCCCCTCTCTAGCGTCACCGAGGCCCGCGCGGATTGGCCGACTGCGCGATCGCTCCAGACACTTCCTCCTGGGCCGCAGCCGCAGAGTTAAACTTTGAAGGGGGAAAAAGAGCCATCGGCGCCCAGCGCCGGGCGACCCTCCCTTCCCCCCACTCACCGCCGCCGGTAACGCCCCCTTCTCCGCGGCCCCCGACCGAACTTTTCTCCAACTTCTGAGACCCGTGAGATTCCCTCCTTAGCACCCCGGCCCTCGGGATCCCTTTGCCCATCCCCGGGCCCGTCGAGTCCTTGAGCTTCGCTCGATACCCGACTCAGAGAAAGCTGTCCTCCACCCCCAAGGTCTGATGAATCCCTCGGGCTCCCTTCTTAATTGGATCCTCGTCTTAGACCCACTGGATTCTGGGATTCCCGCCTGCTGCCTTCTCAAGCCTTTCTCTCTCCAAGGGGCTTTTGGATCCTGGGGCTCTCCTGATCGCTGAGATCCCGACCTACTGGATTTTCTTGATTTCTTGGAATCTTTCAAGTGCTGGGTCCCTCAAAGCGTTAGATTTCTCCTTTATGATTCCCGGGCGTTTGACCCACTGGATTGCGTTTCTTTAATTTCCCAGGGTCCCGCCATCCTCGAGTGCCCTCAACCTGCTAGATTTCTTTTCTCGTATCCCCGGGATCCCCGCGCTCCCACCACCAGCTTACGAGCTCCCTCGGATCCAGTGACCCGGGTTCCCCAGGCTCCATCAGCCGCATCCCGGGTGGGCGCCGGGCGGCCGGTCCCGGGACTCCCCCGGCCCCACCCCGCCCATGGCCGCCTCCCCTTCCCATCTCTCCGGGCTCCCAGGCTCTCCCGGGCCGGGGTCTCCTCCGCCCCCCGGCGGCTTGGAGTTGCAGTCGCCGCCACCACAACTGGCCCAGGTCCCAGCTCCGAGCTCCGGGGTCTCCTTCCACATCCAGATCGGTCTGACCCGCGAATTTGTGCTGCTGCCCACCGCCTCTGAGTTGGCCCATGTGAAGCAGCTGGCTTGCTCCATCGTGGACCAGAAGGTGAGAGCAGGGTTCCTCCCAATCAGCTTGGGGAGAGGTCTGGAGGGGGTGGGGGCGCTGGCAGAGGTGTCCTGGAGCCTGGCATAAGGGGAGGGGAAAAAGGAGGATTAAGCCTTGGGCGACTGGGGGTGGAGTGGGGATGGGGCATTTAGCCTCCAGTTGTCGCCTCACCCCACTACCCCTCGGAGGGAGGCCTGGGCAGGGGTGGGGTGCTCCAAAGGCCTCCCCAAATTGCGTGTCCCTGCATGTTGTTTTCTGGGGCCAGCAGGGAGGAAGGGAGGGGCCAGCTAGGTGTAGAAGTGAGGAGGAAGGGGCATGTGGGGGCGCCAGATGGGGGACCTCCCCGTTCAAGCCCATCCCCGACCTCCCGTTTGGTGGAAACAGTAGAAATTGAAGCCGGGCTGGCCATGGCTATCGGGTGACATGTGTGGGTGTGGGTGCCTGTGCGAGCTGCCAGGGGCAAGTGAGGTCTCCGAGCCCAATCTCTGCCCTCCCCCAGGCCTGAGATGTGTGTGGAGGGGCAGGCACCTCTTTGGAAACCCCAGAGGCTCTGGGGACTCTTGTCCCCTCTCCTAATCACAGTGTCCCCACCCCTCAAGTCTGATGCTGGCCTATTAAAACGGGCCTTCCCCAACCCCACCCTACTCTTAGTTTTGGACACCAGGGTGGGAAGCTGGGGACCATGGCAAGAGGGAATCAGGTGGAACTCAATGCCTGAATTCTAGAATGTTAAAAGTTAGGGTAGTGGGTTTCTCTGTTGTTGGAATTCTAGACTGTAAAAATGTTAGAACATTAGAATTCTAGATTGTTCGAATATGCAACTGCTAGGTAATCGAACTCCTCTGATATGAAAGTGTCCAGGGGCACTTGGCTGGCTCATTCAGCAGAACATGTGACTCTTGATCTCAGGGCCATGAGTTCCAGCCCCATGTTAGGGGTAAAAGCTTACTTAAAAAAAAAAAAAAAAAAAAAAAAAAAAAAGACAGTGTACAAACATTAGAATTCTAGGTTGCTGGAGTCCTAAAACATTAAAATGGTAGAATATTAGGCTCCTGAGTTGTTGGAATCCTAGCATGTTAAAATGTTAGAATTTTGGAATGCTGGGTTGTTGAAATCCTTTAAATGGTAAGATATTCAAATGAATCCTAGTTTATTAGATTCCTAGAACGTGAAAATATCAGACCGCTGCTGATCTAGATTGTTGAAATCCTGAAACATATCATGATAATATGTTGGAGGGATAATATATATATATTTATATTTATATTTATATTTATATTTATATTTATATTTATATATATGGCCCAGTCACTGGGCCATGCACTGGAGATATATTATATGGGAGCATGTTGGAATCCCAAAATATCCAAATTCCAGAATCTTCTCAGATTGCCAGAAATGAATTCTTTGGGCTTCAGAGAAACATCGGGAACTGGGCCAACTCCCCCATTTTACAGACAAGGATGCTGAAGCTTAGAGACAGAAACCCCCCCCACCCCCCAGCAATCAAGGCCCAGGCAGTCCCTGTGAGCTGTGGACCGTCTCCCAGCAGACAAGAACAATATGGGGCTTCCCTGACCCTCCACCAGAACCCCAAACCCACAGGTCCAGTTGTCACACCCAACTCAGCCAGCTCTTTGGGAAGACAGATGGGGGTGGGGTAGAGTGCAGATTGTCCCCTGGTGTAATTTGCCCAGTGCCCAAATCTTCGGCCTCCTCCCTCAGGCCTCACCCCAGTTTTGTTTTCTGTCTCCTGTCCAGGTGTGGTAGGGCCCCTTTCCTTCCTTCCAGCTGCCCCACCTGGGTAGTTTCACTTTCTGTTCTGGAGTTTCACTCGTACCAGTTCGTTCACCCCCAGCCAGCTAGGGCACCTGCTGGATCTTTTGGACATTGGGTGGGAGCACCTCTACCTCAGCTCTCTAGAATCGAGCCTTTGCCTTCCTGCCTCCCCGCCTCCTTCCCTCCCCCGCCTCCCCATGAGTCCTAAGTCCCCTTCTTCCAGCCGGCCCCACCCCAGTGCTGGGCCTGGAGCCAGGTAACAGGGACAATAGATCCAGGAAGGAAGCTGGGGTGGTGTGGGGGCTTAAAGGAGGCGGTGTCCACGTGGCCCCCCCAACCCCACCCGGAAAATTCCGGGTGCTCACGCTCCCAGGGCCACTCTCTCTCCACCCCAGTTTCCCAGTCCAGCCACCAAACTCCATCTGCGCTCTCTCCCAGCACACCTGGGGCCCTGGCACCCTGCCCGCTCGCTCAAGCTGCGCCTGGGAAGGAGCAGGCAGGAAGTGCAGGGCTGCGGGGTCTCTGTTTCCGGGGGAAACCGTGGGCCCTACCCTGGGAGTGTTCCAGACCGCTGCCGCCGAGCTCAGAGCCTTTCCGTCACCACCTCTCTCTCCCGCCCCTCAGTTCCCCGAGTGTGGCTTCTACGGTCTTTACGACAAGATCCTCCTCTTCAAACATGACCCCACGTCGGCCAACCTCTTGCAGCTGGTGCGCTCCGTTGGAGACATCCAGGAGGGCGACCTGGTGGAGGTGGTGCTGTCGGGTGAGCGGCGGAGGCCCGCCTGGGGGCGCAGCCTCTAGCGGGGGCGGGACTCCCTTCGGGGGTGGTCCCAGAAATAGGCTTCTTAAAGTCAGGGCCAGTGGTTCGAAGCCTTGGTGGCAAGTTAGAATCATTACCGCCCTGGAATGGGTAAATAGGTTGCGTGTGCGCACGGCGGAACTCGCAGGGGATCGAGCGTAGGCGATGTCCAGCAGCCCGGATGAAGCTCACAGACCCGAGGCCGAAAGGCGTTCTCTAGACGTCAGACTCCATACTGTGTAATTCCATTTAGAGAGCAGAGACGGATACAGTTAGGAGCGCGTGCCTTCGGAGAAGGGGCAGTGTTCCCCACGTGGGTGAAGGGCTCCACCATCACCTGGGGGCCGGGAGGGAGATTTCTGGGGATCGATTTAAACTTCCACTTATTTATCAGGATGTTGGTGACTTAGTGTGTATAGTGTGACAGTCACTGGGCCATGCACTGGAGATGTGTCTTTTTCTAGACGTATGTTGTACTTTGATACAGAGTTTTAAATATTCTGGTGCCCCTGCCTGCTTCCCACTGAAATGCTGAAGGAAATCAGGCTCTGCAAAGTTAGATGAAGCCCGGCCATGTGGGTTTTCAGCCAGAATCTAGTCACCCACTGGCCCTTCTAAGACGAGCAAGCTCTCAGCACTGCCGAAGAGTGGGCAGCGCAAGGTGCTTCTGGAAGGGTGGGGGATGGGAAGTACTGCCTTATTCTTGGCTGCATTTCCTCCCCCAACCCTTGCATTGCGCAGTGCTCAGTAAAATGGGTTGAATGAATGGATGACAGTTAGCAGAAGTTCGGATTTATGGCCCTGGTGACCTTATTCAAGTTTTAAATACCCTCACGTAGGCTGGCAACTCTTCGATTTTTTTTTTTTTTTTTTTTTAGATTTTATTTATGTATTAGAGCGAGTACAAGCAGGGGGAGCAGCAGGCAGAGGGAGAAGCAGGCTCCCCACTGAGCAGGGAGCCCCATGTGGACTCGATCCCAGGACCCTGGGATCATGACCTGAGCCAAAGGCAGATGCTTAACTGGCTGAGCCACCCAGGTGTCCCAACTCTTGGATTTTCGTTCATCCTGGTCTCCCTTTGCTAAGTCCAAATCTCAGTCATGTGGCTTGTCCCCCTGACATTTTTACCTGGCAGCTCTAGGCATCTCCCAGATGGCCTCTCCAAGACAGAAATCTTGATTTTGTCCTCCTTTCTTCCAGCAGTGTTCTCCACCTTGGTGAAGGGCATCACCGTTCACTCCGGTGCTCATGCCCCAAATCCTGGGGGCATCCTTGACTCCTCCTTTTCTCTCACCCCTTCACTTGATCCGGCATCCAACCAATTGGTCTCACCTTTAACATACATCCCGAATCTGTTTCTTACTCCCTCCTCTGGTCCAAGCAGCAATCACCTCCTGCCTGGACTGTTATCGTAGCTCACAAGTCAGATCCTGACACTTCACTGCTCAGAATCCTCCCATGGCTCCCCATTACCCCTGGACTAAAATGCAGACTCCTCGATATAGCCTCAATATGGCTGTCCATGACCTGGCCCCTGCCAATTCCCTGAATTCACCTGTTTCACTGCCCCCTTACTTTCTCTGTTCCTGCCATGGTTGCCTGTTCTCTGTCCCTTGAACAAACCAAGCTGCCTCCCATCTCCCAGTCTGTTCACTAGCTCTCAATGCCTCCCTCCCCACCGCATCTTCTCATAGCTAGCTCCTTCTTGCTATTTGGATCCGAGCTTAAATGCCATTTCCTCCAGTGTCTGAAATTTCCTTATGTGTGTTTATGTTCCCTGTCTGTCTCCCCAAAAGATTGTCAGCTCCCTGAGAGTGGGGTGTTCATAGCTTTACCCTGAGTGTGTAAGCAGCGCTTGGCACGTACAAGAGACTCCCCTTTCTGTTGCACGATAACAAAGGAAAACAGCTCAATATTAGAACAAAATTCGGGGGTAGGGTGGGGGGGGTAGAAAAGAGGATGAGACTTAGTCCAAAAATGAAAGTTTAAAAATAAAAGCCAACATCTCTGTACTCTGTTTAAAGAGCACTGTTTAAAGAAAAAAATTTTAACAACTTTAAAAAAAATATGGGGCACCTCGCTGGCTCAGTCAGTAGAGCGTGCAACTCTGGATCTCAGGGTTGTGGGTTCCAGCCTCACACTGGGTGTAGAGATGACTTAAAAATAAAATCTTAAAAAAAATAAAAAATAAAGAGCACTGTTTTAAAAGGTTTCCACATGGGGTGCCTGGGTGGCTCAGTCGTTAAGCATCTGCCTTCGGCTCAGGGCATGATCCCGGAGTCCGGGGATCGAGCCCCACATCAGGCTCCTCCACTGGTAGCCTGCTTCTTCCTCTCCCACTCCCCCTGCTTGTGGTCCCTCTCTCTCTGGCTGTCTCTCTCTCTGTCGAATAAATAAATAAATAAATAAAATCATTAAAAAAATAAAAATAATAAAAGGTTTCCACATATTAATTCATTTAGCCCTTAAAAAAGAATCTATAAAGAATACTTTTGTGATACTGGGCATGTTCTTTCCTAGACACCTGCATGGCTCATACCCTCGCCTCCTGCAGGCTTTTGCCCTACTGACACCTGAAGGGGGCCTTCCTCAACCACCTGCTTAAAGTTGTACGTCTTGTACCTTCCCACTCTCCCTTCTCTGCTTACTTGTTCTCCTAAGCACTTACTGACTTCTAGCTTTCTGTATATATGGGTTTTTTTGGAGTTGTAATTTATTTCTGGAATATATATATATATATATGGCATATACTTATATACATAATGTGCAAATATATATAATTTACAACATGTTTTTATATATTTTATATATCATATATAATCTGCATTATATATAAATATACATAGTACATGTAATATATAATAATATACAATATATAGTATAATAGAACATATATAATGCATTATGTAATGTAATTATATAATATACTATACTATAGCATATGTTATATGATATAATGATATATGTTATTTTATAATGATAATATAATGATATATGTGATATATTATTAATGCATAATATATAATTCACATTATATATAAATATACATATTGTACAAATATATATACTTATGTATATAATATATGCATAATGTGCAAATATATATGTGTGTGTGTATACGTGCGTGTATATATATAATTTTACCCAAGGGAAAAGTGCCAAGTTCTCTGTAGAGGCACGGACTACAAGTGAGAGCGTGCAAGTGTGTGTGTTGGCTGAGCCGTGTCTTCCAGAGTGCCCAGTTTCTGTTGGTTCTCGATTAATATTCGTCCCGTTATTGAGATACGGAACAGTTGCTTGACAAGTTTTTTTTTTTTTTTGAGTATAGTGTACGCACGCGTATACTTTACTACTTAAACATTTCCAAGAGGCAGTACATAGAGTACTAAAAACATGAACTTTGGAGCCACACTGGCCAGGGTTCAGTTTCAAGTTCGATGGCTTGCTTAGCTGTGTGACCCTGGGCAAGTTGCTTCACCTATCTGTGCTACAATCCGCTCATCTGGAAAATGGGAATAATAACAGTGTACCTCCAGGGCTCTTAAGAGAACTGAATTCACTAGTATTTTAAAGTACTTGGGGAGTGGTGCCTGGCACCAGGTAACTGCTAGGTTGGGTGATTTTTTTTTTTTAAAGATTTTTAAAATATATATATTTCTAAAGATTTATTTATTTATTTATTTTAAAGACTTTATTCAGGGACGCCTGGGTGGCTCAGTCGGCTAAACGTCTGCCTTCGGCTCAGGGTCATGATCCAAGGATCCTGGGATCAAGTCCCGCATCAGGTCCCGCATTGGGACCCTGCTTCTCCCTGTGCCTGACACTCCCCCTGCTTGTGCTCTCTCTCTCTCTCTCTGACAAATAAATAAATAAAATCTTAAAAAAAAGTAAAGATTTTATTTATTTATTAGAGAGAGACCGATCACGAGTGGGGGGAGGGGCAGAGGGCGTGGGCAAGCAGGCTCCCTGCTGAGCAGGGAGCAAGCAGGCTGTGGACTGCAGGGCTGGATCCCAGGACCCTGAGATCATGACCCGAGCTGAAGGCAGACACTAAACCGACTAAGCCACCCAGGCGCCCTGATTTATTTATTTATTTGAGAGAGAGAGCAAGCAGGAGGGAGTGGCAGAGGGAGAGGGAGAAGCAGGCTCCCTGCTGGGGAGGCAGGCCTACCTGGGCTGGATTCCAGGCCCAGAGATCCCGCCCAGGAACCCCATTTTAAAAAAAAAACAAAACTATTTATTTGAGGGAGAGAGAGCACAGAAGCCAGGGGGAGGGTACAGAAGGGGAGGGAGAAGCAGGATCCCCGCCCAGCAGGGAGCCCAGCTCTCTGGTTGATCACAGGCCCCGGGGATCATGACCTGAGCAGAAGCCAGACGCCTAACCAACTGAGCCACCCAGGCACCCCTGGGTGATTGTTAATAAGAATATTTATTTTCTTTATTTTGGTTGTCTGCCACCCTTACTAGAGGCCGGGCAGGGAATTTGTTCTGCGTGGAGTCCCTGGGGCCTAGAACAATGCTCAGTAAATGTTTGTTGGATTTCCACTTTAAAGATGAGAAAACTGGGGCGCCTGGGTGGCACAGCGGTTAAGCGTCTGCCTTCGGCTCAGGGCATGATCCTGGCGTTATGGGATCGAGCCCCACATCAGGCTCCTCTGCTGGGAGCCTGCTCCTTCCTCTCCCACTCCCCCTGCTTGTGTTCCCTCTCTCTCTGGCTGTCTCTATCTCTGTCAAATAAATAAATAAAATCTTTAAAAAAAAATAAAGATGAGAAAACTGAGGTACATAGGTATTTGGGTTTTTTTCTTGACACTCAAGCTCCATCCTAGGCCAAGTAGGTCAGCAACTCTGAGCGTGGGACCCAGGCATCTGTATTTTTAAATTTTATTTTAAAATGTTTAATTGTGAAATATACATGACATAAAATTTACCATCTTAACCATTTTTAAGTCTCCTGTTCAGTAGTGTTAATTACGTTCATGCTGTCGGTGCAACAGTCTCCAGGAATATTTTCGTCTTACAGAAACTCTGTACCCACTAAACAACTCCCCAGTCCCCGGCATAGGTGTCTCGCCCAGTGGTAACGCTGGGCTTTGAACCCAGGTAGAGTGTAGTATGCGAGTAAAGAAAGGCAAGCAAGATCAAACCTTGCGGTGGGGAGGACTGAGAGAAACCCAGGAACAGCCCTTGCTGCCCCGGCTCAACGCTCCGCCCCTCCCTGCCGCCTGCAGCTTCGGCCACCTTCGAGGACTTCCAGATCCGCCCGCACGCCCTCACCGTGCACTCCTACCGAGCGCCGGCCTTCTGCGATCACTGCGGAGAGATGCTCTTCGGCCTAGTGCGTCAGGGCCTCAAGTGTGATGGTGAGGGGAGAGGGGCTGGAGGCGGGGCCCAGGAGTAGGGGGAGGACGGGAGGGTGGGATGGGGGTGGAGCTCGGGGCTAGGGGGCGTGGCTCGCAGGGAGAGGTGAGGGCCCAGAGGCACCGCTTGGGGGAGGAGCTGGGGGCAGGGCTTGAGTGATGGGCGGGGACTGGGGCGGGGCTCAGCTCCGGAGGTGGAGCTCGGAGGGAGAGGTTAAGGGGCAGAGCTTGAGGGAGGAGACGGGGAATGTGCACAGGGAAGAAGGTGGAGCCTATTACAGGAATCAACCAGAGAAACAGCCGGGAGGAGGTAGATATTAAGGGATATTTGGAAGGAATTAGCTTACGTGATTGTGGGGGCTGGCCAAGCAACTCTGAAATCTGTAGGGCAGCCCGTCAGGAAGGGCAGACTGGGCTCCAGGGCAGAATTTCTTCATCTGGGAAATCTCAACTCTGCTTTTTAACCTTTCAACTGATTGAAACGGGCCCACCCGGATTAACTAGAACACTCTCCCTCACGTCAAGTCATCTGATTGTGGACTTGAATCACACCTACAAAATACCTTTACGGCAACCCCTACATTAGCATCTGAATTACTGGGGTTGACACGTAAAGCTGACCATCAGAGTCCACTCCGTACTGACTCGGCCCCTCAGGGCGCCAGGCCTGCCATTACAAAATACCACAGGCCCAGTGGTTTAAACAACATATACTTATAACTCACGGTTCCAGAAGCTGGAAAGTTTAAGATCATGCTTCGGACAGGGCTTGGTTCCTAATGAGAACCCTCTTTCTGGCTTGCACATGGCTGCTGTCTCCCTGTGTAGCTCGCATGGTGTGCAGAGAGACAGCTTTTTATAAAGACCTCGGTCCCATCGGATCAGCGCCCCACCTTTATGGCCTCTTGTAACCTTAATTACCTCCTTAAAGGCCCATCTTCAAATACAGTCACATTGTGGGTTAGGGCATCAACTGTGAATTTGGGGGGATGGACACATGTTCAGTCTACAACAAGCACCCACGCACATGTCCTTCAATCATACTTAAAAAAAATAAAGGAATGCACCAGTGTGTCTCAAGTTTAAGGCCAAGTGTCAGGTTCCGCAGGTCCACCCTTCCCATCTTCCACGCTTCTGAGCGAGAATGTTGAGATCTCGCCCCGCCTGCAGACGAAGCCTACATAGCCGCCTTGACGATACACACAGCAGATGACGGTCATCCATTCTGCGAAGACCGTCTGCACCTCCCTTAGAAGCATATTCTCTGATGTTCCATCAGCCAAGGATCTCCAGCTTCGTGGCGGTCATGTTCACACGGAAACCTCGAGTCTTCACTGCCCTGTGTTGCAGGCGACCTGCAGCATTGACCAGGATTGTTATCACGTGGCCCTAAATATACCGGTGGCATGTAAGGGCTCGAGGGATGATAGCCACGTCAGGCCTGCAGAAAACCGATTCAGTGCTGCCATCGTGGACAAACCATATCCAACTCTTGGTGTCTTGACATATGGAACCATTACAGTGCAATCCTGGTGTCATCGTTTGTTTTTTTGTTTTGTTTTTGGGTTTTTTTGCGAGAGAGAATATGCACGCATGTGCACAAGCAGTGGGGAGAGGGAGAGAGAGAATCTTAAGCAGGCTCCACGCTCAACAAGGAGCCTGATGTGGGGCTCGATCTCATGACCCTGAGATTATGACCTGAGCCAAAACCAAGAGCTGGACGCTCAATGACTGAGCCACCCAGGCGCCCCTGGTGTCATCAAGTCTAATGGGCACCTTTAGCACAGACTTCATTGGCTCAACACGGATGATGGGCCTCATTCATGTGGTTCCAAAGGAGCCCCAAGTGACTGTTCTTAATGCCATTAACACCTTCCGATGGGAGTTTGACTCTCCCTTGATCCTCGCATAGGGAGTCACGGATGAGATTTTGAAATGCCGCGAAGCTCGTGAGTGAGCAAAGGCCAACGCTGGGTAATGTTTCCTATTCGCAAAAGCCATTTGCCATCCCGAAGCTCTTCTCAAAGCACCACCTTCGGGAAAGCCCATCTTGTCAGCCGGGCTACCAGAAGACAGGCTTCATGACGTGGTCCCAAAGAAGCTTCCAAAGGCTAGAGGAACATTCTTCAGTCCAGAACAGGGAGCCATCGTGGAATCATTTGGAATCTCTGGAGATGTATGGGAGCAAGGGTTCAGGAAAACAGCAAGCTGAGCCTGATTCTTTCATGGACGAGGATTTTGTGTGTGTGTGTGTGATAAATTCAGAATGAAATGGCAATAGAGTTATACATCCATCTGATATGGTAGAACCCTCCCAAGTACAACTGAAAACATGCTAACCCTTTCCCCGGAAGACGATGCTTGTTCACTCTTTTCCTTCCATATCCTGTAATCCCTTCGGCAGCACATAGGCTAAAATGGGGCCAATACAGAGAAGAGTAGCTTGGTCCTTGCGCAAGGATGGCATGCACTTTACTAAAGCGTTCCATATTAAAAATTATAAGTATTATGTTAGTGATACAGGGATAGAAGGAAGAAAACAAAAATATTTTATATATATGGAAGAACTAGTCCTTGCCAGTAAGCACCTCTTTTGTGCAACTGGTCACGTGGTTGTGGCCTCTTTGTGCCCCGCAGCAAGCGCCTCACCTGCTCATGGTTCTTTGCCTGCTGGACTGGCCCAGAACCTTCTACGCCGGTAGCCGTTCTACCTGATTTGGGGTTTTGTAGTTTTCCGTTGGCTTTCATGGCACTCCTCGGGGGCCCTCCCGAGAGAGATCGGCTCTATTCCTGATCCACAGAAAGGGGAAAGGGGGGGGCGGAGCATTAGAGCCCGGGACTGGTGGAAGTACGTCTCTGATCGTCTGGCGCCCCCCGCAGGCTGCGGACTGAACTACCACAAGCGCTGTGCCTTCAGCATCCCCAACAACTGTAGCGGCGCCCGCAAGAGGCGCCTGTCGTCCACGTCTCTGGCCAGTGGCCACTCTGTGCGCCTCAGCACCTCCGAGTCCCTGCCCTGCATGGCTGATGAGCTGGTGAGGGGCTGGGGAGCGGGCGGGCCGGTGGCGGGGGGTGGGGGGCGCGCCTGGGCCCGGGCATGGGGCCCCCCCGCACTAACGTGTCCCCCTTATCTTGCTGACCGCAGAGCCGTAGCACCACCGAGCTTCTGCCTCGCCGCCCCCCGTCATCCTCCTCCTCGTCTTCTGCCTCCTCCTACACGGGCCGCCCCATCGAGCTGGACAAGATGCTGCTGTCCAAGGTGAAGGTCCCGCACACGTTCCTCATCCACAGCTACACACGGCCCACCGTCTGCCAGGCTTGCAAGAAGCTCCTCAGGGGTCTCTTCCGCCAGGGCCTGCAATGCAAAGGTCAGCGGGGCCCCTGTGGGGACAGAGACACACACTCACTCAGCAGCTTGGGGCCTCTCTCCCCTGGGCTCACGGCAGGACCTGAGACTCCCAGTACTCTGGGGGCGCCTGGCTGGGTCAGTCAGTGGGGCCTGCGACTCTTGATCTGGGAGTTGTGAGTTTGAGCTCCATGTGGGGTGTGGAGATGACTTCAAAATAAATCTTAAAAAAAAAAAAAAAAAAGAAAGAAAGAAAAGAAAAACTGTTCTGATCCTTTGGCGCCCAGGGCCTCAGGAGAAGAGTGCCCTGAATCCTGCTGTTCTAGAACGTTTAGAATTCTGGAATCCTAGAACCTAATTCAGACGTAACTTGGAATCCTAGGACCTTTGAAATTTCATCTGTAAGCCACTTAGTATGAGATTCTAAAACTGTAGAACTTGATAATTCTAGAACCATAGAACTAGAATCATAGGCTTCAAGAATTCTGGATCATAGGATTCAGTGAAAAGAACCACAGAACTATAGACTCGTAGATCCTAGAACTCCCAGATTGTAGATTCCTAGAATATTGGGACTTTTTTTTTTTTAAGATTTTATTTATTTGACAGAGAGAGACACAGCGAGAGAGGGAACACAAGTGGGGGAGTGGGAGAGGAAGAAGCAGGCTTCCCGCTGAGCAGGGAGCCTGATGCGGGGCTCGATCCCAGGACCCTGGGATCATGACCTGAGCTAAAGGCAGATGCTTAATGACCGAGCCACCCAGATGCCCCTAGAATATTGGAACTTTAGAACCATCAGATTTGAGACTATTAGAAGCCTAGAAGCATCAAATGCGAACCTTAGACGTCTAGAATCATATACCCTTGGGACCATGGGATCCTAGGGTCCTAGACATCTAGGATACAGAACTCGGGATTATCAGATTCTAGAAGACCAGAGTTCTAGATCCATAAAACATTAGAGCCATCCAATTCTAGAATTCATTGGAACAGTCAAATTCTAGAATCTTAGATGCACAGAGCTAAAGAACATTAGGATCATCAAATTCTAGAATCGTGGGCATATGGAATCCTAGAACCTTGGAATCATTAGATTCTGGAGGATTCACAGTCCAGAATCGTAGAACTATAGAGTCGCTGATTTCTAGAGTGTAGATATCGAAAACCCTAAAACCTTGGACATCAAGGAGCCTTAGCAGTCTAGAATCATAGAACTGTAGAATCATAGATGTGTCAAGTCCTAAACACTTGGACATTGAAATTTGGAGTCTTAGAACTCTAGAATTAAAAAAAATCTAGAATCATACAGGGATGGGCTACTGGCGTCTAGTGGGTAGAGGTCAGGGATGTCTGCTAAACACCTATGATACAGACCAGCTCCCTCAACAAGGAATTATCCAGCCCCGAATATTCTAGACTCAACAAGGGACAACCAGACAAGGTTCAGCTAGGTTTCCTGCCCCAAACAGCAAGAGCAGAATCTTTTGGGCCTGGGGGTTAGGAGTCAAGGTTCAACCCTTACAGGTGACCTCTCTCTCCCCTCCCACCTGTCCCCTTGTTCCCTGTCCTCATACCAGACTGCAAGTTTAACTGTCACAAGCGCTGTGCCACCCGCGTCCCTAATGACTGCTTAGGGGAAGCACTCATCAATGGAGGTGAGAGGCTGTGGGATGAGTGGGAAGTGGGGTGGGGTGGCAGGACGGGACGGAGGCCCCTCTGATGCCCCCGTCCCCTTAGATGTCCCGATGGAGGAGGCCGCCGATTTCAGCGAGGCTGACAAGAGCTCCCTCATGGATGAGTCCGATGACTCCGGGGTCATCCCGGGCTCCCACTCGGAAAATGCGCTCCACGCCAGTGAGGAAGAGGAAGGCGAGGGAGGCAAGGCCGAGAGGTACCCGGGGCACCCTCCGGGGAAGGCCCTTCCTATCTCTACAATGGGTCGATGTCCCCCCTGTCAATTTCCCAGGCATCCACACTTCGTTTTTAAATTTCACCTTTTTCCTGAAAAATATACATTTCTAGAAAGTTTTCACAGAAGCAGATTTTAATTTAGAGGGTATTTCTTTTTCAGAACTGCTAATCCAGTTATTCAAAAGGTGGATAGTCAAACCCTCCCGCTTCCGCTTCCGCTTCCTGGCATCCCAGGTCCTTAGCTCCTCTCCCCGAGGCTGTCACTCGGCTCAGCTGCTGGCAGGCCCTGTGTTGCAAAGTGACAGAGCAAAGAGTAAGAATGTGGGAATGTGGAACCAGACTGCTGTGTGGCCTTAGGCAGGAGCTGAACCTCTCTGGGCCCTCCGTTTCTTCATCAGTAAGACGGGGATAAAGTAGGACCTACCTTTGAGGCTTGTTGTAAGGGCAAAGTGAACGGATATAAATAAAATACCTCAAATAGTTCCTGGGTGTCAGCTCTTCTCGCAGAGCGGTCAAATCTTAGCAAGGAAGGAAAACCACCCACTTTCTTTGAACCATTCTGGCCTCAGATTGACTTGTATGGCCTAAACAAGTCCCTTCCCCTTCCTGTGCCTTAGTTGGCTCATCTGTAAAATGGGGAAGGGGAAAATCATCCCCAAAGACCTGACGGGCAGTGGCTTTCTTCTGGCTTGGAAACTTTGAAAAATAACAACTTGCTTAATTATAGATTTTTAAATTATAAATGGGATTCCTATTGATTCAGTTCTTCTAGCATATAAGCTCGAGTGCTTGAGGGCAAGGATCTCGTGGATAGAGGTCAGGTCCATTCCCCAGGTGCCTAGGACAGGACCTGGCTTCCGGCATCGGTGCGGACCGCTTGTGTGTCCAGGAGGCAGGGGGGCAGCGGGGTTTCGGAAGCACGGGGCGCTGGAGGCTGAGAGCACCCGAGCCAGGTCCCAGCTCCGCCACTCACACGGCTAGTCCCGTCTCCCTGCACGTCGGTTTCCTCCCGGGGCAATGACAGCACCTGTCCCATGGGGCGATTTTCGAATTCCATTAGATCATGCAGGTCAAGTGCTTTCCGGGTTGTAAACGCTGAGGATGTGGAAAGAGAATCCTCCCCGGTACTCTGTTCTTGAATCCCCAAAGCGCAGAGGGTGGGAGGTGATCCATTCCGGAGCATGGGGACAAATGTATTCATTTCCATTTCTCTTTGCTTTTAATCTCATCTTTTAGATGCTTTCACTTTTTCTGCAGACGTTTTAGAATATTAATATGCTATTATTAGTACATTGTATTAATACAGTAATACATGTATAAAGAAGGGTAACCTGTGGATTGAAACCATCATCGATGTATAAGTATTTGCTTTTGAACTAGATCCTTCCCAGAAGGACCATAAGGACCACTACTCCCATTCCTAGGTTAGAAGATTGAAGCTCAGGGGCGTCAGCCAGTAATTACTAAGAGAAAGGAGCTGAGACTTCACCCCACAGGGCCAGGGAGGCATAAACATGGGGAGGAGGGTGAGCAACTTCCACCAGGCATCTCAGCAGACACTTAATGAGCAGCTGCTGGGTTCTAGAACTTCCAAGCACACGGCTGTGCACCAAACCAGGAAAACTCTCTGGTCTCATAGAGCAGACACTCTAGTTGGGGAGATAGGTAATGAACAAATGCATCCGTAACATCAGGGATTGATAACTGCTACCAAAAAATAAATAAAAATAAAGCAATGAGAGGGGACAGAGAATGAAGATATGCTATTCTAGCGAGGGTCATTAAAGGGGGTCTCTCTGAGAAGGTGATATTTGAAGAGATCTGAAGGAAGAGAGGAAAGGAGACATGTGGAAGACAGTTGGTAGGGGAGTCTACCAAACGAAGGAAACAGCAAGTGCAAAGGCCCTGTGGTAGGGCCAGGCATGTCCCAGAAACAGCATAGAGCTTGGTGTGGCTGGAGCAGGGGGGGCAAGGGGAAGGGGATGGGAAACCAGGCCAGAGGGGAGATGCATATGCAGGTCACAATGATAGCAGAGAGTTTCTTTTTCTTTTTCTTTTTTTAAGATTTATTTATTTATTTATTTGACAGAGAGAGAGAGACAGCCAGCGAGAGAGGGAGGGAACACAAGCAGGTGGAGTGGGAGAGGAAGAAGCAGGCTTATATCTGAGGAGCCTGATGGGGGGCTCGATCCCACAACGCCGGGATCACACCCTGAGCTGAAGGCAGACGCTTAACCGCTGTGCCACCCGGGCGCCCCAGCAGAGAGTTTCTTACTGGTGCTCTCTGACCCAAGCTGCCTGGAAGTTCAAGTTCCCTTTCTGCCAGGTCTTTCCTGGAGCGTTTAGTAACAGAGTAAGAGGCTGTCAGAGTTGGATCTTGATGCGCTTGGTTGGGGTGGGGGTGTTGGGAGAGGCAGCCTATTTCACAGATAAGGAAACCAAGTTTCAGAGAGGCAAAGGGAAATGCCAAGGCTAACCGAGCCCTGGTTTAGTGCAGCGATCAAGAGGTGGTTGGTTCTGGAGTTGAGCAAGTCTGTGAATATCTCTCAGCCTTCGTTTCCTCTCTATATTATTAGCATGTGCAAGATAAGGGCACTGAGGCACAGAGAGGTCAAGTCAGTTGCCTAGTGTCACACAGCCAGCTGCACTACCACTGGGCTCAGTACTGATTAGCACTTAGTGGAGGCCCACTGGATGCCAAGCATTGTGCTAAACTCCTAAGAAAGGTTTTCACTCTCACAGCAACCCCTTTGGGTGGAGAAACCGAGGTACATAGAGGTCAGGTCATTTGCCAGGCGGCCTGCCTTCGGAACCCAGCCTTGTAATGTGGCCCTGTCTAGAGTCCCCTTCCTCATGATGGGAAGTGTGGAAACCACAGAAGCGTGGCCAAAAAACCCCAACTTCTGGCTGCCCAGAGATGGGCTCTGCGGCCCCAAGCGCTTATAGGTATTTTCCACTTGTAACCTCTCACCTCTTCCTCTCCCCCCCCTCAGCTCCTTGGGGTACATCCCCCTAATGAGGGTGGTGCAGTCGGTGCGACACACGACGCGGAAATCTAGCACCACCCTGCGCGAGGGCTGGGTGGTTCATTACAGCAACAAGGACACGCTGGTGAGTGGGCGGGGTGGGGCTAGGTGGGGCGGAGCTAGAGTTAGGGGAGGGGCAAGATCCGCTTGAGGAGGCGGGGCTGGTGGGTTATGGGTGGGCGGGGCCTAGCTGGAGGCGGAGCTAGAATTAGAGGGATGGGTTTCACGGGAGGGCGGAGGGCGGAGGGTCAGGGCAGGAGTCAGGAAAGAGGCGGGGCTAAGGACCAGGTCGGGGGAACAGTGGGACCAGGAACGGGGAAGCTGAAGTTAGGGCTGGGAGCGAGAAGGGCTCAGGTGATAGAGGATGGGATCAGGGGGTGCTGGGCCGGGCTAGAGGCCTAACTGGAGGTAACTGGGAGTGTGATATAGGGTGGGGCCAGGTGGGGCGAAGTTGGGAGGGAGGCTGGGGAGGGCTTAGAGTGGCGGGGGGGGGGGGGG
>NW_024424341.1:55189705-55240871 GCF_017311325.1 Ursus maritimus | reverse complement strand
AGGGCTTAGAGTGGCGGGGCCAGGTCTGGGCAGGTAGGAAATAGGGGTGGGGCAGGTTTAGGGGCAGAGGAGCGTGGCTGGGGGCTGACCTAAAGTTGGAAGGGGTTATGGGGCGGGGCAAAGTGGGGTGGAGCCGGAGCCAAGGCGGGAGGGGCTGGATCAATTTGAGAAGGGAACGAGGTGGGGGTGGGGCCGGAGTTAGGGTGGGCGGGGCCTTACTGGAGGCGGAGTTAGAATTAGAGGGGTCGGTGATGAGAGACGGAAGGGGTGGGGCCTTTGGGGGCGGGCCTAGACTTGGGGGCGGGGTTTGGCTCCAGGAATTGCTGGAGCCCCAGCCAAGGGCGGACCACCTCACCTTCTGGACACCTCTCCCAAACAGAGGAAGCGGCACTATTGGCGCCTGGACTGCAAGTGTATCACGCTCTTCCAGAACAACACGACCAACAGATACTACAAGGTGGGCCTTCCGGCCCCCAGCTCCCCCAGACCTCCTCCCACTCCTCCCCCAGTTGCTTGCCTGCTTGCGTGTCATGGGCAAAGGGGCCCACCTGCCGCCACCACCTTCCAGCTGGGGAACCCAGGCCGCTTACCTCACCTCTCTGCACCTCCCGTCTGGCACCTGTCAAAGGCCTCAAAGACTCGTCCTCGCCGCAGGGCTGCTGCCCTAATTCAGAGATAACTCCGCCAAGCGGTTAGCTTAGGGCCTGGCACGTGTGGAGCTCGCCGTTACCATTACTACTTTATCGTGAATTATTGGATCATTTATAGCAGATTTCCTCACCACCTGCCATGGCCGCACCGTGCTCTGGGCCGTCTCCTCCTGGGTCCTTGCTTCTGCGATTGCCCCCAGTCTTATCCCACATAGCAGCCAGGGGAGCCAAGAAAACCGTCAGAACCCTCCCTTTGCCCTTAAAATAAAACCCGGACGCCTCGGGGTTGCCTGCCCTGGAGCCGCTTCCCACAGGGGTGCCTTCTCATCCTTCCTGTATTCTCGGCCACACTAAGACGCCGCCCCCACCATGTCTCTGGCACCTCCTTTTATCAGTCTGTCCCTGTTTCGTTCTTGCGTTATTTTAATTCTTTTCTCCCCGTTCTGCAAACGTGCCCCCCCCCACATTCTCTTCTGACACTTTTCAAAGCACGCTCTTTTCCCTCAGCACAGACCTTGCACCTTCTCTCCCCGTCCCTCCCCCTCCCCCCGGCCCTCTCTGCCTCCTTTCTGGTCTCCTGTCTCAGTCCCATCCTTTCCCGTCCACTCTCCACACACAGCCAGAGACCACCCCCTGCCTTGCTCTAAACCCTTCCATGGCTCCCCAGGGCCCTGGAGACAAAGCCCAGGCTCCTCTCTATGGCCCATAAGGCCCCTCATGGCCTAACTTCATTTGTTCACCAAACATGGCACACTTCCTGTGTGCTAGGCATCATCCATGTGATGGGAATAGAGCATGTCCCTTGAACACAAGCCTTCCCCACCTCAGGGCCTTTGCACGTGCTGTTTCCACCATCCTCCACCAGCTGGCCTCTTCTTTCCTTTCTGATCTCTGCTTCGTGTAGCTTATGGCAGGAGACCTTTTCTGACTACTCTATGCAAATCGGGCCCTTTCCCACTGATACTGGATTCTATGTGCTCTTCTGAGTAAGCGGGGAGCCCCAGGGTCCGCCTGGCAACCTCACAGGTGCTGGTTCTGTGTCCTGCCAGGAAATTCCACTGTCAGAAATCCTCACTGTGGAGCCCGCGCAGAACTTCAGCCTTGTGCCACCAGGCACCAACCCCCACTGCTTCGAGATTGTCACTGCCAATGTCACCTACTTTGTGGGCGAGACGCCTGGTGGGGCCCCAGGGGGGCCCAGCGGGCAGGGGGCCGAGGCAGCCCGGGGCTGGGAAACGGCCATCCGCCAGGCCCTGATGCCAGTCATCCTCCAGGACGCACCCAGTGCCCCAGGCCACACACCCCACAGTAAGTCCCCACCCTGGGCTCTAGAGGATGGGTCTGGAAGGGCTTGTGTGGGGTCTCAGGGAAGAGAAGAGCCAGGGGGAAGGCAGGGAATGGCACAGTGGAGAATGTGGCATCTGGACTCAGCTGGCCTGGGTCCAAATCTCTGTTAAGCCCCAGACCTGCTGTGTGGCCTTGGGCATGTCACTTCCCTTTTCTGAGTCTCGTCCCAGGTGGTGACAACTTCTCCAGATTATGAGTTCAGACTGTTTCATTCAGGTATTTACTGAGTGTCTTCTCTGTGCCCATCCTGTGCTGGACAGTGCTGGGGACATAGCTGTCACCAAGACAGCCCAGAACCTGCCCTCACAGAGCTCACAGTCCAGTAAGGGAGACAGACCTGTCTCCAAGCAGTGATGACCCAAAGTGGGCAGGGCTGGGACAGGAGAGGCAGAGGGCAGTGGGAGCTCAGAGGGCATAGCTCCTCCAGCCTGGGTATCCAGGAGGGCTTCCTGGAGGCGGCAACATCTGAGCTGAGACCTGGAAGCTGAGGAGGGCTGAGAGAGGGGAGTGCAGGTGGAAAATATTTCAAGCAGAGGCACAAGATGATCAGAAAGTCCCAGGCTCCTGCTTTCTGGAGCTCATAATCCAGTATGAGTGACAGACACTAATCAGCTCATCCTGAGGAAATGACAAGTGTAATGTAGAACGTGACATGGCCCAGAGTGACATTTGAACTGAGACTGAGTGAGGAGGAGGATTGAACTAAGTCCAGAGGAAGGGACGCGCGTTCCTGACAGAAGGAACAGCAAGTGTAAAGGCAGGAGACAGGAGAGGACTTGGCTGTATCTGAGGCCCGGCAAGGAGCCAGGCTGTTGGGAAGACAGGACAGCATGGGGGTTGAAGTCAAAGACCTAAGTGAGGGACCAATGCCTGGGCGGCCATTGAAGGGGCTTGGGCTTCCTCCTGAGGGCGCTGGGGAGCCACGGCAGAGTTTGGAACAGGGGAAGGACAGACTCAGGTTTGTGCGGTGAATAGGAGAGAGCAGAATGGGGGCAGAGAGACCAGGGAGGAGGATAAGGGGCCAGGCCTGGAATGGGAAGGGGGCAGATGTTCAAATGGCAGAAGGATCAGAACTTTGGAAACGTCTGGCTCTGGTTGGGTGTTAGGGTGGCAAGTTCGGGGGGGTGGGGAGCTGTTGGAATCAGTTTGGGCTTTCCTGCTGAGTGAGCCTCAGTGTCCTCTGTAAAATGGGATCAGTGTGCTTCCCTTGGCCCTGAGGTCTTGGGGTGCAGTGCTCAGTGAAATCATTCGTGACACTTCTTGAGGCCCCGTCAGCCTATCTCGTTGTCTTCTCCACTGGCCCTAGGGGGGAGCACCTGTTATCATCCCCATTCTCTAGTTGTGCAAACAGGTTCATATGGGTGAAGATATCCTGAGCCCGGGGCCCCCTCACCTCCACCTCTCCCCTCTCCCCAGGACAAGCTTCTCTGAGCATCTCCGTGTCTAACAGCCAGATCCAGGAGAACGTGGTGAGACCCTGCCCACACCCCATGGTCCCAAGGGCGTCCTCTGCCTCCCATGCAGCCTTCCACCCCCCCCCCCAGTCTCGTCAACGCCCCATCTCAATTTGCACCCTTGACCCTCCCCGTCCCCACCATGCAGGACATCGCCACTGTCTACCAGATCTTCCCGGATGAGGTGCTGGGCTCCGGGCAGTTTGGAGTGGTCTATGGAGGTATGGCTGCTTCCTAGCTAATCCAGAAGGGGTCCGGGGGGTTCCTGGGCTCCAGACCTTTCTCTCTGATTGGCTGCATGCTCACTTCCGGTTCTGGTTGACTTCGAAAGCTAGATCCTCGAGGCAGAGGGGTGCAGGCCCTCCTTTTCTCACTGGGAAAAGCCAATGGGCTTTCTCCGATTCTTAACAGGGAGAGCGAATTCTGCACTCTGATTGGCCACAGAGCTAGTCCCTAGATTCTGATTGGTTATAAATCTAGTTTCCCATGTGATAGATTTCCCTCCTCAGAGCTCTTGTCTTTTACCTTCTTCATTCCCCCTTTATTCCCAAGGCCCCCTACCCCTCACATCCCTCCTGGAGACCCCTCAGAGCCGCCTCGGGGGCCTTCTGCCCACCTTTGTTCAACTATGCCTATGTCTCTGGGGTGGTGGTGGGGGGGTGTTCCTCTTACCAGGATTGGAAGGTCTTGCTCCCTTCATCCCGTCTCTCCTACCCTCCGTCCAGGAAAGCACCGGAAGACAGGCCGGGACGTGGCAGTAAAGGTCATTGACAAACTGCGTTTCCCCACCAAGCAGGAGAGCCAGCTCCGGAACGAAGTAGCCATTCTGCAGGTGCCCACCGGGCTCTGGGGCCCAGCTCTGGCCCCACCTAGGAAGGACCTTCCTTTCCCACTTCCTTCTTTCAGGGACCAACTGACCCCAGGCTGGGGGTGGTCAGGGAAGGCTTCCTGGAGGAGGGAATATGCATGTTGAGACTGAAGGGGTGGAAAGGTGTTCTGAGCAGAGGGACCAGCCCATGGAAAGGTGTAGAGAGGAGAGGGAACATGAAGTCTTCTAGGAATTTGAAGTTCGAGGTTACTAGATGGTTTATGTGTGGGGAGGTGGTGGGAGGTGAGGCCACACCCTATGGATTTTCTCCTGAGAATACTGGGGAGACCTGGAAAGATTCTGAGCAACAAGGGGACAGGGTTGGGTGCGTACTTTAGGAAGATCTCTCAGGCTGTCCCCGGAGGGTGGGTGAAAAGTGGCGGGACTGGAGCTTGGAGTCCAGGGAGAAGGCCGGGTGGGGACCTGGGGGGTAGAAATAGGGTTCGGCCAGGCAGGGCTTGGGGGGAGAGGGAAGAGGATTTAAAACACAGAGATGCAAAAAGTTCCTTCCCATTGTTCCAGACTTCTGCTCCGTCCCTCCCCTCCTCTGTCCCACAACCCTGGGCCTTCAATAGAGTTTCACAATGTAAAGATCCTTCTAGATACCCAGTTGGTGTGGGGATGTGGTTCTGTCTGGGCCTATGGGAAGCCCCTTCCCCATCCCCCAGCGCCACCCCCCAGGGAAGGAGCTGCTGACCCTCCAGGAACATCCTTCTTATTTGTCGTCCATCTGCTCCCATGGCTCGCCTCTGGGGTCCCAAGTTCACAGGCGACCTGAACCCTGACTGCCACCCTACCCCCCACCCCTACCCCAGAGTCTGCGGCACCCCGGGATCGTGAACCTGGACTGCATGTTTGAGACACCGGAGAAGGTGTTTGTGGTGATGGAGAAGCTGCACGGGGACATGCTGGAGATGATTCTCTCCAGTGAGAAGGGCCGGCTGCCCGAGCGCCTCACCAAGTTCCTCATCACCCAGGTGCGCCCGCCCCCCTGCCCCCCTGCCCCCCTGCCCCTGCCCGCCTCCGCCTGGCTCCCCACCTGCCCTGCGCCCAGCTCAGGCAGACCCTGGCGGGAGTCCTAATAGCAGATAATAAAAAATAGAGAAATAATAACAACAGAAAAAATAACAGAACAATAATTTCAAAATAAGAGAGTAATAATAGAATGGACTGTAGAGTGATAAGAGAGTAATAACAATAGAAAATAATAAAACAATAAAAAGAATAGAGCAGTAGTGATAATTATACTTATTAGTATAGAAAAATCAGAAATGATTATTTTATATTTTTTATTCCTTTATAGAATGAGACTCCCTAGGCCTGACTATATTCGTGTAGGAAAAGGGAAGGGGAGGGAGGCCTTTCCGTGGAGAGCTCATTCATCCATTTCTTAGATGGTTCACCAAGCTCTCCCTCTTCCCCTGCTCTGTTCCTGGCCGCAGGCCAGGCAGTGCTGGGGACACAGCTGTGACCAAGCTAGCCCCAGGCCCAGACAGTGATCACCCAGAGTGGGCAGGGCAGCGATGGGGGATGCTAACGTGATACGTCATGCAGCCACTCACCTTTACGGCCTGCGTACCAGGCACTGTTTTAACTCATTTTATCTGCATCGAAACCCGTGCGGTAGCAGCCACGATCGCTCCTGTTTTCCAGCTGAAAATAAAAACCAAGGCTCAGATACTTTAAGTAACTTGCCCAGGGCCACACAGCTGGTGGGATGTGAACCTAGGATCCAGGCTTTTTAACTAGTAATGTCAAACTAATTGGTGTCACCTGTGTGTCGTTCCGCTGCTTACATTCTTCGCTTTAAGAGTACTTCTGGAAGGCTATTCTATTTCGGTATGTAGTTAGCAAAGCTGCCTCTTTTTCTGAATTGTCTCTCATGATGGATATGACCAAATCCTGTAATTGCTGAGTACGGAGGTTGTCTTCACTTTTCCACCATTACAAACAACTTCCTGTGAATATCTGTCCACACACATTGCTGGGCTCTGGTGGGAGAATTTCCATAGAACATGTTTCAGGTAATAGACTCCTGAGTCCAGGGAAATGTGCTTTAGGATTTTTAAAAAAACATGCTGCCCCGTTATTCTTTAAAATCCCTTTCAGTCTACTCTCAACAACAGTTTGAGGCTGTCTACTTCCTCACTCCTTACTAACTCTGGAAAAAATAATCACCAGTCTTATAGGTGGAAAAATAATACTTTATGTGGCTTCATTTGGCAGTTTACAAATTATGGGTGAAGTTGAGCATATTTTCCTATGTTTTTTGGCCCTTTTCCCATTTTTCGGTTGGATTATTCTTATTGAATTGTGAAAGCTCTTTGTATATGAGGGAACCTTGTCACCTGTGTTGTTCTTTTTTTTTTTTATCCCAGTATTTGTTTTCCTTTTCATTTCATTCGTGGTTTTTATTTGCCATAAAGAGTTTAACTTATACAGTGTTAAATGTTGCCTTTTCTGGCTTCTGGGTTTTACAGCCTTCCTAGAACGGCCTTCCCACCTGGCTGGTCCTTCACCTGATTCTGGGACTTGTTCTCTTGGTTGCAAAGTCCCTTGTGCTGTGCTTCCTTTATGCAGGCCCAGCACCCTCGCTCTCCCCAGCACTGTGCCTTCGTCAGGTTGGCTTGGCAGGGGGGTGGGGAGAAGCCCACTGAGGCAGGCTCACCCAGACTTCAGGTGGGGAGAGGGAACTGCCTGCCTTCAGCAACTGGTTGGTTTCTCTTTCTGGTCTTCCATCTCTCCTCTTTTCGCCTGTGCTCCTCTTTCTCTGCAGATTTCTGCCCTCTGCCTCTTGTCTGCCCCACCCCAAGTCCTGTGCTAGGCCCTTACCTCATGGGCTTGTTTATGCTTCACAACTGCCCTCCGAGGTAGGTATCACTAGCACCCCCATTTTTCAGATGAGGAGACTGAGGTGGAGGGAGGGTCCATGTCCTGCCCAAGGGCACACAGCTGGGTGGTGGTCCGGCCGAGATTTGAACCTGAGTCTGTCCAGCTTCCAACCTGCCCTCTTTATTCCCTTCATTTAGTAGTAGGGGAGGGAGGGGGTCAGCAAACAAACAGGAAGTCGGGAAGAGAGGTACACGCACCCCATGGATCTCATTCTCCCGGGCAGCAGCCGGAAGATCACACAGAATCAAGGAAGATCATCGTGTCCACAGATAAAGTGGTTGGAAAGTGTATCGTTTTTTTGCCTTTTGTTTGGTAAATCAGCTCACCTTGCCGTCACAGAATACTCTTGAATTAGCCAATAGAGCAGAAAAAGCTCTCTTTGACGCATGTGCAGAAATATGTTCATCCACAGGCCATCCCCAAAAGAGGACCAGGTACCAACGAGAGTAATAGCTACATAGTGTTTGCTCTGGGCCAGACACTGTCCTAAGCACTTTCTGTGCCTCAGCGCATTTAAACTTCACAGCGACCCCCGAGGACGGGTACTTTTATTAGCCCCATTTTACAGGTGAGAACACTGAGACCCAGAGAGTTAAAGTGGCTTGCCCAAGGCCACAAGTTAGTGAATGTAGAGCTGGGTTTTCCACCTGGGTAGGATGGCTCTAGAATCCTCTTAGAAGCCTCTTAAGAGTGTTGCATTTGATATATAATGTAGATCATATTGGTATTTGGACTGTTTCATATTAGTTTTTTAATGGATGAAAAATACTTTTTAAAAAACGGAGTCACACAATAGTACCTTCTTAAAGGCTGCTACTTTGCTAAAGCCCTGCTCACTCCCCTTTTAGAGTAAACTCCAGGCCCAAGGGGAGGCTCGAACTCATGACCCTGGAGGTCACAAGTCGCCGGCTCTGCGGACTGAGCCAGCCAGGAGCCTCACTGATAGGTCTTTTTTTTGTCAGGAGCTTACCATATGCCAGAGGATCTCAGGCTCTTCCCAGACCCACTGTTCCAGTCGAGCCTTTCTGGAATTATCCAACTCTATCTTGAGTGTCATGGTTTTGGGGTTCTGAGATTCTTATTTGGGGCTCCAATGCCTCGCCTGGCCCTGGGGGCCATCTTTCGGGATGCAGAAAGGGGTACGGATGGGGTTTGGAGGGCAGGAGGCAGAATCCGGGGCAGGTGCCTTTCTACCTTCCTTACCGGCCCCACCCCCTCCCCTCAGATCCTGGTGGCCCTGAGACACCTTCACTTCAAGAACATCGTCCACTGTGACTTGAAACCGGAAAACGTGTTGCTGGCATCAGCCGACCCCTTTCCTCAGGTCAGTCATTCATGTCCCGGCTTGATTTGGGGAAGTCCAGCTAACACCAGAGGCGGGTGGGGATTGTAGGAATCAGGATAATTGGACACAGAGACTCAAGATAACAATGACTTAAATAAAACAGACGCTTGTTTCGCGCTCACGTAGGGGCCAGCATAAGCATTCTGAGGCTGAAAAAGCAGTTCCTTAGGGTCAGGTACTCGGCCCCAGCTGTCTCCTTCTGGCCTCTCTTACGATGTTGCCTGGTCTTCGTGGTTCATGATGGTCCCCATCATGTGACAAGATAGTTGGAAGGAGAAGCAGGAAAGAAATAGGGTGGAGAAAATGGACATACCCCCTTCCTTCCAGAACTGAGGTGTGGAAGTTTACATAGCATCCCATTGGCCAGGACTAGATCACGTGGTCATGGCTGGCTGCAAGGGAGGCTGGGAAATGTAGTCTTTATTCTGCGTGGCCCTGCGGCCCATTCGATTCAAATTTTTTATTATTAAGGGGGGAAGCGGAGAACAGATATTGGGGGACAGCTGGTAATTTCTTCTGTGGGTCTGTTAGGAAAACAGTTCCGATGAGTCTTGGACTGGGCAGTGAGAAGGCCCCCCCCTCCCCCACGGCCAGGGGCAGAGCCAGATTGGGTAGGGGTGACGATGATAACAGATAGAGTTTATTGAGTGCCTAGTGTGTTTAAGGGCCTATAGTTACAGGCTGTCGTGTAGCCCTTCCGCATCCTGTAAAGTTTTTGCTTCATGATCTGTGTTCTGCAAACATTGAGTTCATTTCGTTTCAAAAGCCAGAGATTCATTTTAGTCAACTAAGAATTGCTGTTGCCGCCTATGTGCGAGGCTCCGTGTGGGGCATCAGGAACTGCAGTAAGCGAAGCCATCTCCTCTCTATGGCCCAGGAAGAGCCATCTCTAAACATCTCTAAACAGCAGGGGTTTACAGCTGGGGCGGTTTCGCCCCCTAGGGGACATGTGACCATGTTGGAGACATTTTTGGTTGTCACAGCTGTTGGGGGGTGGGGAGGGGTGCTGCTGGTATCTAGGGATACCAGATCCCACAGTTTAGTAGCCACACTTAAAAAAGTAAAAAGAAACTGGTGACATTCACTTGAAAGATTTTTAAAAATTTATTTCTGGGACACCTGGATGGCTCAGTTGGTTAAGCGTCAGCCTTCAGCTCAGGTCATGGTCCCAGGGTCTTGGCATCAAGTTCCACATGGGGCTCCTTGCTCATCGGGGACCCTGCTTCTCCCTTAGACTGCCGCTCCACCTGCTTATGCTCTCTCTCTCTCTCTCTCACACAAATAAATAAATAAAATCTTTAAAAAAATAAAAAATAAAAATAAAATAACATAAAATTTATTTCTAAGTCATCTCTGCCCCCAGTGTGGGGCTCGAACCCACAACCTCGAGATCAAGAGTTGCAGGCTTCACTGACTGAGCCAGTCAGGAGCCCCTGGTGATATTAACTTTAATAATATACTTCATCCCAGTATATTCAAATAGTATCATTTTAATGTATAATTGACATAAAAGTTATTAATGAAAAGTTCTTTCTTTCTATACCATGTCTTCAAAGTCTGGTGTGTATTTAACACCTAGGACACATCTCAACTCAGGTGTGAAATTTTTATCAGAAATATTTGGTTTTGTGCTTAGATTTCAAAAAATTAGCAGTTGGAAAAGGAAATTGACATCTCCAAGTTGTTCCATGCATATTTAAAAGTTTTCCAATAACTAAGTCTAGCATTGGTTTTTTTGTTTTTTTAAGATTTTATTTGAGAGAGAGAGAGAGAACGAGCAGGGGTGAGGGGCAGGGGGAGAGAGAGAGAGAGAAGCAGGAAGCCCGACACGGGCCTCAATCCCAGGACCTGGAGATCATGACCTGAGCAGAAGGCAGACGCTTAACCAACTAAGCCACCCAGGCGTCCGTTTGTTTTTTTGTTTTTTTGTGGTTTTTTTTTTTTTTTAATATAGTAAAAGATGATATTCTCATTAACGTTTATTTTGGAAGGGTAAAAGATTTTGACTCCCAGTGGAAACAACTTACATCAACCTCATGGTTTCTTTCTGCTTCTGGAAGTCGTTCAGTTGTTAGTGGCAGCCTGGGATGTAACATAGGATCCATTTTTACTGTAAATTAATGAAAATTAAATAAAATAAAAACAATTTGTCAGTTGGTCTTGCCACATTCCAGTGCTCAGTAGCCACAAGGGGCCACTGGCCACCATATTGGTCAGTGCAGTTAGCAGAGGGAAGAGCAAATATCAGTCACGTTGTCACAAAAATAGAATTGTATCTATGATGAGTTCTGTGACATGGTTCTCTGAACTCACATAACCGTAGAGCCCATTTGGAAGGTCAGAGGAAAAAACATTCTGAAGAAAGATTAGGAGTCTGTTTTCTGGATGGACAAGTATTCCAGGCAGTGGGAATAGCCTGGGCAGAGGCCCTGTAGAAAGATGATCTGTACTTTTTTTTTTTAACAACTTTATTGAGATATAATTCACACATGATACAATTCACTGATTCAAAGTATACAATTCAGGGGCACCTGGGTGACTCGGTTAGTTAAGCGTCTGACTCCTGATCTCAGCTCAGGCCTTGATCTCAGCATTGAGAGTTCAAGTCCCACGTTGGGCTCCACACTGCACTCCATGCTGGGCATGGAACCTACTTTGAAAAGTATACAATTCAGTGGCTTTTAGTGTATTCACAGAGTTGTGCAATCATCCCCACAATCAGTTTTAGAACATTCATGACCCCCCGAAACAAACCTTGTACCCCATAGACATCATCTTCCAAACCTGTCAGCCGTCATCCCAACCATGTAGATTGACGTCTTCTGGACGTTTCGTATAAACAGAACAGTCAGTAATAGCATATGTGGCCCTTTGTGACTGGCTTCTTTCTTCTGGTTCATGTTTTCAGAGTTCACTTATGTTGTAGCATGGGTCAGTCCTTCCATTTCTTTTAACAGCCAAATAACATGCCGTTGTACCATCTGGAGAAAAGGGTGGATCTTTGAAAAGGAAAGGATCTTAGGACAAGGCAGTATGGCTGTCACACTGAGTCAGTGGTTGGGCTCTGGCTGTTTTTGAGGGCAGGCAACAGAGGCTTGGGGCTTCAAGGGGTTTGGACTCTGTCCGGAGAGCCATAGTGAGCCACAGAAGGATTTTGACCAGGGGAGGAACGATACATGACCGGAGATGGACTTGGTAGGAAGGAGAGCAGGACCTTGAACCCGGGTGTGGCTGGCTCCAAAGCTTGTCTGTGACCCGAGACAGCCTCTGCCATCATGGGAAAGGTGGGTGAACACCTGTTACTGACTGCTGGCCATCACGGTGAGCAGTTTACACGCAGGGTTCCATTTAATCCCCAGGGAAGCCTGAGAGGACTCTGCTGTTAACATCCCTGATACAGATGATGATGCTGGGGCTGGGAGAAGTTAGCTCCTGCCCCGAGACCAGTGAGGCTCACTCTGACCCAGACACTGCAACCCGCGCTTTACGTGTATTTATTCATTCAATCCATACAACCACCCTTTAAGGTAGGGATTTTTCGGATCTCCGTTGTGCAAAGGAGGAAACAGAGGCACGAGGTGGTTAAGAGACCTGTCCCATGTGGCGGAAGTACAGGGACAGGTGGCATTTATTAAGCGCTCATGGCATACCGGGCATGAATGGTCCCATGAGCCTTAGATGGATTAACTCCTGTAATCCTCATGCGACCCTTTGAGGTAGGTGCTGTTTTGATCCCCCTCCTCATACAGATGAGGAAACTGAGGCACAGAGAGGAAGTCGCTCGCCCAAGGTCCCTCGACTAGTGAGAGGAGAAGCTTGGATTCGAACCAGCATTCAGTTTTCTCTGGACCGCCATGGAGGGCGTGGGGGTGGTCACTGGGTAGGGTGCAGCCTTAACGCCCCTTCGGACCCTCCACCCCACGCCCCCTGCAGGTGAAGCTGTGTGACTTCGGCTTCGCGCGCATCATCGGCGAGAAGTCGTTCCGGCGCTCGGTGGTGGGCACCCCTGCCTACCTGGCGCCCGAGGTGCTGCTCAACCAGGGCTACAACCGCTCGCTGGACATGTGGTCGGTGGGCGTGATCATGTACGTCAGCCTCAGTGGCACGTTCCCCTTCAACGAGGACGAGGACATCAAAGACCAGA
Source organism: Ursus maritimus (assembly GCF_017311325.1). Taxonomy (NCBI): domain Eukaryota; kingdom Metazoa; phylum Chordata; class Mammalia; order Carnivora; family Ursidae; genus Ursus; species Ursus maritimus. The sequence continues at coordinate 55,228,171 of NW_024424341.1, read as the reverse complement.
TCCAGAACGCCGCCTTCATGTACCCAGCCTGCCCCTGGAGCCGCATCTCCTCCGGAGGTGGGTGGAGGTGGGAGGGGGAAGAGTGGGAGGGGCCATAAGAGAGGTGGGCCCTAAACATCCTGGGCTATGGGGGTGGAGCCTCGTGGTGGGTGGGGCTACAGGGAGGGCGGTCCTTTAAACGGCCAGGTACCTTGGACCTGGAAGCCTGGGGCAGGGACTCAGGGGTGTGTATGGAACTAGTCAGGTCTGGTTCCTAGTTCGCAGGAAACGAAGAGCTCCAGAAAGCGCTGAGAAACACACCCGGCGCTTTGGGGGCTGAGCGAGGTTTGGCCTGTCTAAGGCGGGACCAGGAGAGGGACTACTGGACCTGAGGAAGCCATATTGCTGGAGTGGCTAAGAGAAGGGGCGGATCCTTCCTCGCCAGGCATTGGCTGGGGCCTGGAGTCTTTGGGGTTACGACCCCGAAAGGGTTAGCCTTGCAAAAGCAGTGGCGCTGGAGGGCAGGGTTGAGGAACAAGGGCTGGGCTAATGTGATGGGTGCTGGGCAGACTTGGGCCTGGGGCCAGGGGGCAGGTCCGGTGATGAAGGGGCCTGGTTTAGGAGCGTGGGGAGAGGAAGGGCCGGGTCATGGAGGGTTTCTGAAGCTGTCTGGAAAGACCCATTCTGAGACCAAGATCACCTGAACCTTGGGAGCTGGTGTGAGTGGGGGGGAGCTTAAGGGTAGGGTGCAAGGAGAGGGGAGCCAGGCCCGAGGTGGACACTGGGATCCAGGGGCTTTGGTGTTGTGGCCGGGAAGTGGCACTGGAGCTTGTGACTTGGGCCTCAGAGAGTTCCCTCCGGAGGCCTATAACTGGGGCCCCAACAGATTTGGGGGTGGGCCTACGGGGGCTGAGATACCGGGGCATGTTAGGAAGCTGTAAGGTCAAGGGGCAGGCCCTGGAGCTGGAGAGCTCAGGAAGACAGACAGAATGGGAGGGAGGTTTGGAAGACAATCACTATTCACAACAGTTTATTCAACAAGCATGTTGAGTGCCTCTTGTGGGCCCAGTCCTGACTGTCCTGGGTTCTGGGAATACTGGGATGAATTGGAGAGAAGGGTCTTGTGGGGAGAAGGTTGTCGAGGAGGGAAGGGCCCTAGAGAGATATGGCCTCATGGAGCAGGCAGGGGGTGTGTGTGACATGGGGGTTAGTGCAGGGAAGGTGGGCCTGAGAAAGGTAAGCACTCAGTGATAAGAATGGATTCGTTAGTACCGGAGTAATACTGGAGGTCCCCAGCGTTGTCTTTTGGGACCTGCCCAGAGGTCTCAGTAAAAGTGCATCAGGTGTGCGAGAGTGAATCTGGTGTGGACGGACATGTGTGAGGGAGGCCGTGTGGACAAGGCCTATACTCAGAGGGGTTCACACAGTGAGGCCTTGTTCTTCCAAGCTTCTGATCAAGAAGACAGCCTCCGATGAGTGCCGGCTTGTCTTGAATGCCTGACACTTGCTAATTCTCCTTTTTCTAAAGAACAGGCCTAGCTCTGAGCCTCTGCAGGAAGCCACTGACTGACTACTGTCTAATAATGTTTTATTTTCGTTTTGTTTTTGTGGACATGGCAAGCGATCTTTGGATTTTCATTGACTGGGGTGATATTTCCATTATAAATAAATTCATTTTCTCCTTAAAATTTTCAAGGGGAAAATGAGTTTTTAAAAAGTGAAGTGATCTAAAGCCACATGTTCTCGATTTTTGCTTTAATCAAATACTGACGTGGCTCAAATTTTTAAATATACAGAAGGGTCTACAGTGAAAATCCTCTCTCATTCCTTTGTCTGTCATTTTCCCCAAAGGCATTGGCTATTACAAGTCTTTTAAATGTGTACAAGCAAATATTTGTACATATATTCTTTTATTTCCCCCTTTTACACAGGTGGCAGTGTTTTATACATGCTGCCTTTCAATTTGCATTGTCCTCTTCACAATATATCTTGGACATATGGTTTGATTTTTAAAAAATCTATTTTTAAATATTTTATTTTCGAGAGACAGTGTGCTTGAGCAGGGGGAGGGGCAGAGGGAGAGGGAGAGAGAGAATCTCAAGCAGACTCCGAGCTGAGCGCAGAGCCCCATGTAGGGCTCGATCCCACGACCCTGAGATCATGACCTGAGCCGAAATCAAGAGTCGGTCGCCCAACCGACTGAGCCACCCAGGCACCCCTGGCTTAAAGAAAAATATTAAATGAAGAATAGAACCGGTGTACCTGTGTGTACCTCTGTATGACAAAACTTACGGGGGTGACAGAGGAATGGGGAAACTGAGGGAGAGGCTTGCTGAAGACATGTAGGAGCTAGTGTGTGTGCGACGTCGGGGGAGGGGTGGACAAAATGGTAATTTAATGAGGGAATGGGCGGGTGAGCGATTGGTGCAGGTGAGGCTTCCAAACCACCTGGGCCAGGGCAGAAGGAAGGCCGCGATGGTAGCAGGTCGGCTGGAGTGGCCTGTTGGAGGAGGGGCGGCCCCTACCGCGCAGGGCTTGAACTGTTTGTCTCCTTCCCGCGCAGCCATTGACCTCATCAACAACCTGCTGCAGGTGAAGATGCGCAAGCGCTACAGCGTGGACAAGTCTCTCAGCCACCCTTGGTTACAGGTGATGCAGGGGGCGGGGCTTGAGAGCAAAGGGAGAGGGAGGTCTCATTGGCTGGGTTGGAGGAAGGGGTGGAACCCGATGGCTTATTGGCTGTGTGGGTGGTGAAGGCTGCAGGTACATTTTCCGTGGATCCGGAGCATGGCTGAGCCTCCTATTGGCTGGGCTGTAAGAAGGAGGCGGAGCTGAATTTCTATTGGCTGGGCAGGTTGCGAAGGGTGTGGCTTCACCTTCATTGATCCCGGGCTTGTCACTGGCAGGGCAGATAATGTGTGGGCGCTGCTCAGCCGCTCTGGGCCGTGCTCTGTGCAAGCTAACCCTTGTTCTCCCGGGCCCAGGAGTACCAGACGTGGCTGGACCTCCGAGAGCTGGAGGGGAAGATGGGCGAGCGGTACATCACTCACGAGAGTGACGACGCGCGCTGGGAGCAGTTTGTGGCAGAGCACCCTCTGCCCGGGCCTGGGCTGCCCGCCGATGGGGACTTCGGTGGGGCCCTCCCGCCGCAGGACCACGAGATGCAGGGGCTGGCCGAGCGCATCAGCGTCCTCTGAGGCCCCGTGCTCCCACCGTGGCTGCCCCATGATGCTGTCCTCCGGTCCCCAGAGAGCGCCCCTTCGCACCATCTCAGCGAGGAACTGTTCTAAACAGAAGCGGCTTCCTGCCCAAAATGGATGGGACACACCCCGGGAGAGGAGCGTGGCGGGGGTCAGTGGCGGTCAGGGGTAGTTATTTCCAACCTGAATTCCCCAGCAATTAAAATGAACTCATCTCTGGCCCCATGGCCTCGGTCTCTGGCCACACCGCACTCTCTGTCATGAGTCTGTTGTTCACCAAGATGGAGTTCACCTGGAAAGAGGACTGTCTGAGAAGGCGGTGGGAGGGAGGGGGGATGAGGGGAGAGGGGGCTGAAGGTGGAGGAGTTTTGGAAGGAGGACTAAAAGAGGTGGGAAGTCTGGAGGGAGGACTGCCAGGAGGGAGGACTAGAAGGGGGAAGATACAAAGGGTGGCATGAGGACAGGGAAGAGGAAAGCACGAAGAGTTCTACATGGAAGGAGTGTGCAGGGAGGGGAGCATGGAGGGAGGAGCGTTCCTGGAGGGATGGAGGGTTTAGAGCAAAGTAATCCCATGGCTTGTTTGATCCACTTTTTTGGTCAGTGGTGTTACTACTCATCACAGCCACTAATAACGACAATGCCATTAGCACAAGCCTGGTCCATTAGAAACCTGATCCACAGTATTCAGTTTTTGTTTTCTTTTGTTTTGTAGTATCTTCTTTTAAATCGATGTGCTGACTTCCCTACACACCAGATGTGCTCATTCACTGGTTCATCCATTTGTCACACTGGGTGCTGGGTGATGCTGGGCACGCGGTGGTGACTGAGACAGCAGTCCTTACCCTCAGGGGTTCACCATCCCGTGGAGAGACAGACCTGTCTGGGGACCTCGATGACCCAGAGTGGGCGGGGCTGGGATGAGGGAGTCCAGGAGGGTGGGGCAGCCTTGATCGAGCCTGAGGGGCAGAAGGCAGGTCTTTGGAGCAGATTTCTCAACCTTCATCTTTGTCCTGAGGAAGGCAGAGGGAATCATCTCTCCACCTTTGACCCCTGCCCTCTGGTTCCTCAGCTCCTCATTGTCACCCAGACTTTTGACCGTACAGCTGAGGGCAAGTGATTGGGGCGTGCGTCTAAACAAGTTCTCTCTAAACACTCAGACTTGCATGCCACAAAGACTTTCCCGACCCCGGAAAAACAGGCCAGTACCGGGAGCTTCCTCTCTGAGGCTTCCCGGTGTATGTCCGCCGTCCCTCTGCTGCTTCGCTCCACAGCTACAGCTCTTTGATTTAAAGAAGCTCAGAGCGGACGCCTGGGTGGCTCAGTCGGTTAAGCGTCAGCCTTCAGCTCAGGTCATGATCTCAGGGTGCAGGGATCGAGCCCTGCATCAGGTTCCCCACTCAGCAGGGAGTCTGCTTCTCCCTCTCCCTCGGTGCTTTCTCTCTCTCTCTCTTTCTCTTACACTTGCTCTGTCTCAAGTAAATAAATGAAATATTAAAAAAAAAAAAAAAAGCTCAGAAGAACTTAAGTCAATGAAGATCTCCAAATGAACAAGAATGCCTTTGAGGCCTAATTCGAGCTAATAACACTGGGAGATATTGGAGTCTCTTGGACTGCATCGTGAAGGCCTCTCCTTCTCAAACGGTCTCAAACCGATTGGTTTTAGGCGGTGCCTATTCCAGGGCGTAGACAACAGAGAGACAACTCCATCTCCAGTGATGGAGCCAAGCTAGGAAACGCTCAGGCCCAGTGCTGAACAATCACACTGCTTCTGTCTTGGCTACCAGTTTTGTTAATACCCTGAGACCAGAAATGAGAGATGTGATCATAAACATAATTTTAGGGGCTGGCTCAGTCGGGAGAGCGGGCGACTCTTGATCTTCGGGTCATGAGTTTGAGCCCCATGGTGGGTATAGAGATGACATAAATAAATAAATAAATAAATAAATAAATACTTAAAAAAAAATAGGGCACCTGGGTGGCTCAGTCACTTAAGTGTCTGCCTTCAGCTCAGGTCATGATCCATGATCCCCGGGTCCTGGGATGGAGTTCCCCCCAATCCGGCTCCCTGCTCAGCGGGGAGTCTGCTTCTCCCTCTGCCCCTCCACCCCCACTCGTGCTGGCTCTCTCTCTCTCTTTCTCTCGATCTCTCTCGCAAATATAAATAAAGTCTTCAAAAAAATAAAAGAATTTTTAAAGCCCCGTAATGTCAGCTGGGAAAATGCCTTGACTGCAGAATTCCGCCAGGCAGTGCGACATCACGAGGGGGCCATGGCGGATCTAATCAAAGCCACATAAGGTCACTTAAGGCCCCACAACTCAAACAATTAGAGAGGAAAAAGCCCATCCTATCAGGGCCATCAGATACCACCAACCCTGATCTTGACAGAGGGCACTTGTAGGGACTATAGAGAAAAGGACCACTAAATTCGAGGGGTAAGATTTCCTCTCCCCAAGGATTCCCTCTTGGCAGGCATTCTCCGCTGTGCCTATAAATACCCCTCAAGCCGCAGGGGAAATGACTATCCCCATTAGTGGGTATCCTACCCCTACCCCATTTTAGACACAGGGGCCACGCCCTCCCCATAAATATCTCCCAGCTCCCCCTCCCCCTCGTTCAGTACACAGCAAGGATTATGATGAATCCCACAGTTTGCCACATGTTTACGCTTGTTGATGGGACTCTGTGACTCATGAAGCCCCCTGACTATCCAGCATGGTTTATACCCAAACTACTCCAAGAAATCTTTCGGGAAGAGATATTCTTTCAGTCCGGAACATCAAGATTTCATGTTCACAAGAGAGCCTATGTCTCGAAGTCCCAGACTGCTCCTATCCATCTCAGCCCGCTACCCTTCCTACTCCCCTGCCCCCCCCAAACCCCCATGAATCTCTCCCTCAAGCCCACCTATTCAGGACACACTGCCCTGCATTCTGATTCTTTTCTTTTTTTTAAGGTTTTATTTATTTATTTGACAGAGAGAGAGACACAGTGAGAGAGGGAACACAAGCAGAGGGAGTGGGAGAGGAAGAAGCAGGCTCCCAGCAGAGCAGGGAGCCCGATGCGGGGCTCGATCCCAGGACCCTAGGATCACGCCCTGGGCAGAAGGCAGATGCTTAACGGCTGAGCCACCCAGGCGCCCCCTGCATTCTGATTCTCTTCGGGCCTCAGCAACATAGGGTGCATCTTGGAGGCTGAACCTCTCTCAGCGTGGAAGTAGAACCCTCATGCCCTTCCTGAAACTGACTTCACATGCCTCCACCCGTTCCCTCGGGGTCTCCTAATCCCAGCTCCCCGGCCCCCGCAGCGCTCCCATCGTCCGTCTGGAACCCCATAGTTACATGGGGATATAGCTAGTCCAAGACCTGTGCACCATAAATAAAATAGTCAAACCTAGGTTCCCGTGAGTTTCCACTCCAAACACTGTCCTGGCCTCTCTATACCTTCCAGCACCCCCTTCTCCCACTTTCCTGTATTAACACCTCCGCTACACATTCTCTCATATCCCTCTACGTCTGATTCACAGTCTTTTTGTTTTCACCCGGGAAAGGCAACAATACACAGGGACAGGGGTGCCTCAAGAGTTCACTGAAGCCCCTCCTTACTTTTCTGGGACTCTGAATGCTAATTTGCGGGATGTGGTTTTCCCTTGCAATACCCCTCGAATCCAAAATGGGGATGATCCCTCACTCAGCTCACTCAGACGCTCAATACCTACCCCAAGCCCTTGCTCACAGGGACACAAGGGATCTAGGGAAGGGTGACAGCCTCGTAAGGCACAAGCACCCTATCTAGCACATGACTTCGCATCCGAAGCAAACCTCATCCACAGAGTGAATTTATCCCGTCGTTAATTTCACCTTCACCCAAGATTAGACGCAACTCCAGTGTTTTCTGGGCCTGTTATGGGTTGAATTGTGTGCCCCCCCCCAAAAAAAAGGTATGTTGAAATCCTATCCCCCAGGACTCAGAATGTAACCTGATTTGGATACAGGATGGATTGAGCACCATCCCCTCAAAGACCCCTCCCAACTCACCACCTGATTGTCCCAGCAAGACTCTGCCTATCCCTAGCCTCTATGCGTCAGGATTTACATTCTCCTTCCACAACTCCCCTAACGGCCCCTTCAGGGGACTCAGTCTGTGGAACCTTTTATGTGGTAAATGACATGGTAACAGCCCCAATGGCAGGCGCCACCTCCTCACTGAACTCACCCAGATTTCCCAGCTATCAAAATATTGCCGATCCCGAGTCAACCGGTGCCGCTCATAATTTCTCTTGGTATCACCCGTCTTGTGACTCATTTCATGGTCCCAATCCTGTCCCTTCATCTTCTCTTTGGTTTTCCACCTTTTTCCCCCTCTAAGATTTTCTTTATTTATTTGAGAGAGAGACAGAGAGAGTAGCAGAGGGAGAGAGAGAAAGAGAAGCCGACTCCCCGCTGAGCAGAGGGTCCGATGTGGGACTCGATCCCAGGACCCCGGGATCATGACCTGAGCTGAAGGCAGATACTTAACCGACTGAGCCACTCAGGTGTCTCTGGTTTTCCACCTTTAATCAACATTTTAAAAAAACACCAAAAAAACCCCCAAACCCACCGAAACCACCCACATTTATCTTCTGACCCCTCACATAAATAAGACAATTATTTCCATGAGTCTTGCGATTGCCCCTAATGATGTATATTTTACGTGTAAAGATTTTGCGGACTGATATCTACCTACCAGAAGTTGGACTGGCGGGGGCGCCTGGGTGGCAGAGCGGTTAAGCGTCTGCCTTCGGCTCAGGGCGTGATCTCGGTGTTATGGGATCGAGCCCCACATCAGGCTCCTCCGCTGGGAGCCTGCTTCTTCCTCTCCCACTCCCCCTGCTTGTGTTCCCTCTCTCACTGGCTGTCTCTATCTCTGTCGAATAAATAAATAAAATCTTTAAAAAAAAAAAAAAAGAGTTGGACTGGCTTCTATTATCTTGCCAATCCTGTATGTCCTTTTCAGAGTTTTGATTCCCCTTCACTCTATCGATGTCTAAACTTCACTCTTTCTTCTCTCAAACCCCCACTGAATTCCCCACAAACATAAGAGATCTGCCACATCCTGTGAAGGCTGAAAGTCGCCCGCAGAGGCATGATCCAGGATGACCGTGACCCCCTCTTTCATTAGCATCCAAAGGAGGCTTGGAACAAGAAGCCAGATGCTCAGCAGTAAGCTCCGAGGATTTGATGCATCCTCCAACCATGTTTGGGCAACTGTTGTACCCAGGTTAGGGACTTCCAAGGGAAGGACTGTGTGCAATGGTTGGAAACGTCTGCTGCACATTCATTTCCGGGGACTCCTCAGACCTCATCGTCATCAGTAAGGACATCAAGAGGCCACTGAGAAAATCTGTAGACTTGCAACCGCTGATCTGCCTCCATCCACCAAGGATCTCCCTGTACCCCCTTCTGGGAACCCTCGCAAACACACTGCCCTCGGGCCTCCAATCTTGGTGTTACTCCCTTGTTCAACCACGAATAATTCTCTTTTTATTTATCTTCCTAGGAATACCCATCTGCGAATGCCCCGTGACCAAAACCTAAATCCATTCCAGATCCAACATTTTACACAAGCAATGGTTCAACTGGCTTTGCACAAACAGCAGAGATGAAAAACCAACCCTGACACCATCCCAGACACTAACTACTAAGAAAACCTCGTTTGAGAGCAATCCCCTCAGATCTGCCTATCACGAATCGCGATCATCTCCCCACTGTTGGAAAATGAAGGCTGTTGAAGGTCAGTCTAGGTCTGTCTTAAACAAGAGGGGGAGTGAATATAGTTTGTCTCTACTCAAGTCCAGGCTCATTTTCCTCCTTGGGATTATTTTTTACTTATTTATCAGACCCTTCTGTGGCTCTTTCTACCTGGAAGGCACTGGACAAATATCTCGCTCAGTCCTCAGAATGCCTGGATAAGGTAGACAGTATTATGACCTCCGTCATACAGATTAGGACACTGAGGCACAGAAGTTAAGCAAGTTTCCCAAGGTCACACAGCTAGAAAGTGGCAGGGCTGGGGGTCACACCCCCCCCCCCGGCAGTCTGGTTCCAGAGTCTTAGCTCTCAATGGCTATCACTGCCGCTCTAGCTTACGACCAGATGTCTCCTAGGGCCATAAAAGAGGGGGTCATAAAAGAGGGAAGTTCTCACACCTTCTTCTGGGGCCTGACTTTTAGAGACTCAAGGTCTGTCTGAGAAATGGGTATGAATACTGGAGCTAGATCTTGAAGGTTGTAGGGACACACACTCGGCGTAGTGACACGGGCTGGGCGCCTGAGGGGGCGCCAGCCCGGTTCGCGGAGCCTTGGGAGCCAGAAGGGAACCTTGGAAACGAAAGTTGGGCTCAGACTCTTAGGACCACAGAACGTTGAGAACAGAGCATCTTAGAATGGTGAGAACAAAGCCTCTTAGAACGTCGAACAAAGGCTCCTGCAATCGTAGAATGGTGAACGCAATGCCCCACACGATTTGGAAGACAAAAGACGCTTAGATTCTGTTCTGGTCGAATCACAGAATCTTCCACCCAGGCTGGTCTTACAATTCCAGAATTTGGGATATAACCGACCTGACTCTGAGAAGCAAGACTGGCTACATAATTTGTGAAGCCTGGCGCAGAATGAAAATGCGAGACCCCTTGTTCAAAAAATAAGAATTTCAAAACCGTAACAGCCAATATTAAACCAAGCGCGGGGCCCTCCTAAGCTGGTCACACGCCCGTGAAGCCGGTCCCGCTTAGAAACATTATTTTATGGAAGGTTGTCGGTCTTAGCTGGCCTCTAGTTTTACAGCTGAGTGTCTGGGAAGGCTTCCTGGAAGAGGAGGCAAAATCAGGGCTCGACTCGATAACCCTTTCCGCCCCCTGCACAGCCTCAGCAGTTTACGGTTGCTAGGGGTGGGGGGAAAGGAACGGTTGCCAAACTGTCACGTGGACCCATTCTCTATTTATAGATCACCCCTTCCCCTTTCGCCGGACAGTCCAATGGTAGCCAGAGCTCGCCCGCAAGGGGGCGGAACCAGCTGCGGGACCGGGGAGGCACGGGCCAATGACATTGGAGCAAGGGCGGACTTGTTTCATTGTGACGCGAGAGGGGGCGTGACTAGGGACCAGAGGCAGGCAAGCGGTGGGGCGTGGCGAGGCCGCCCAGAATCAAAGCGAGTAGGAAGCTGCGAGCATGCGTAGCGTTGGGGGGCGCGGGTGCACCGCCGGGCATCTTCGTAAGGGAGGGTACCAGCCAATAGGCGGCGGTTACTCTGTCGCCGGGGGCGTGGCCATGCAGATAAGGCGCGGGTGGGCGGCCCAATGGGCGGGCGCCTATGCAGATGAGACGGTGACAGCCGGGCCAGCGGGCGGGCGGGCAGGCGGGCTGTTGGGGCGGGGAGGTGGGACCCGGAGAGGGGTGGCCGTGGGGCCCGGCCGGGCTGGGGTGGGGGGCCGCAGCCATGATCCGGGCCTTCTCGTTCCCGGTGAGCCCCGAGCGGGGCCGGCTGCGGGGCTGGCTGGAGGGCAGCCTGGCCGGGCTCTGCGAGTTGCACTGGCTCCGGGAGAGGCAGGAGTACCGCGTGCAGCAGGCGCTGCGGCTGGCCCAGCCCGGAATGGGGGGCGCCGAGGCCGAGGACGAGGAGGACGCCGATGAGGACGAAGATGCGGCAGCGGCGCGCCGGGCCGCAGCGGCCCTGGAGGAGCAGCTGGTGAGGGGCCGCCTGTCCGTCCATCCCTCCGCCCCCGTCTGTGTCTGTCTGTCTGTCTGTCTCGGTTGGATGCTCAGACACCCGTTCCGGTGGGGGAAGGGGAAAGGACAGGGGGTGGGGCTGGAGACACAGGAGTATGGGCGGCGGGCGGGATCTGGCTTCCTCACCCCCAAACTGGGGAAGGGGGACCGCATCGCTTCCGCTGGAGCCTCGTGAAATGCACAGGCCCCTTCCCCAAAGAAAATTCTTATGGGCGCTAAGTATGTGTCAAGCCGGGGCCGAGAATTTGGCATGCGTTGTCTTCTTGCAGCTTGGGGGGCGAAGGGGGTGATGGTCCCCATTTTACAGAGCAAGAAGCTGAGGCTCAGAGATGGCAAGCGACTCACCCAAGGTCACACAGCCGGAATCCAAACCTGCTCCCCTCTGGCCCCGCCACCAGGGCTCCATCTTCCCTAAGTCCCGGTGTGCTTGGAGATCTCTGGAGGGGGCGGGGTGGGGGGAGGGGATCCTCGGGCCTCCTGAGGGAGGGATCACTGCTGAGAGGAAGCTAGCAGTCCTTGAGGACCCCGCGGTGATCTTTACTCTGCGGTGACACTTTCCCTCCTTTCCTAGCTGGTCCCAGCTTTGATGAACCCAAGAAGAAGCAGGTCGAGGCAGCATGGGGGTCTGGCTTCTTAACTCCCTGAGTGCTCTGATGGTAGAAAATGAGGCAGAGGTCTCCAGAATGAGTTCGAGAGCACCACCCCTCTCTCCTTCTCTGTCATTCTTTGATTCTCCCGACCTCTTCCTGGATTTCTCTCACTCTGTCTCCCTATTGCCACATCTCTGACTCTCAGCGTCTGTTTCTGTCTTTCTTAATCCTCTTCTCTCTGTGTCTATCTCCGTCTCCCTGGCCTTCTCTTGCTTTCTGCACCTCTCTCTCTTCCCGCCCCACGTCCCTGTCCCTATCTCTCTCTTCCCCTCCCCCCAGCCTGCCAGGCCCCAGACCCAGGCTCCCCTTGCAGATCCCATCCCCAAGCCTGTGTGTGGTCAGAGCTTCCCGTTTGGGGAAACCTGAGCCCGGGCGGCGGGGGAGGGGGCTCTCCCTGCTGCTGACCTCCACTGCCCCCTCCCCAGATGGGGAATGGGGAGGGGGACTGACGCCAGACTCCCGGGCTGTACGCATAGCCCCTCCCCCGACCGGGAGTGGGACCCTGCACATTCTTCTCTGGAAACAGAAACAGCTGTGGGAGGCCCCACCCCCTCCCAAAGTTAGAGACGCGTGTGGGGGCCTTCACCAGCTCCCCCCACCCCACCCCAAGCTGGCTGGGCTTGGGAAGGCACCTCCCACCCTACGTACGAGGAGAGGGAGAGAGTATGGGGATGGGCGAGCTGTGTCCTTCCTTCCTGTCCCTCAGTCTCCCCCGCTGTCTGCCTCAGTCTCCCCTCTCTGCCCTTCAGCTTCCCCATCCCTGCCGCTGAGTCTCCCCCCTTCTCTGCCCCTCTGTCTACCCCGCCCCCCAGGAGGTGGTAGTGGAGAGGCCTCTTCCCCCCACACTCTCCAGGCAAAGCTCCGTCCCAGCGTCAGGGAGGAGGCGGTGGCAGGCGGCGGGAGGAAGGCAGTGGTGGGGAGGGAGGAACAGAGAAGCGCTAAATATAAACCCCTCTGCGGTTGGGGGTTCTTGGGTCCTTCAGAAGAGGGTGTGGGTACCTCCTCTGATCCCTGAGCCTCTGTCTTATGCCGCTAACCCCTCCCGCCCTGCACCCCCCCCACCAAGGAATTCACAACCTTTGAAGCAGGAAAGATGGAAGCCAGACTTGATTCATTTCTAATAAGAGTGGTGGGGACGCAGGTAAAGACCAGGGTTATCTCAGAGAAAAGAGGTGAGAATCCTGGATGTGGGTAGGAGTTCCCTTCCAGCAAGAAGGACTTAGGCTAGACTTGCAGAAGGACTTCCAAATAGCGATAAAGGGAATTGGACACAGACTAGGGGCATGTGAGCAGCGGGGAACCAAGGTCTGGAACAGTTTGGGCCAAGGGGTCTCCAGGGGTCCTAACCATAAGCATGTTAAACCTGCCTGGACTGGACAGCCACAGGCCCCCTGGAGGAAGGGCTTGCAAAAAAAGGGGAGGGGGAATGAGGGGCATTGTGGGTACACAGGGAGCAGGATTCAGACCAAGGTCCTTCTGGTCTTTTGAAGAGTCATCGCTTTGCACCTGGAAGGGAGGGGGTCAAACTTACAAACGATGGGAGTGTGTAGACTTGGGGTGGTGTTGCAGGGCCCAGACATGGGGGAAGAGGAGACCTCCCCTGTCTGTCCCCCTAACTCCTGCTCTTCTCTAGAGAGCAAGAACTGAAATTAGACCTGCAGAACTTACCCCCCAATCTATCATTTTATATTTATTTTTCATTACACAAGTAAAACATGATGATTTTATATTTTCCTTGTTAGAAATTCATAGCTTTCGTGTAATAATAAAAGCTAGCATTTATTAAGTGCTTAAAAGAAACTGGTGTTTTAAATCATATAATCCTTACAAAACCCTGTAAGGGAGGGAGTTGAAAGATGCCATGTTCCAGATGAGGAAACCAGGGCCCAGAGACGGGGAGTAAACTGCTAAAGGTCACACAGGGTCTCCTCCGAGATCACCACCACTGTCACCTTGGCGTGGGTCCCTCCAGACCTCTTACCGATGCATCTACTTGTAGGAAGAGCTTACATACCAAGAAACATAGAGTTGTGCTTTGCTTCTTGCAAATGCCAGTCTCTTGGGTGAGGTCCCAGAGATAATGCCAGCGGTTCTCAAAGTGGGGCTGCTGGACTAAGCGTCACCCCGGAACTTGTAAGCTATGCAGATTCTTGGGCTCCACCCTGGACTCAGAAGTTCTGGAGGGTGGGACCCAGGCCCTTTGGGTAAATCTGACTCCTGCTCATACTCTGTACTTTCCTTTTTCTGCTCAATGCTGTATCTCAGTGGCGAGTCTTTTTTTTTTTTTTTAAGATTTTATGTATTCATTTGAGAAAGAGAGAGAGTGAGCAAGAGAGAGCAGGGTGAGGTGCAGAGGGAGAAGCAGACTCCCCACTGAGCAAGGAGCCCAATGCGGGGGGCTCGATCCTGAGCCTCGGGGATCATGAGCTGAGCTGAAGGCAGATGCTTAGCCCACTGAACCCCCCAGGCACCCCCTCTTAGTGATGATTCTGTGTCGAAATTGCCTCCTTCCGTTCTGGCAGCTGTATAGTATTCTGCTATAGACATTCGTTTTCCTCACACCTTTCCTGAGCCCCTGCTTGGGGCCAGGCCCTGTGCTGTGCGCTGGGGGGTGGGGGTGGGGAAGGACACTGAAGTGAACAACGCAGACAAAAATCTGCCTTCCAGGGATGACAGTTAGTGAGACCGACAATAACCCAGTGACAACATTACTGCTATGTTGCGGGAAGGGGACAAAAGCAGGTCAATGGGTGCAAAATGATGGGGAGCTATTTTGGAAAGACCGGTCAGAGGAGGGATCATGTAGGCAAAGATCTCAATGAAGCCAGGGAGGGAGCCGGGAAGAAATGCAGGGGGGACACATCCTTCCTGGGGTAGGAGCACCGCGCGGCACATCCAGGGAGTGTGGCTAGAGCGGAGTGAGCAAGGGGGCCATTAGTGGGGGACATGACCTGGGGTACGTGGCCGGTCTGCGACGTTTTTTTAGCCACCCCTGTTGGCGGCACAATTCGGCTGCTTTCCTGGGTTCTGCTCCAAGATGACGCCACCCTAAGCATCTCTGCACACCCAGGGCAGGAGCCCAACGTGTTATGATCTGTTGACTTTCCTCCCATAAACAAGCCCAGATGGGGGCTTCTGTTCTGGGGGCGGAGGGGTGAGGACGGGCCCCAGAGAGCAGCCACAGGAGTAGGAAGCTGGGGGAGGGGGGGGCGTCTGCGGGGGAGCCGGCCAGTCTTTCTGCCCTAAATAGGCAGGGCTGGGCGCCTGGCCTCCCGGCTCCTCCCCCCTCCTTCCCTCCCTCCCGCCATCCAGACAAGCTGCTTTTGTCTGAGGGTCAACCGTCTGCCTGCCGCTGCCGCCACCTCTGGCCTCACCCAGACCCCAGTGAGACTCTTCCTGGATCCGGCCCTGTTTTTCCAAAATAGGGTTAGGTCCCAGTGTCTCGGAGGCCCCGTCTGGGTTGTGTTAGCCCCTAGCCCCGTCCCTGGTCACTGCCGCTCCCCTAAAAGGGTTTTCACCTTCATTTCTTCCCACCTGATAAGAATGGTCATTTCCTGCAGCAAGAAGGATCCAGGATAGACTCAACGGAACTTTCTCATGGGGATGAGGAGCCAGCGTGGGCAGACACTGGAGGCTTCTGGGTGGAAATGAAGCAAGGGCAGGAGGAAGATGTGGTTCCCTGGGGCAAGAGAACCTGCTGGGGCTTGCTACTGTAGTACCACTACAGGCTAGACTCACAGAAGGACTTTCCAGTAGGCAAGGGGAGGGGGTTCTTCCTGAGGGAAGGAGCAAAGGCTTATAGGAGTCGTGGTCAGCCTGTTTTATCCACACGAGGGAAAGAATCGGTCTGCAGCAAGAAGGACTTAAGGAAGACTTGCAAAAGGACTTTCTGCTCGTGATAAGGGGCAGTGGGGGAAGATGGGAGCATCTGAGAAGAGAAGGTCAAGGACTGGGAAGAGGTGGACCAATGGCTAAGGGTCTACTAGGTCCTGGATACCAACTTTTAGCAGCGAACTGCCCTTACAGTGAGACCGTCTGAACTGAGACTCAAAGAGGGACGTTCTGATAGGGGTTCAGGGGCCATGAGCACAAATGGAGGGCACACCTGACAGAGAGGGGGCAAGGGACGGGGCCTTCTGAAGCTTATCCCACCTAAGAAAGGATGATGTTGCTGCAGCACGAAGGACTCGAGTTAGACAGTCAGAAGAACTTCTAATGGGATGAAGGGACAGAGATCTTGAGGGGCATCCTGGGACTTGGGCACTGCTTTTACACTTTTGAAATCAGAGCCTCATTGTCAAAGTGAAACTCTGCCCGTGGCGGGGAGATGGGGGGGGGGACCAGGTGGCCGAGGATTGGGGGCGTACTGACCATTCTGCTCTCCTCACGCCCTCAGGAGGCCTTGCCCGGGCTCATCTGGGACCTGGGCCAGCAGCTGGGAGACCTGAGCCTGGAGTCTGGGGGCCTGGAACAGGAGAGTGGGCGCAGCTCAGGTGAGCGTGCGTGCGTGGAGGGAGCAGGGTCTGCCTGGGCCACTCCCATCGTGTTCCTACTGCCCACTACCGTGCAGGTTTCCCTGTCTCCACCTCTTGGTCTCTTCCTTTCCCCATCCCTGGTTGCCCCGTCCAGGCCCCTGATTGTCTCTCCTCCTCTCCCTGGAATCCAGGCTTCTATGAAGACCCCAGCTCCACGGGAGGTCCAGACTCACCACCCTCTACCTTCTGTGGGGACAGTGGCTTCTCTGGATCTGGCTCCTATGGACGCCTGGGTCCCTCGGAACCCCGGGGCATCTATGCCAGCGAGAGGCCCAAGTCCCTAGGTAAGGTGGGTGGGGTTGGGGCCCTGAGAACCAGGGAATGGGCAGTAAGAGAATGGTTTTGAGCACAAGCTTCTGAGTCACGCTGACCTGGATTCAAACCCTGGCTGTGACATTCCCTCTTCGTGTAATTTTGAGCATGTTGCTTCTTTCGGGGCCTCTGTTTGTCCACCTGTTAAATGGGATTAATAACAGCACCTACCTCGTAGGGAAGTTTTGCGTATTCAGTGAGCCTCGGCCCCCCCTAACTGCCATTGGACTTGGCACTTGGTAGCCACTCGTAAACAGCAACTGTTGTTGTTCCTTTATACAAGTAAGTTTCTGAGCCCCTACTATGTGCCAGCCTAGCTCTGTTTTAGTGGTGACGGATGCGACAGTGAAAAAAAAAAATCCCTGTCCTCATACAGCTGACTTTCCAGTGGGAGAAAAGGATCATATACAAGATAAATAAGATATAGACATAGAGGATGAGAAGAAAGTTAGGGAAGGGGGTTAGGAAGGACAATCCCTTTTGAGTTGGGAGGAAGTTGCAATTTTAGAAGACATGGCTAGGGAGGGTGTCACTGAGACTCTGACATTTGAGTGGCACCCCGAAGTAAGTGATGGGAGTGTGCCAAGGAGATAGCCTCAGGGAACAGTGTCCCAGGTAGCGGGAACAGCAAGTGCAAAGGCCCTGAGGCTCCTCCCTGAGGAACGTGACTGGCGTGTGCTTCCAGGAGGTCAGTGGAGCTGGAGACCTAGAATTATAGAAGAGAGGGGTTAGAGATGGAGGTCAGAGAGGCAGAGGCAGGACACGGTCTTGTGAAGATTTTGTTACGAACCTGGGATGAGGGGAAGGGTGAGGGCAGGGTTTTTGACGACAGTGGACAAGGACGGGGTAGGCAACTAGCCCCTCCTAGGCTCACTGAGCAAGGGCTTCGAGAGTCCCTCCACTCTCTTCCTTTTTCTTTCTTTTCTTTTTTTTTTTTTTCCTTTTTTTTCTTTTTTTCTTTTTGCCTCCCTCCCTAGGAGACGCCAGTCCCAGCGCTCCAGAGGCGGTGAGCACTCGGGCAGCCGTGCCGCGATCATACTCGGCGCCCTACCCGACGGCCGCCGGCTCTGCGGGCCCGGAGGCCTGCTCCTCCGCGGAGCGGCGGGCCCGCGCGGGGCCCTTCCTGACGCCCAGTCCCCTGCACGCCGTGGCGCTGCGCAGCCCGCGGCCCTGCAGCCGGCCTCCCGCAGACTCGCCCGACGCCTCAGGCGCGGGGCGGCCCCTGGACGGCTACATCTCGGCGCTCCTGCGCAGGCGCCGCCGCCGGGGGGCGGGCCAGCCCCGGACCAGTCCCGGGGGCGCGGACGGGGCCCCGCGGCGCCAGAACAGCGTGCGCCAGAGGCCGCCCGACGTGTCCCCGCCCCCCGGAGGCGCGCGGCCCGCGCCCGAGCCCCCGGTGGAGCGCGCGGGGGGCCGTCCCGCCAGCCCGGCCGCCTTAGGCCGCGCCTGGGCCTCGCCATGGGAGTCGGAGACGGCGCCCGAGCCCGCCGCGCCGCCCGCCGCTCCCTCGCCCCCCGACAGCCCGGCCGAGGGTCGCCTGGTGAAGGCGCAGTACATCCCGGGCGCGCAGGCCGCCACCCGCGGCCTCCCCGGCCGCGCGGCGCGCCGCAAAGCGCCACCACTGACCCGCGGCCGCAGCGTGGAGCAGTCCCCACCCCGGGAGCGTCCCCGGGCCTCTGGCCGCCGCGGACGCATGACGGAGGCCTCGGGCCGCCGGGGCTCGCCCAGGGCTCGCAAGGCCGCGCGCTCTCAGTCCGAGACCAGTCTGTTGGGCCGCGCGGCCGCGGTTCCTCCGGGGCCCCCCAAATACCCCACGGCTGAACGGGAAGAGCCTCGGCCGCCGAGGCCCCGCCGCGGCCCCGCGCCCACGCTCGCGGCACAGGCCGCGGGGTCCTGCCGCCGCTGGCGCTCCACGGCCGAGATCGATGCGGCGGACGGGCGCCGCGGCCGGCCCCGAGCCCCGGCGGCCCGCGGCCCGGGGCCCGGCCCATCACCGTCCGCTCCTCAGCGCCGTCTTCTCTATGGCTGCGCTGGCAGCGACTCGGAGTGCTCGGCCGGGCGCCTGGGGCCCCTTGGACGCCGCGGGACCCACAGGCGGCGTTGGCGGCGCCTACGGGGAGAGTGAATCGAGCGCGAGCGAGGGGGAGTCGCCGGCCTTCAGCTCTGCATCCAGCGACTCAGACGGTAGCGGTGGCCTGGTTTGGCCGCAGCAGCTGGTGGCGGCCACCGCAGCCTCTGGGGCAGGGGGTGGTGCAGGTGGAGGGGCGCCCGCGGGCCCCGCCAAAGTCTTTGTGAAGATCAAGGCCTCCCACGCACTGAAGAAAAAGATACTGCGTTTCCGTTCGGGTTCTCTCAAGGTCATGACTACAGTGTGAGTTTGGGAGTTTGCTTGGGCTCCCCCTTCATGGCCTCTGCACCACCACACTCCCAATCACGACCCTTCCATACCTCCCTTCCAAAGACCACCATTTTCTCTGCTTCCAAAGACCCTTCCTCACTGCCCCCATCCACTGCCAGTCTTGGTTGAAAAGGCTCCCCCTCCACCGTAGGGAGGAATGGGGGAGGAGCCCTGTTTGACCCAGTTCAGCTGCTGGCTCTGCAGCCTTTCGGCAAGAAAGTTCCCTTTGTCTGGGCCTCACTTTCCTCATCTGTACTATGGGTGTACTATGGTATGCAGAAGGGGTAATTCAGTTTGAATTTCCCCATTTTAGTTTAGACACTTAGTCCGTTTGTTCCTGTTCACTTCTGTCACTGAACCCTCTTATTCCTCCTTTCCATGCCCAGATATGGTGTCTTCCCCCACTCCCCCCACATTCACAAAGTGCCCCCGTCCATGTCCCTGGATTCTTAGGATATCCCCTTGGCACCATGGTCAGAGACTCTGTGTCTCACCCAGGTGGTGCCTGCAGAGTGCCCTGAGAAAGGAAGGAGCACTGACTTTGGGGTTTTGAGGGTCGAGTAGGAGGTGGTAACACCTGGAAAGAAAGACTCTTTTACCTCTATCCCTGGACAATTATGGAGGATTAGGAGGTAGAAGAGGGAAAGGAAAATGGCTTCTATCTCGTGCCCCCTTTCTCCCCCACTGAGAGGGAGTGTGGGGAGCCCAGGAAGACCCTCAGCTGTTCCAATCCAGTATTTTTTTTCTTTTTTAAAATTACTGTATTTATTATGACGATGGTGACTCCCCAGTGCACAGGGGGGCCAGACTCTCTGTGTTTCTCTAACCTCTTTGTAAATAAATGCACAATGTTACATATGTGGTGGACTCTTCTTCTGTGTTAAAATGGGAGAAATAGTTTTCCTTTGGACTAACATTTAGTGAGCGATTACTGTTTGCTTTGAGTATAGTGGTGTCTAGAACCAGACGGCAGATCTCAGGGTGGGTCTCAACGTAATTTTCCTACTATCGGCTATTTGACCTCAACAAATCTGACCTTTGATTGAGTTGTGTTTGGGCATAAACATGGTTTCATAAAAATATAGGTAAAGGGACAACCCCAAATCCCTTCTCTCAGAAGTCATCATAATCAGTTTGATGTGTATCCTTGCATGTTCTCCTTTATGCGTTTGCATACGTACGAATCTAAGTAACTAGACAAATACATAAATATTATATACATATACTTACACTATATATATTTACATATATATACATATATAAGTTGAGCTATATATTTGCCTTATCACTGTTTTTTTGGTGGTGCTAAGTCGTCTGTGCCCAGAAATTTCTTTATGGGAAGGTAAGAATCGGATTTTTTAGGGGCACCTGGGTGGCTCAGTTGGTTAAGCGTCCAACCCCTGATTTCAGCTCAGGTCATAATCTCAGTGTTGTGGGATTGCACCCCAAATTGGGCTCCACACTGAGCATGGAGCCTGCTTAAGATTTTCTCTCTCCCTCTCCCTTGCCCCTCTCCCCTCCCCTGCTCCTGTTCTATCTCTCTCTCTCTCTCTCTCTCTTTAAGATTTTATCTATTTGACAGAGAGAGACAGCCAGCGAGAGAGGGAACACAAGCAGGGGGAGTGGGAGAGGAAGAAGCAGGCTCCCAGCAGAAGAGCCTGACGTGGAGCTCCATCCCAGGACTCCGGGATCACGCCCTGAGCCGAAGGCAGACGCTTAACGACTGAGTCACCCAGGCCCCCCTGTTCTCTCTCTCTTAAAAAAAAAAAAAAAAAAAAAAAAAAAAAAAGGATTTCTTTGATGGTTATAGTACTATTTAGCTTTTCTATTTCTTCCTGTGTCAGTTTTACTAAATTGTATTCTTCTAGGAATTTGTCCATTTCATCTAAATTTAGATGACATATTTTCTTATCACTGTATTATTATTTTTTAAAGATTTTATTTTTAAGTAATCTCTACTCCCAACATGGGTCCTGAACTCACAGCCCTGAGATCAAGAGTCGCATGCTCTACCGATTGAGCCAGCCAGGTGCCCCCATCACTGCATTATCAATAGCTGCATATGCCTCCACTGTGGGATTGTCAGTTCTCCCAATTCTTTTGCTGTTAGGGACTTTGCTGCAGTAATGTCCTTGTACCCGCTTCTGTGCATATATGTGTGTATTTCCAGAGGCTCCACTCCTAGAAATAGAATTGCTTGGTCGTTATAGTATGCTCACTTAAAAAATTTTAATTGACACTGTCACACTTCCTTCCACTCAGCGTGCCCTCAGTTGACATTTCCAACAGCAATATCTGAGATGCCCGTTTTTCCACCTGTTCTCCTAACATTTTTGCCGATCTTATGGGGGAAAACTGTGTTCTGTTTTAATTAGCATGTCTCTCTCCCTGTTTCCTTGAGTCAACACATACTTTTGTATGTTTATTGGACCACTTTTAATTCTGTGAGTTGCCTGTTCACACCCTTTGCCCATATTTCTATTGGATAAGTTCAGGAATCATATGGGTTTCATGGGTGGGTAAGGAGAAGTTCGGGAAGGGGCCATTGTGAGCCCTGATTGCACAGCAAGAAGGCTGGAGCTAAGGCCAGGACCCAAACCCCACCTGACTCCACAGTCTGAAGAATGACATTTATTCTGCATTGCCCTTTGTGCTTACATGGGTGGGTCCACCTCTCTGTAGCTTTGAACTCTGAGAAGCAGAGACCAGACCTGCTACGCTCACCTGCATGTCCAGTGCCCACTGTGGCGGTGGGGAAACAGCAAGGAACAAAGCAGGGAAAAAAAAGGTTCCTTCCTGTGGAGCTTCCATTCTGGAAGGTGGGCGGGCAGTGTGTATGTATGGATAAACATGTATTTCTTTTAGAGTACCAATAAATAAAATCAGTTTTGAAAGTTTGCCAGGAAAAGCCATTGCTTGTCAGCCCTTTGGGAATATTTGCCCCATCTCCATTCCATCAAAGAGGCAACTACACTCAGAAAGGGGAAGGGGCTTGTCAAAGGCTACACTCGGTGCAGCCATGCAGTGGCCAACATGGTTGAAATCCACATAGGTGACCTTCCTTCTTTTTTAAGATTTTAGTGCTTACTCATTAAAAAAATAAATAAATAACAGTGGGACACCTGGCTGGCTCAGTCAGTTAAGCACGTGACTCTTAATCTCAGGGTGGTGAGTTCAAGTTCTACATTGGGTGTGGAGCCGACTTGAACAAACAAACAAACAAAATGAAAAAATAACAGCTAACAATAAATTGAGCATTTATTACATGCCAGACTCTATCCTGAGTCTAGAAAGATAGATAGATAGATATTACTGTGTCCATTTTATAGACAGAGAAACTGAGGTACAGAGATGTTAAGTAACTTGCCTGAAGTAAGTTAATAAGTAGCAAAGCCAGACTTAAGTTCAGGCTGCCTAAGAGCCCAGAAAGGTGCAAAAGGAACTGCTTACAGGGATGGGAGCTGGGGAGGGGGGCAAGGGTGTGATTTTTTTTTTAAAGATTTTATTTGTTTATTTGACAGAGATAGAGACAGCCAGCGAGAGAGGGAACACAAGCAGGGGGAGTGGGAGAGGAAGAAGCAGGCTCATAGCGGAGGAGCCTGATGTGGGGCTCGATCCCAGAACGCCGGGATCACGCCCTGAGCCGAAGGCAGACGCTTTAACCGCTGTGCCACCCAGGAGCCCCTTTTTTTTAAGATTTTTTATTTATTAATTTGACATAGAGAGACAGCCAGTGAGAGAGGGAACACAAGCAGGGGGAGTGGGAGAGGAAGAAGCAGGCTCATAGCGGAGGAGCCTGATGTGGGGCTCGATCCCATAACACCGGGATCACACCCTGAGCCGAAGGCAGACACTTAACCGCTGTGCCACCCAGGAGCCCCTTTTTTTTAAGATTTTTTATTTATTAATTTGACATAGAGAGACAGCCAGTGAGAGAGGGAACACAAGCAGGGGGAGTGGGAGAGGAAGAAGCAGGCTCACAGCGGAGGAGCCTGATGTGGGGCTCGATCCCATAACGCCGGGATCACGCCCTGAGCCGAAGGCAGACGCTTAACCGCTGTGCCACCCAGGCGCCCCAGGAGTTTGTGATTTTAAGTGGAGTGATGGGGATGGTCTAGTTGAGAAAGCGACTTTTGAACAGAGATCTGAAGGAGGTGGGGGAGTGAGGCTTGTGAATGTCTTGGGGGGACGGACAACAGTGGTGGAAGTAGCCAGGGTGGGGGGCAGAGAATGGTAGGGTCCACCACATTGTGTGGGGCCTCACGGGCCTTAATGACGATTTTGGTTTTTACTTTGAGGGATGTGGGAGCCATGGGAGAATTCTGAGTACAAGAGGGACTTGGGGTTTTTTGGTGCAGGGAGGGTGGTGAAAGGGTTAACAGCTCTACTGAGATACAATTCACCTACCATAAAATTCACCCCTACAAGTACAGAGTTCAGTGGCACTTAGTGTATTCACAGACTTGTGCAACTATCACCATAATCAATTTACGAATACTACCCTCCCAGGGGCGCCTGGGTGGCTCAGTCGGTTAAGCGTCTGCCTTCAGCTCAGGTCATGATCCCAAGGTGCTGGGATCGAGTCCAGCATGCTTCTCCCTCTCCCCCTGCTTATGCTCCCTCTCTCTGTGTCAAAAAAATGAATAAAACTTAAAAAAAAAAAAAAAGAATATTTCCAGCCCAATAAGAAATTTTGTGCCCTTAGCTGTCATCCTCCACTATCCCCCGCCCCTGAAAACCACTAATCTGACTCACTCTCTGTCCCTATATATTGGCCTATTCTGGGCATTTCATGTCAATGGAATTACGCAATATGTGGCCTTTAGGGACCGACTTCCTTCACTTAAGCATGCTGTTTTCGAAGTTCAGTCCGTGGCAGCACGTGCCAGTACTTTGTTTCTTTTTATTTCCAAATGATATCCCATGGTCTGGACAGACCACATTTAGTTCTTCCACTCATCAGTTGATAGATATTTGGGTCGTTTCCACTTGGGCTACTTATGAATCATGCTGCTATGAGCGTTCATGTGCAAGTTTTTGTGTGGACGGATGTTTTCAGGTTTTTTTTAAAGGTAAATACCTAGGAGTGGAATTGCTGGGTCATATGGGGACCTTAACCTTTTGATCTGCCAGACTGTTCGCTACAGTGGCTCCCACATTTTACTTCCCACCACCAGTGTGTGAGGGTTCCAATTTCTCCAGCTCTTCCCGAGTGCTTGCTATTATCTGGGGACTTCGTCTCAAACAGGATCCCTCTGGCTGCTCTGTGGGGACCAGGATGAGGGAAGCCAGGGAGGAATGGTGGCTGGACCAGAGTGTGGGTGGCAGGGGAGGTGAGAAGTGACTGCGCACTGGGGACAGCAGCCGGAAAGCCGGAGTTAAGGGCATTTGTTACTTGATCAGTTGTGGGGTGTGAGAGAGGGAGGGAAGTCAAGAGTGGCCCCAAAGAGTTACTATCGGATGGTTGAGACTGCAGTCGAGAGGGTCTGGCGGCTGGAATCCGGAGCTCAGCGTTGAACGTTGAACGCGTGGAGTGTGATACCCACCAGACATCCAGCTGGGAATATACAATAGGCGATGGGGTATTCGACCCTAGAGTTACTGTTGGCGTTCATTGCACATTTCTGGAATAATTAAAGCCAGAACTGAAGCCGAATCCAGGGTCTCAGTTTCCTTCTCCAAAAAATGGGCACAATAATACCACTGACTCCTACTCTGCCACGAGGCTGGGGCGATTCCTTTGCAGAGCAAGACAGCAGTGCATACCTGGAAACTAAAGTTATGCGTCGGGTGGAAAGAAGGCTGAGGTCTGCAGCTCCTGCGAGAAATGGAGGTTATGTACGGTTCAAGCAGCGAGGGTCCGTCCGTCTCCCCCGCCCCCCAGCGTCTGGCTGCCGTCAGGGAGGGGGATAGGAGACTGGGTCGTCACCCTGTCTTCCCCCACTCTAAGCTGGGTTTCCTCCTTGGGGGCGGCCCGGGCCAAAACTGCTGATGGAAACCAGCTGCAAGAGGCGCAGAGGCTCGGCGCAAGCCCAGGCCCCTCCCCGGCGCCGGCAGACCCCGCTAAGGGGGAGGACGAGGGCGCCCTAGCTCCCCTCCCCCCTTCCGCACCCGGGCCCGGGGCCCTGGCACGTCCGGCGCGCCTGATGCTTTCCAGATGTGAGCCCGGTTCCCCTCCCCCACCTGGCCCCGTTGCTCCTGCGGGGTTGGGGGCGGGGGGAGTCAGGGTCCTATACCCTCAGATCAAATCGCTACCAGGCACCTGGGCCGGTGTCGCCTCCCAGCCGGTCTCGCTTCCCCATCCAGTCGGTAAAAACCGAATTGGGGTGGGCTGACTGCGTGGAGACGCTCCTTCCAGGACCTCCACCTCTCCCTAACACCCGCCCCGCGGGGCACGCCTCCGCCAGACCACGCCCCTAATGGTCCGCCCCCGGACGCGCCCCTTCGGATCCCCGCCCCTAACCCCGCCCCTTCGAACGCCCCGGGCCACGCCTCTGGGGCGCGCCTTGCAGGCCCCGCCTCCGCCACCATCCCGTGTGGGCTGCTCCGTGTGCGAGTTCGTCAGTCTGTTCGCTTCTGTGTCTCTGGGTGTCTGCGTTTCTCGGTCCCCGACTCTGACTCTGTACATTTCTGTGTGTCTGTCCTATACGCTGCACGTCTCTGTCTCTGCAATCCTCTGCCTGTCTCAGTTGCGCCTAGTCCCTAGGTCTCTATCTCCCCAAATTTCTGTCTCTGCGTCTCTCTCTGCCACTCTGCTCCTCTCCATCTCTCTCCCCCCCTCTTTGAATTTCTCTTGTCCCAGTCCATCTTCAGTTCTCTCCCTCTGGCCTCCAGCCCCCTCCACCCGGGTCTCCGCGCCGGGTCTGCATGCCCCGCCCGTCCGCGCGGGCGCCCCGCCCTCCGAATGTCCACCACCGCCTACAGCTTCGGCGTCGGTGGGCTGCGGGCGCCCCCGTGTGGCCATCAGGGGGCCGTTGCGAGAGGCCCGAGGGCTGAGTGTGGGCGACGCAAGGGTGTGCTGAGGGCAGGAGAGACACCGTGCGTGCCCCTGACACCAGGGAATGGCGTGTGACGCCAAGAGACTGTGTGAGTGTGTACTACCGTGCGATAGTGCGTGACGCCAGAGGTTGGTGTGTGGCTGTGAGATTTTGTGACCACCAGACACAGGTATGACTGTGCAACCATGTGTTACACCGAGAAGTCGTGTGTGACTGCATCTGTGAGATGGGAGAGATGGGACCCCGTGAGGTTGGATGTGCCTGAGACACTATTCGGGGGACTGGTTGTGACATCAAGAGACTATGTGAGAGCGAAGGGTTGTGGGGCACAGTGTGCAACATGGGGAGGACACAAGAGCTGTGTGTGTCACACGGCAGACGATGTGTGACAGAGGGTGAGACCAGATGAGTGGGACACAACCAGAGGTGGCGTGAGAAGGCAGTGTGACAGACCCCGGGGGAATGGGGGTGACAGCGGGACCATGTGAGTGTGACAGTATATGTCAGCCACACCGACGAACTGTGAGAAACTGTGTGACTGTGTGTGATACAGATCGTGTGGGATAGTGAGAGACTGTCACAGTGTTGTGACAGCATGTGAGGGCGTATGTCACTGTGCGGGACACTCGGAGATGAGAAGATGAGTGAGATCTTGTGCCCGTAAGTGTGTGTGCAACACGGGACTGAGGGGTGAGGGCGGGGACGGCTGTGTGTGACGTGGACTGCGTGAGGCTCCCCAGGAGCTTGCGTGCATGACAGTGTGTGTGGGGGACACTCTGTAAGGGACTGTGTAAGATTGCGTGTGACACCGGGAGACTGCAAGAGTGAGCACGACTATATGTGGGGGTCACTGGATGTGTGACTGTGTGTCTCCGTGTAACACCATGGAATATTGCGTGACAGTGCTCAACAAAGTTGTCGTGTGAGGAATTCCATGTCACAGTGTGAGACCCTGACTAAGTGTGGATGAGGTTGCTGTTGGGTGCGAGACAGAAGTTTCAGCTGCACGCGAATGTGTGTGACGGACGTCTTGAGAGATTGCATGTGACACTGGGTGAAACTGCACATGGGACACTCTGAGATAGGATGTCTGTGCTTGTGCGAGGTGGCATGTGCCACACTCTGAGAGATTGCGAGGGACCGGTGTGGCATTTTGAGGGGCCCCGTGGCTGTGGCACTGTAGGACCCTGTGTGTGGAGCACGGGTCAGTCGTGAGACAGTGAGGTAGTGTGCACCTGTGTGAGGGGCTGGGGTGGGGTGACACAGGGGGCAGGCATGACAGGGTGGGAGAGCACGTGTGATGGAGTGACAGGCTGTGTGGGACTCAGAGGAGAGATTCGTGTAAGTGCAGGGTGTGGGGCACGCCGGGAGAGACTGTCTATTCCTGTGAGCGCACGTGTGTGTGTGTGTGTGTGTGTGTGTGTGTGTGCCAGAAGGACAGAGACAGGCAGAGGCAGAAACTGAGAGGGGGACTGGGAGAGAGAAAAGGGGAGAACAAGAGACACAGAGAACAGGAGCGACAGAGACACAGAAACAGAAAGACAAAGAAGAGGATGGACATAGAGAGGGGACCCACAGAGACAGATTCAAGGTGGCCAGGGTGCAGGGGAGGTGGCGGTGGCAGCAGAAGGAGGCGGGCCCTCAGGCTGGCCCGGGAGCAGCAACAGGTAGGAGGCTCGGGTCTCCATCCCACTGCTAATCCCTCTGCCCGATGTCAGCCACAGCCGGTCCACCTGGGAATGAATGAATGAGTGAGCGAATGAATGACTTCCTACTTCTGCGTCTGCATCAGCCTGTCTCTCCCCCAGCCCCTCCAATGGCTCCCTCTCTGTCTCCCTGTCCCTTCTCTCCTCTCTCCCTTTATCCCCCCTGTGCCTCTCTCTGCTCCTCCATTTGTCCCTCTCTCTCCCTCCTTTCCTACCCACCCACTCACTCCATCCCTCCCGGGCCTTCCACCTCCCCTTCCTTGTCCCCGCTCTGTCCCTTTGTCCCCTCTGTGCCTCTGTCCCCCTGGATCACTCTGTCCCTTTCTTTACCCCTCTATCTGTCCTCCCCTCCCTCTACTCCTTCCGTTGCTTCATCCCTGCATCTCTCTCTCCCGAACCCCAGTCTCTTTATTTCTTCAGGGCCTCAGTCTTTCCCTCTGTCACTTTGTCACTCCCTCTGCCCCTCCATTTGTCCCTCCATCCTCTCTGCTCCTCTCCCAGCCATGCCTGGGCTACCCCCACCCCCAGCCCTCTCTCTGGCTGCTAATGAGCAGAGGAGCCTTTGAGGTGGCCAGGGCTGGGGTAGGGGAGCTCCCCAAGGGGGCCGGAGGGGGCAGCTGCTGCCAAGGCCCTAATGAGGCCCCCTCTGAGCCTTTCCCGCCGCGATCTTAATTCCTTGTTCTCCCCGGAGCCACCGGTAATTGGCCTGGGGAGGGCCCCCCTCCTGGCTCCTGCTCTATCCCTGGGGGCTGAGGACACCTGGCTCTTGATCCTGCACCTGTGGCCCTGTTCTTCGGTCCCTCCCTCCACCTGCCTGACGGCCTTGCATCTGTGCCTCCCTCCTGCCTTCCCTCTCCCCTCTTTGTCCTTCCCTCCACCTGACTCTAGGTACCCCATCTTATGTGCCCCTCCACCATCTCTCCTTACACCTCTCCTCCCTGTTCTTTGGTCCCTCCTTTGGCCTGACTCTTGGTCCCCCATCTGTACGTCTCTTGATTCCTCCTTTTTCTCTGTTTTCCTGTCCCTTTCTCCACCTCTGGGCACCCCATTCGTACGCTCTTCCATCCACAACCCTATATCCGGGTCCCACTACCGCTGCCACCCTTACCTGGGGACCCAGACTTGCCCTAGCCTAACCCTCTCAGTCCCCCACTCCCTCCTGGCTTTTAAAGTCTTGCCCGCCCTCAGCCATGTCCAACAACATGGCCAAGATCGCGGAGGCCCGCAAGACCGTGGAACAGCTGAAGCTGGAGGTGAACATCGACCGCTTGAAGGTGCGGGGTGGGGGTGGGAGGAAGGCGGGGGCTCCGGGGCTGGGGTCTGGACCGGGCGCTGTTGGGGGTGGTGCCCGTGGGAAGATTCCCTTCGGAACTGGGCGGGACCCGGGGGAGGGGCTCGGACAGGGGGCGTGGCCAGAAGGGCAGGGGGGAGGCTGGGGGCGGGCCCGGGCAGGAGGCGGGGCCTTGGGCGGAGGACAGACATCCCGCGGGCGCCCGCAGGTGTCGCAGGCGGCGGCCGAGCTCCTGGCCTTCTGCGAGACGCACGCCAAAGATGACCCGCTGGTGACGCCAGTACCCGCCGCAGAGAACCCCTTCCGCGACAAGCGCCTCTTTTGCGTCCTGCTCTGAGTCGTCCCGACAGCTTACCCCTCCCCTGCCAAAGTATGGATCCAATAAACATGGTGACTGTGGTGGTACCTGTGCTTGTGGGGGAACTGAGGCACGCCCAGAGCTTGGGGCCGTCCTGGGGGAATCTCTGTCCCTTCTCCTCCCTTCTGAGTGTGTGTGGAGTGTGTTGGGGAGTGTGGGGGGCGTGGTGTGCGGATGCAGAGGCTTGTGCTGGAGGAAATGAGCACTCTGGGCTCTGGCCTCCACTGAGCACTCCACGACCCTGAAATTATTTAATCATCCCGATAGCCCCGGAAGGCAGCTGGCTGCTTGTATAGTATCCATTTTGCAGATGAGGAAACTGAGCCAAAGGAGGTCCCTTACTCCCCAAGTCACACAGCTAAGAGGTAATGGGGTGAAGACTGTGGCCTCCAGCGCTGAACCCCAGAACCTCTTGAGTGGCCTCTGTGCCCATCCCACCTTTCTCACCCCCTGAATGACTCCACCCCCTGCCACAGGATTACCTCTGTCTTTAGCACTGATCTCTGTTTGCTGTTCATTCTTTCCTCCGGTACCTGCTCTGTGACCAGCAGCCCTGGCCTTGCCCTCTTGGGGCTCAGAATCCAGTGGGAGAGACAGACCTATCCCCAGATAATGATGACCCAGAGTGGACAGGGAGGGGGTGGGGGGAGCTCAGAGGGAGTGCTTGACTCAGCTTAAGCGTCAGGGAGGGCTTCCTGGAAGAGGGGACATCTGAGCTGGGACAGGGTGGTAATAAAACCTGGGGACCAGGAGGAGAGAGAAACATGGCTAGAGGGAGAGGAGACAAATTAATGTACCAGTCTTTCCTTCAACAGTTATTTCTTTGTTCTGGGGACACAGGGGTGACTGTGACAGCTCTGGTTCCTGCCCTGTGTTTTCCACTTCACGCAGGGGTGGCCCACAGGACATTTATAGCCTGTAGTTCTATTTATTTTATTTTGTCTTTTATTTATTCATTTATTTTTGGTTCTCTACTTTTGGCCTACATAATGTTTAAAAATGTTCTTGACTTGGTTGCCAAATTGAAAAATAGGAGTCCTTCACTTAAAAGTCCTTATTTCTAGCTTCTCCCAAATTCCGGTGACCTCAGACCCGTATACCCCTCAGGGTGACCATAGGCTAGGAGGTGGGACCCGGGCTTCCCAGCTCACCAAAGTCTCCACCATGCCCTAATGTCTCCTGCTTAAGAAGGCTGAGTGCCAGGTGTTATTCCTCATGGGGCCTGAGTCAGGGGCTTCTCAACAGTGGAACGTGCCATGCCTTGAATGTCTGTTGAAAATGAGATACAGGGGCACCTGGGTGGCTCAGTCGGTTGGGCATCTGCCTTCAGCTTGGGTCATGATCCGGGGGTCCTGGGATCGAGTCCCACATTGGGCTTCCTGCTCAGCAGGGAGCCTGCTTCTCCCTCTGCCTGCTGCTCCCCCTGCTTGTGCTCTCTCTTGCTCTCTGTCAAATATATACATAAAAAATCTTTTTTTTTTTAAAGATTTTATTTATTTATTTGACAGAGAGAGACAGCCAGCGAGAGAGGGAACACAAGCAGGGGGAGTGGGAGAGGAAGAAGCAGGCTCATAGCGGAGGAGCCTGATGTGGGGCTCGATCCCATAACACCAGGATCACGCCCTGAGTCGAAGGCAAACGCTTAACCGCTGTGCCACCCAGGCGCCCCTATACATAAAAAATCTTAAAAGAAAATGAGATGCAGATTGGGTGAGCTGTGAGTTTGGTCAATCATTTTACCAGGTTGGCTGGAGGGTCACCGAGTTAGAGACCCCCTCCCATCTCCTCACCCCCACTTCCTCTTTTCTCCAGACTAACACCTGTGCTCCCCAGCTTGGGACTAATGGGGGCTGGACCCCTGGATCTGGATGGAGCCGGCTCACTGGGCCGTGTGTGTTTCTGGCGAGTGCTCCATTATTCACATTGGATTAGGGTCCCCTGGGCCCCAACTCTGAGCTTCCTGTAGGGTTGAGGCCGGAGCAGCTGTAATTACATCTCCCTCCTGCCTCCCACCCCTCTCGGTTGGCTCCAGACTAGTTGCATCATGTCTGTGGGAGCCCCGGGGGACACCGGGGACAGAGAGAGCCAAGGATGAGCTGGGGGGGGGGCGGTGCTGGGGAGGAGGGATGCTGGGAACGAAGTTGCCAGAGGATTCTGGAATTTCTCAAACCCAGCATCCTCGCATCTTAGAACCTGAAATGCAGAGGAATCTAGAATCGCAAGACCTCAGAGGGCTGGAATTCTGGAGTCTTTCTACCCTGTGAGGCCACAATCCTGTTCCTTTGTCCGGCTAGGATCCAGAGCTCTGCACTTCAGGAGTGTAAGGATTTCTTGAGCCTCAACTGCTGTGATTTAGACCCTTTTAGCCCTGAAATCTCGGGGCTTTGTAGTGTGGATCCTTCCTCCTTCACATTCTTGGGGAATGGAAGTCAGGAGAAGCAAGGCGGCTGGCTGAGCCAGTGTGGGGAAGGAGGGCGGGCAGGAAGGAGGTCTACCTGGAGGAGGTGTGGGAGGGAGGTGGGGGGAGGGGTGCGGGTGCTAGATGAGCTAGACAGGGCAGGTCCTGGGTGACCAGCATTCACGCAAGCAAACCTGGGTAATCTTGTTAGCGGCTATGACTGTAGTATCAGCTTCTGGGTACCAGATGCTCTTTTTCCGGCCAGCCTCAGCTGTGAGGTCAGCTCTGGGGTCGGAGCTAGGCCAAGAGGTAGAGCGAGGACCGCCTGGGGAAGTGCTGGCTGCTAGCAGTCCCCTCCCACTTCACCCCAGACCCTGAGGGGCCCTAGGCCGCCCCTCCCAGACTGTGGGCCCTTTTCACAGCACAGGCTCTGAGCGGTGCTTGGCTCTGCTGAGGGGGGCTGGGGGAGGGGTGGCCCCGAGCCACAGCTATAACCATCACTTGTTGGAGTCCTGTTTCTGAAGCCCCACCTCACTTAATTCTCAGATAACCCCCCAAAGGACTCTGTTCATCCCATTTTATAGACATGGGATCAGGCACAGGGAAGTGACATCACCTGGCCAGTTGGGGCTTGAGGTTGGAGTGGGCGCCGATGGATGAGGGTTCAGGAGGGGCTGGAGGTGTTGGGGGGGCTTGAAGGACAGAAGGGGGGTATCCCAGGGGAGGGGTCCAGGCCCAGGCAAAGGCAGGGCAGGGATGGTAGGAGTAGAGCCCTATGGCGTAGGGACCAGAAGCAGAGGCTGGCAGGGAGGCAAGGGCCCATTTGGGGTGTAGGAAAGGGTGGTGGGGAGAGACAAATGGCCTCTGACTGAGGTTGTTGGGACCTGCCAATGAGGGACAGGTCAGGATGTACACCAGCAACTTCTCGCAGCAGCGGGAGGGCACAGGTGGACAGGTAGGCTTGGCAGGTGTGAGCAGCTGATGGGGTGTGCGTGCACGCGTGTGCTCATTCGTGTGTGTGTGCGCACGCGCGCGCGCGCGTGTATGTGTGTGTGTGTGTATGGACAGGGGTACAAGCTGGGGCCAAGCTCTTCCCAGGGCAGGGTCAGGAGCAGGTCAGGCCCTGGGCAAGCAGGGTCTTAGCTCAGGGGCCGGTCCCGATGCAGGCCTGGGCAGGCAGTGGAAGGACGGGCCAGCAAGCGGGCGTGGGAGAGCCCCAGCCCTGCGCATGACTCAGCGGAGGACCTGTCCGCCTGCCCAGGCTCCCGCTCTGACCTTCCTCGCCACGCGGGACCGTGCCTCCATCGGGGGGGCCCTCCGAGTCTCTCTGCGTCCCCTGCCCTCGGCACACAGTAAGTGGGTGAGAGTTTGCTGAAGGAATAATAACCACGCCGGCAGCTGGTGAGGGCTTCCTGGAGGCAGGCAGGGGTGTCTCTACTCTTCACACCACACCCCAACAGGCACAAGGCTGAGCTAGGGGAAGTCATTCTCCAGGGTCACACAGCAAGCTATGGGTGAGGGGTGGAGGGGCACTTCCAAAGCCATTCTGTTCCCCCTGCGCCAGGCAGCCCCTCCGCAAGCAAACACACACACACACACACACACACACACACACACACACACACACAGGGAGACGTGGCCATAGAGAAGCACATGGGCCCACAATAAACACACAGGCACAGACCCACCACGAGATGCAGGAAAGGACACAGATGTACAAATAGGCTGTCGAGAAAACCATGCCCACCCGCTGCACACGAGCACACACACTCACGCTGCTAAGATGCTCACTTAGGGGGCGCCTGGGGGGCTCAGGAGGTTGGGCGTCTGCCTCTTGGTTTCGGCTCAGGTCACGATCTGGGGGGTCGTGGGATCGAGCCCCATGTCAGGCTCCACACTCAGTGGGGAGTCTGCTTGTCCCTCCCCCTCTGCTCCTCCCCCCTGCCTAGGATAAATAAATAAATAAATAAATAAATAAATAAATAAATAAATAAAATTTTTTTAAATGCTCACTTCAGTTACACAGGCCCCACTAATATCACGCCTGACGTTCACGTGTCCACCACAGCCCCTTGCGCACCCCTTCCTGGGTGCCCGTCTCCCTCCCCTCCCAGGCACTGTGCTGGCCATTCCCAGTTGTCTCTGGGCTGTCCTCCCTCCTCTGCCCCTGTCCACGGTCCTTCTGGGGATGTCTGAGTCCTGTTCAAGCCGTGGGAGAGGAGGGAGGCTGATTCACCCTCCCTGAGCTGTTTCTTCCCACAGTTCCCCCACCCCCAGCCCTGGAAGCCGCCCACTCATAGCCCAGCAGGGGTGACCTCTCATCCCAAGGCACCTGAGGGAAGAGGAACCCTTTGTGGCCCTTGCTATGGACGTGGCCACAGCTGGGCAGGATGCCAGGGTACCCAGAAAGTGAGCGGAGGGGGTCCAGCGCTGACACCAGCCCCAGGGACCACTCGTTAGAGTCGCTGCCACCCCCACCTGCCCTGGAGCATACAACGGGATGCCAGGGTTGCAAGGGCTCCCGGCCCCCAGGGGCACAGGTGGGTAAACTGAGGCCTGGACGGGGGAAGGGTGCGTGAGGCCACACTGGGTCTGGTAGCAGAGCGGACTTCCTGAATGCTCAGTGGTCCCTGGTGGGGACAGGAAGCCAGGGGGAGGGAGGCTCCAGGAACCAGAGCTACCCCGCCCCGCCCCCCAACTCCCCTGATGTTGCCACAGGACGTAAACCCGCCAGGCATCATCCCTCATTAATATGATATAACTTCCTGCGTTCCCTCTGGTCTGCCTGGGTATTGCAGAGCACAGGGCGGTGGGGGGAACCGCAGAGCCGGGAGGCCGGAGGCCCATGCGCCCAGGCACCTCTCTGAGCCCCCGGTATGGCTGGAGCTGAGGCCGGAAGCTGGGGATGCCGGCTGCGCAGGGGTGATAGGGAGAGGGGGAAAGGGGTGAGGCAGCTGTGGTCACCGAGGGGCCTGGGTACAGAGAGGGGAAGTCTGCAGCTCCCCAACGTCCAGCCCTTGGGATCGGGAGCATCCCTCCTGGCCTCAGACATGATACATGTGTGCACGTGCTCTCCTTGTTACAAAGAGGGCTCTGGTACGGGCCAATGGCCATGGTTGGCTGCCTGGCCCATGAAGCTGGGGTTACCCCCTTGTACAGATGAGGAAACTGAGGCCCACTGGCTTCTCGTTCTCACCCAGGTCATCACACCACAAAGAGGTGGTGGGATGGGGACAGGAGCTCGAGTCAAATGAGTGAGCTGCAGAGTTTGGAATCTCTGCACTTAAACTGCCTCTCTCAAAAATAAGGGGTGTCTGAGAGGGGCTCTGGCCCTTCTGGGTGGGGAGGCTGCATGGGAAGCCATGGACTCAGTGGGACCTGGGCTGGTGACGCTCTGTGGGCAGCTGGGACATGTGGGCTGAGCACAGGGGCCGAGAGTGGCTGGGGGTGTGTTTGGGGAGGTGCGGGAGAGATGGATGTGACAGTGATCTTGGAGTCCTGAACTCGGTCTGGGGCCAAAATACTATTCCTGGAAGTCAAGGTCTCCGGAGCTTGGCCTGGGGCCTGGGATTGCTGGAGCGAGAAGCAAGAGGGTGGGAGGGCACTCCCCTTTGATGCTCTTGGAAGTCCTGGGGTCTGTCCCTGACAGACTGCTAGACACCAAGGCCCTCCTCCCTGGAATCCCTCTTCCCAAGACTCCGCTGGGTGGATGGGCTTCCGCCCGGGGATAGGCTCCAGGGACTGGCATTCTTTCTCTAGCCGGGCCACCTCCTTCCCCAGCCTTCTGGAAGGAGTGAATTGTGTCCGGGGGGAACAGAAATCTCAGTAGTGCCTGAAAAATACTACATCAGGGAGGAATTTCCTGGTCGTTTCTCAATCCCTGGGCAATGTCCTAACCCCGGGGCCTGAAGCCCAGAATAGATCCCAGAGGCCACCCCCAGACAGCCTCTCGGACTGGTCAGCTGTGCCCCTCAAGTCTTGTCCTGGTGTGCTGCAGGGTGCGATGACTCAGTGATCCCCATGCAGGGCCACTGGGAGACGCTGGGGAAGGGAGAAGGGGACAGACCTATGCGTGGGGAAGCGCAGGTGGCTCAGGGATGGGACCACCAGAGGAAGCAGGGAGGGGAGGCAGAAGGCGGACTGGGCTGCACTGGGCAGGGGAGTTGGAGGGAGCTGGCCAGGCAAGGGGGGAGGGAGGGGGGGGGCCTCTGGAACAGGCAGGGGAGGGAAGGCGGGGCAGCGGGAGGAAATGAAAAAGCCGGGGCGAGCAGGCTAGATGAGAAGGGAGGAGGGAGGAGGGAGGGAAGTAGGGAGAAGCTGACTCGCAGAGACCAGAGACCGGTACAGCCAGCAGACGGGAGAGCAGGGCACAGAGAAGGGGACTGAGAGAGAAGGCAGAGGTGCGGTGAGGAGGCGGTAGAGGGCTGCTGGGGCGAGAGAGGGAGAGGCAGACGGGGACACGGGGTGGGCAAGGGGGGAGAAGGACAGAACTAGGGAGAGGGAAGGACGAAAGAGAGAGGGGGAGAGAGGAGAGGCAGACAGACGGACAGCTAGCCGCACATACAAGAACTGGGGGTGGCCCATGGGGAGGGCGGTGGGCATCTGAGTGGGCCTCAGGGGCCGCCCCGGCTCCTCCTCACCCCCACCCCCACCTGCCCCTGGGGACCCCTCTAGTCCACGCCGCACCGGGAGGCAGGGGGATGGCCGACTCCTGCAGGAACCTCACCTACGTGCGGGACTCCGTAGGCCCGGCCACCAGCACCCTGATGTTCGTGGCGGGCGTGGTGGGCAACGGGCTGGCACTGGGCATCTTGGGGGCGCGGCGGCGGTCACGCCCCTCGGCCTTCGCCGTGCTGGTCACCGGGCTGGCGGTCACCGACCTGCTGGGCACTTGCTTCCTGAGCCCGGCCGTGTTCGTGGCCTACGCCCGCAACAGCTCGCTGCTGGGCCTGGCCCGGGGCCGCCCCGCCTTGTGCGACGCCTTCGCCTTCGCCATGACCTTCTTCGGCCTGGCCTCCACGCTCATCCTCTTTGCCATGGCCGTGGAGCGCTGCCTGGCGCTCAGCCACCCCTACCTCTACGCCCAGCTGGACGGGCCACGCTGCGCCCGCCTGGCCCTGCCCGCCATCTACGCCTTCTGCACCCTCTTCTGCTCGCTGCCCCTGCTGGGCCTGGGCCAACACGAGCAGTACTGCCCGGGCAGCTGGTGCTTCATCCGCATGCGCTCCGCGGAGCCCGGCGGCTGCGCCTTCTCGCTGGCCTACGCCAGCCTCGTGGCCCTGCTGGTGGCCGCCATCGTCCTGTGCAACAGCTCCGTCACCCTGAGCCTCTGCCGCATGTACCGCCAGCAGAGGGGCCAGCACGGCTCCCTGGCCCCCCGCCCCCGGGCCCGCGAGGACGAGCTGGACCACCTGATTCTGCTGGCCCTCATGACGGGCATCATGGCCGTGTGCTCCCTGCCCCTCACGGTGAGTCCCCTCTGCAGCTGGGGCGGGGGGCGGGGGGGCAGCACCCAGCTCCGTCCTCCAGCGGGGCTGCCTGGGTCTCAGATGGGGACACGGGGGTCCCGAGAGGTCAGAGGCTTGGGGTGCGGTCCAACAACTCTCAACTTTCTGGAGAGGGCTCTCCCCATTTGCTTCTGCCCCATTTGACTCCTCCTGACTGCTTGGCTCCCCCCTTTCGTATCTCTGGCACCCCCTCAAACACACCGACACGGGGGTCCCGAGAGGTCAGAGGCTTGGGGTGCGGTCCAACAACTCTCAACTTTCTGGAGAGGGCTCTCCCCATTTGCTTCTGCCCCATTTGACTCCTCCTGACTGCTTGGCTCCCCCCTTTCGTATCTCTGGCACCCCCTCAAACACACCTCAGTGTGCCAAGCAGCTGAGCTGGGCGGAGCCACGCTGCGCCCGCCTGGCCCTGCCCGCCATCTAGCCTTCTGCACCCTCTTGCTCGCTGCCCTGCTGGGCCTGGGCCAACACGCAGCAGTACTGCCCGGCAGCTGGTGCTTCATCCGCATGCGCCTCGCGGAGCCCGGCGGCTGCGCTCGCTGGCCTACGCCAGCCTGGTGGCCCCCTGGTGGCCGCCATCGTCCTGTGCAACAGCTCCCACCCTGAGCCTCTGCCGCATGTACCGCCAGCAGAGGGGCCAGCACGGCTCCCTGGCCCCCTCGCCCCGGGCGAGGCCGAGCTGGACCACCTGATTCTGCTGGCCCTCTGACGGGCATCATGGCCGTGTGCTCCCCCCTCACGGTGGTCCCACTCGCAGCTGGGGCGGGGCGGGGAAGCACCCAGCTCCGTCCTCCAGCGGGGCTGCCTGGGTCTCAGATGGGGAACCGGGGGGTCCCGAGAGGTCAGAGGCTTGGGGTGCGGTCCAACAACTCTCAACTTTCTGGAGAGGGCTCTCCCATTTGCTTCTGCCCCATTTGACTCCTCCTGACTGCTTGGCTCCCCCTTTCGTGCGTCTCTGGCACCTTCAACACACCCCCAAGCTCCCGTAATGGTAGCAAGATCCACCAGTCATTGAGCCCTCATTTTGCCCTGTGCTCTGCGGTTTACAAATTCTCTCTCCCATCCTCTTCAAACGACCTTAGGCACCCATTCCACAAGCACTTGCAAGGAATGGAACCAAGTTCTTGTCTGGTCACTATGTGGCTTGGCCACAGTCACACAGAGCCAGGTCTGGACCCCAGGCTGGTCCGATTCCAGAGTCTGATTCCCCGCAGCCCCTAACCCAGCCCCACCCCCCATCCCGCCATCCCCCACCTCTGCCAGGGACTCTCCAGGCTTTGCCCCTTTCGGGCAGAGCTCCTGCCTGCCTCCCAGGAATCAGAGCGGGGCAGCCCCCCACCCCCCGTCATCGCCCACCCCCCACCCTGTACT
>NW_024424341.1:55057828-55189680 GCF_017311325.1 Ursus maritimus | reverse complement strand
CCGGCCCTCAGCTTCTCTTTCTGTAAAAATGCAAAGGCTGGTCGTCAAAGCTTTGGGGGGATTACGGATGACTCACAGGCTGGAGACGTGGAGAGACGCACAGCCGTGGCCCCAGGACTCACCCGCACGACCTTGGCTCGTCCCTCTGGGCGGGTGGTTTCCTGGGGCTTTCTCCCCTCTGCTCCCCGGATGTATCTCTCACTTACTTTTCACCTTATCTTATTTCCTTCCCCTGCTGAGGGGCAGCCCTCCCTCATTCCTGCCAGTAAGCACGTGGAAGGAGGGGAGCGTGGGTGGGGCGCGGGATTCCCGGGTGCTCCCTGACGCCCTTGCTTTGCCCCCAGATCCGAGGCTTCACGCAGGCCGTCGCCCCGGACAGCAGTGAGATGGGGGACCTCCTTGCCTTCCGCTTCAATGCCTTCAACCCCATCCTGGACCCCTGGGTCTTCATCCTTTTCCGCAAGGCTGTCTTCCAGAGGCTCAGGCTTTGGCTCTGCTGCCTGGGTCCCAGGCCTACTCACGGCGACTCGCAGACACCCCTCTCCCGGCCCACCTCAGGGAGGAAGGACTCGAGGGCTCCCGCTGCCCTCGGGGGGAAGGAGGGGAACTGGGTACCTTTGTCAGCCTGGGGCGAGGGGCAGGGGGCACCCTCGCCCCAGGCGCAGCAGTCCGGCAGCACCGTGGGAACATCATCGAAAATGGGGTCCGCAGCCGCCTGCTCCCTGTGCTGACACCGGCTGCCCCCCCGTGACCTCCTGCTCTGTCTTCTGGGAGCGGGAGCGCGACAATCAGGGCATGGCTGCCCGCGGACGAGCGGAGATGAGCCCCCGGAGTCCTTGCCTGCCGGAATCTTGACCCCTCGAATGCAGGGGGGCACGATCAGCTGCTATTTCCCTATTTCTCCTTCTCCAGGGTGGCCCCGGCAGGCTCTGGGAGAAGAGGGAGGGAGACAGGGAACATTTATCCTGGAGCATAAAAAGAACACTTCTCAAAATAACCAGGGGCCCGGCCGGCCCAGTCTGGCCCTGGCTTGCCCATCCATCTCGCTATCTAAATATTTAGAAGGCAGAAAAGTTTCCCAGAAGCTTCTGTGTGCTCAGGTCTGCTCTGGTTCGGGTTCCGGCTCTGACCCTCACCCATTCAGGGTGCTCGGCTGCCCACCCCAAGCCCCCAGGGGACAGCCCTGCCCTCCCCCCGGCCACTCCAAAAGCCAGCCCCTCTCTGCCTCCTGGGACCCAGGGATTCTTGGACCGGCTCCCGGCCTCCCCTCACTCCTGATTTCCCATCAGACTCGGAAGCCCCCGCCCCCCAAGGGGGAGGCCGGAGGAAGGAGAGACTGCTGTCTTGTAAGTAGCATTGCCGGACACGTGGCTGGGAATCCTCATGGCTTGGTGGGCTGCAAGATGTGGACCGTGGGGGCCCGGATGTGTGTGTGGGGGAGATGGAGGGGCTGGAGGACAAAGGCATGGGAGTTACGGATCCCAGGGACCCCCTGGGAACACAGCCTGTCCCTGGATGAATAGCTGTGCTCACGTACAAAGCCCGCCGTCACCTCCTGTGTCCTCCCAGGCCTCACAAAAAGTTCATTCATTCGTGCAACAGTGAGTGGGCCCTGCCTCTGCAGGTGTTGGAGACAGCAGACCCGTCCCTGCCCCGCCCTGGACTCACTTGGGGTGATTTCCAGCCTTCAGGCTTCTCCTGCCCTCAAGACAGGCCCAAGAGCAAGGGTGCTCTGGAGGGAGCCAACTGGCAGGAAAGGAAGTGGTGTTTAGGGCAACCGGGAAAGCCCTTTTCTCCCCCCAGCCCCACCCAGTTCCCCTTCATGGTTGCTCCAGAGTTGAAAGCACTCGATCTAGGGTTAAAAGGGTAAATGTAAATGTGGGGACAGGCCCAGTAGGGAGGCATGGGCCTCCATAGAGATGACAGCACCTCCCATCGGTGAGTCCTCCGCCTGCTGTCATTGGAGCGTTTCCACAGAAGCTGGAATCAAGGTCCAGAGAGGGTCATCACCAGCCCCAGGTCACACAGCGAGGAGGAAGCACGGTCTTGCAGGGGAGGGAGGGGAAGCTGACCTTTCTGTCTCCAGAAGCCAGCTCCCTTGTTTGGCTACTGGCTTTGCCTCTTTGCGCCTCGGCTTCCTTTGGTGCAGAATGGCGATTGTAATCTAGAATTCAGTTTATAAGGGTGGTGCTGAGGATTAACTGATTTCCTCTGATAAGCAGCTGAGCGCAGGGCCTGCCTGGAATAAATACCACAAAAATGTTACTGTTACTGCAATCCTGTTGTTGCTGTTGTTGTCTGTGGCTAGCTGGGCAAATGGAGGCTGAAAAAAGCAACATTTCGCTCCATTGGTCTTTCCACTACTATGATTCAAATCACATTACGGAAGAACAAGGGGGTGTCTGGAGAGTTAAAAATTGGTCAAGATGACTGGTTTATTGGGCCTGGGTTTCCTTTTGGGGTGATGCAAATGTTCTGGAACCCGACAGTGCTGGGGGTTGCATAACATCGGGAACGTACTACATGTCTCTGAGCTGTACACGTCCAAATGGTTAATTCTAATGTTATGTGTATTTTGCCAAAATAAAAAAAAAAATGTAACATTGAAAAAAAAATTGAGGGTGTTTAGAAACGTTTATGAGTCTTGCCAGAGTGACATATTGGTTGAACTGGTAATGAAAAAAGTTGACCTGTACAAAAACCCAAACAGGGCAAGAAACATCAGGTGCACTCCAGCCTTTGTCACCAAACCTGGCCCAGCCACATTGGGGACCGACCCAGAGGCCCCACCCCCCACCCCGGAGGGTGGAGCGGAAAAGATGGGGTGGGTGGAGGGGCCCCAGAGGGGAATGCCCCCACCCCCCCAGGCCAGAGAAAAGGGGCCTGCCGCCCTGTCCGGGCAAGACCTCCAGGGGGCGCTCGCCTCCACTCTTTGTGGCGTCCCGGAAAGTGGGT
Organism: Ursus maritimus; assembly: GCF_017311325.1. Classification (NCBI taxonomy): domain Eukaryota; kingdom Metazoa; phylum Chordata; class Mammalia; order Carnivora; family Ursidae; genus Ursus; species Ursus maritimus. Next base: position 55,186,725 of record NW_024424341.1, on the reverse strand, counting down.
CAGTCTGTCTCTGGCCTCTTCGGGCTCCCTGAATTATAGCAGCGCAGGGCTGGGCCTTCGAACCCACAGCATCCAAGCCCGAGCTGGGTGCTATTATCAACCCCATTTTGCAGATTTGGATGAAGGGGAAGTGAGGATTCAGCAGGGAAGCCGGTTTTCTCCTGGCTTTTGCCTGCCAGGCCTAACATCTCAAGAATCCGTCCGCCCTCTGCATCCCACCATGTAGTCGCAGACCCCCCACCGCCTCTGGCCTGGATGGGTACACCGTCTTCCAGGTCAGGGGTTCGCAAGCATTTCCCGCCCCATCTATCTACATGCAGCCTCTCCAGGATGATTTGGAAACTCCTCTCCTAGCTGGCGTCCCGGCCCCCTGACCGCCCTTGTGTCCTCTCTGCGAGCTTCCAGAGTCCTGTCTGAACGGTTCCTCCCCTGCTCGCCAATGCTCGCCAAGCTCGCACCCGCTGGAGCCCAGGGCCAGCTCCCTTGCTCTCTGCTCAGCCCCAGCCCACAACTGAGGATTCTCCCAGAGCCTGTGCGTGACCTGTCTGGCTTCCGCCTCTTTTCTGATTGAGCTCACCCTTCCTGGAACAGCGTTTTCCCTCCTCCCTTTGTCACAAGCACCCTGCCCCTTCAGGTCCCGCTTAAACTACTTCTTCTTCTATTTTTTCTTTAGATTTTATTTTTAGGTCATTTCTATGCCCAATGTGGGGCTCAAACTCACAACCCCGAGATCACCGACTGAGCCAGCCAGGCACCCCTATTCCTTCTCCTTGAAGACTTACTCCTATCTCAGGCACTTTGGGCACTTTTGGGCTCCATGACAGTCATCCCTGCAGCCTTCCCTGGCACGGACATTTGCTCACTCACTCAGCAGGCTCTTATTGGGACTGTGATGCGGGGGGCACGGCAGTGACAGAGACAGCTCTGGCCCTGCTCTCCTGGGGCTCAGAGTTCAGAGTGGGCAGAACTGCGAGATGGGGGGTGGGGTGCAATCTAAGGGGACTTCAGGGAGGGCTTCCTGGAGGAGGGGATGGCTGAGCGGGACCTGAGTATTGGAAGAAAGTGAGCCCAGGAAACAGAGGTGCTTCTGTCATGCTCATGGCTCTGACTCTGGCCTCCCAGCCTCTTGCTCATTCATAAACTCCACAGATTCTCTGGAATCTGCTTGGGTGGGGGGGCCCAGGCTGCTCTGTGCCTGCTGGGGATATAGCAGTGGCTGACACGGCCTTGGCCCTCTCTCACCCACATTCCAGTTGGATGACAACTGAATAATTACAGAACTAAGTATTCCAATAAGCAGGAAAAAAAATACAAATTTGCGAGCTGGGATACGTGCTGAGAGCATAACTGAGGGGGCCTGCCTAGTGCGGAGTGGGCGTCAGGAAGTGAAGGAGACTTTGTGCACTTAGAATTTCATTTTATTCCTTTTGGACTTTCTAGAACTGGGCCTGGCCCACAGATGGGACTCAAGTGCGGGCACACACACACACACACACACACACACTGGCTGGTCCCCAGGAGTGGCAGCTCTCTGGGGCCTTCTGTAGTCCCTGCCCCACCTGCTGGTCACACAGGGAGTGACACTTAGAAGCGGTCCCAGTGGCCACTACCCTGGGGGTGAGGGGGAAGGGAGAGGACCCTGGGTGGGCACCTCCCTCTGTGTCCCTTGGCTAGTTGGTCGCTAAGGACAGGTGCGAGCTGGTCGAGCAGACCCGAGAGCCGGAACTGGAAATGATTCCCACTCTCAGCATCCCGCTCTGGGCCAGAGTCAGCTCCCTCAGGGCCTGCCCCACGTCCATTAGAAGCTCCGAGTGCCGTCTATGTGTCTTTGATTAATAAAGCATGGGAAAGAGAAGTCATGATTATTTAATAAAGCAGCCTGTCCAGGAGTAAAAGTCTTTCGAAACATAGGGCCCAGGGGGGAAAACTGATGATAGGAGCTAGAGCTGCGCCGGCAACGTGAGGCGTTTGGGATCCGAGCTGCCAGGAAGTGTGGTGCGGGAGGCTTTCCCTGCCCGGGCCCCTAGTTCTTTACCGTCAGATCTCCATGCTTACTTCATGCCCACGCACGCCCCCCGTGGCCCACGTGCCAACTGAGACAGGTCTAGAACGTGGTTGGCACAACCCTCTGAAGTGGGTATTTTTATGACCCTCCTCCTGTAGGGTCATTACTCATCTCCATTTTGCAGACTAGTAAACTGAGGCCCAGAGACGGAACTCACCGCCCCAAGGTCATCAAGGAGGAAGTGCCAGAGGTAGACCTTGAGGGTTAGGGAGCGCAGGCTCACCAGAGCCGAGTCCTCACACAGGCTCGGAGCCCAGTTCTGTGGGTCACCAAAACTTGTCTTTCTCTAGAATTTTCCTCAGGGGTCCTGGCAGCTCAGAGGGCACGTCCCATGTCCAACCCCAGCGCTGTGACCCCACACTCAGCGTAGCCTTCCCAGGGCTCGGGCTCTGGCCCTGGCCCGCCTGACGTCAGTTTTAAAATGACCACTTACTCTAAAGGCAGGAACCTGACAGCGTGGACACCGTGGGGTCAGCTCTAGTTCAAATCCCAGCCCTGCCGCTTTTGAGGTTTGCCTCAATAACCTTGGAGTAGTCTCTTCGCTCTTCTGGGCCTCAGTTTCCTAGTCTGGATTCACAGCGTGCGGCGCAAATGGTGGCTGGCAGGCCTCAGCCACACGGAGGCAGAGCTGAGAGGCGAGGCTCCAGTATAGAGCGGCCAGCGCTTGCTGCAGCCCAGGCCTAGCTCCTGTGTGCTCACTCGGTCCTCAGCTCGCCTGCCGGCAAGTGCTACCGCACGTCCATTCTACCCACGGGGTCATCTGCCTGAGGTCATGGAGGCAGCCGGGCGCTGAAGCCTGCGGTCGGCGCCAGGCCCAGGGCTCGCGTCCATACCCTCCACCTCCTCCCTGTACCGCGAGGCAAACCACAACCAGAGGGTAGCAAGAGGGGGTACAGAAGCTGGGGCACCGGAGAAATGGCCTGCTGCTCCCCAGTGCTGGACTCCAGCGACTGACCCACACAGGGAAGATCTGGCGCTGGCCTGGGGTCTCTGCCACAAGGGAGGCGGCTGAGGCTGGGCCCTGCTGCTGGGCTTCTCCGCCCTTCAAAGAGGGGCTGCTGGGCCCCCCGAAGAGAAGGAAAGCAAGTTCTTTTTTATTCCGCTGGATTCGGTCTCTGCTTCCCTCCAGCCCAGCCGCTGTGGTTCCGTGTGAGCGGGTCACAAGTCAGACAGCGTCTGCTAACCGCTCCTTCCCTGCGCCCCTGAATGGACAAGCAAATGGGATTTGCAGTTGGGGACAGAGTGCCTCTGTTTTGGGAAAAGCCCCCAAAGATTCTGTTCTAGGTCTTCCCTGCAGAACCACTGGACCCCAGGCCTTCTTCACATGCTCACTTGCGGCAGGGAAGTTAAGGGGCTTTCTGTAGTTTGCTAGTGTTTTGTCCTGCACCCTCTCTGGGGAGCTGACTAAAGCTCAGTGAGCTCAGGACCGCCCGGCGTGCAGGCTGCTTGACTGACATTGAGTCATTCAGTGAATGTCACCCCTTCCCCAGAGCCCCAGAGAGTCCCTGACCCGGGTCTCAGCCCCATGGTCTGCTCTCTTGCTCTTCCCCTCCCTCCCACGATGCGAGTGCTCAGCCTGCAGGCCTCAGCTCAGCGGGCTGCTCTCAGGGCCCCGGACCGGCCCCAGGCCCGGCCAGGCCTCATGGCGCGCTCATTCACGGGATGGACGCTGGGGCGGGGCTGGCCTCCCAGCTCCCGTGCCACCAAGCTGATGGGCTGCACGGCCAGATCAGTGTCCCGCCCTCAGGAACCATGAGATGTGGCTGGGATCACAACTCCGGCTCAGACGTCCCCTCTCGGCTGCCGTGACCAGGACGAGGCTCTGCAGTGCGCACGGAGGGAAGGCTCTCCCCGGGCGGAGCTGCAGGGCCCACGAGGGGAGCAGGCCCAGAAACAGAGACAAGATGGGAAGAGCCACGTCAGGTAGTCACTGTATTTTATTGGAAAACATTGATATATATTTTTCTTCACAGCTTGAACTGAACACAATATTGCCCGGTTTAAAAAAAAAAAAAAGAAAAAAGAAAAGAAAACCAAAACCCAAACCAAAACACTCCGAAAATGTCCACAGCCTCACGCCTACCTGCCCTTACCCTCAGCTCTTGGCTGGGTCTCCCACTACGGCCCATCCCTCCCCTCCCCTCCCCCAGAGGCTGGGTGCCACAGGGTGGATGAGGAGATTCTCAAAGCTGGGCAGGTCCCAGCAGAAGCCACTTGAACAACCTGGGTGGGGGTGGGGGATGGGGCAAGATGAAATGAACAGAAAAAGGAAAAGAAAAATCCAGACGACCGAACTGCCCACATTGACTTACTTGTCCCAGAGGCGAAAATCAGAAGCAAGGTCACGGATCATGCTCTCCGCTGGGGGGGGGGAGGGGGGAGTGTGGGGGCAGGCAGGTGGGCAAGGGGAGAGAGGGCACAGAGACAGCACAGGTGTTAAGGAGCCAACCAAGTCACCACGGAGAAGCGGGAGGGGCCGGCTGGCCAGGGAGCAGAGCTGCCCTCGGCCGCCAGTCCCCCGGGCAGCTAGCCCACAAGACTGTTTATTGCAGGTATGTTCTCTCCAGAGCGTGGCGGGGCTCATCTTCCCTCTCCCCACCCTTCAGCTAGCCCGGGGTGGTTTTTGACAGGATCAGTTTGAAGGGGCATAAAGAAAAAAACCAAAGGAGAACCTGTACACGACAAAGCCACATCCCCACATCCGTTCCGGCGAGGGGACCTCGGCGCGGGCGGGCGCGCGCACCACGGCGGAGCGGCACGGGACGTTAGCACCAGGTATTTACAGAACAGCTCGAGATCGCGTCAGAAACACGGGCATGTACAACTGGCAGAGGGGCCAGCCGAGCTGCCCCCACCCAGCTCGACCTCAGAAGTCGATCAGATGGTGTCAGAATAGCAGCCAGTGGGACCTGAGTGGTGTCCACTCTCTCCGTCCCCTTCTGTGAGTCGGCCCCCTCCAGTGGTAAAAAAGAATGCCAGCTTCCAAGACTCCCTTGCCCCTCGACCCCGTCCTGGACCATACATCCAGTCCGCACCCGAACTCCTCAATTCCCCCCAGTCCTTCTGGAATGCCTCTCTTGGCACCCCTGCCCCAAAAGGCTGCTGGGATGTGCACACAGAATCACAGGGCTGGTTGCATGCAACAGCAAAAGGCATGCTCTCCTGCGTGGGCGAGGCCCCCTCCCCTCCCTAGCAGGTCCTGGGACAGGGCTGGCAGCCACCCCAGCACCCAAAATAAGATGACACACGAAAGGGAACAAACCGAAACAGAGGAGAGCCACCCGGGCTGAAGGAGGAGGGCAGAGGCCCCTAGGGGAAGGGGGCCTCATCTTATGAATGCATCAGGCCTTGGAAGATGTGAACGGAAGGGGGGAGGGCAAAAGGAAGAGATGAGGGGCATGGGAGGAGACTCAAGGAGGGAGAAAGAGCAATCATGCAGCTTGGGACAAATCTTTTGTTGCTTTATCAGATTCTCAGTCAATCAACTGGTGTTTGCTAGAACCGGGGAACGCAGGGGAGTGTGGAAGAGAGCGCGCGCGCGAGAAGAGAGAGATCACGAGAACGGGCATCGCCAGCTGCCCACGGGCCTTCACTTGGCAGTCATCATCTGTACAAACTCTGTGAAGCGAAACAGAGGAGCAGCAGGTCAGCAGGCGGGCCGGCCGAGCCAGCGGCCCTCCCTGACGTGGGGGACCTGGGGCTCGCTCCTGACGCCGCGACTCGCGCCTACTCCGGAGACGGGGCCCCCGGCGGCCGCTCACCTTCATAATTGACCTGGCCGTCTCCGTCGATGTCGGCCTCTCTGATCATCTCATCCACCTCCTCGTCGGTCAGCTTCTCGCCCAGGTTCGTCATTACGTGACGCAGCTCGGCAGCGCTGATGTAGCCGTTGCCGTCCTGGGCGCGGGGACAGGGAAAGGCTCTGAGCTTGAGACTCCGTGGGGCGGGGGCAGCGGGAGAGGCGGCAGGGCAGGGACTGTCAGTCACCCTCGCTCGGCAGGGGAAGGGGGCCTCCTGAGGTTGCAGGGCAAGCTGGTGGCGGAGCTGGCACTCGGACCCAGGCCTCAGAGAAGTGGTGACTCGGCGGCTCCGGCTGTGCTGGGCGTCCCGGGGCCCCACCCGTGCTGTCCCTCCGCCCGAATCCCTGAGCCACTCTGGCAAACGACTGCCTACCTTGTCAAAGACACGGAACGCCTCTCGGATCTCCTCCTCGCTGTCTGTATCCTTCATCTTTCTGGCCATCATGGTCAGGAACTCCGGGAAGTCAATGGTCCCGTTCCCTGGAAGGCGGGGAAGGGAGTCAGGAATGCTCTCGGCCTGGACCCTGGGACACCACCCCAGAGCCCTGGCAGAGGAGGTAACAGGCTCATCCATCGCCCTGAGGAAGGCTCCCGGTGGTCACAAGATGCGACCAAGAATGGGGCTGCCCACCCGCTCCGGGGGGCTCACCATCTGCATCCACCTCATTGATCATGTCCTGCAGCTCTGCTTCGGTGGGGTTCTGGCCCAGGGATCTCATCACTGTCCCCAACTCCTTGGTGGTGATGGTGCCATCTCCATCCTTGTCAAAGAGGGAGAAGGCCTCCTTGAACTCTGGGGTAAGAGAGGGAACGAATCAGAGGTCAAGGACCACCGGGAAAGCCCTCTGTGAAAGAAAGCCAAGGGCGGCCTACAGGAAGGAGCCAGAACAAGACTGCCAGTCCGGGCCCCTCACTTCGGTGCTCAGGGCAGACCCCTTCCTTCAGTCAACATTTATTAAGCACCTCCATTGTGTCAAGGAAAGCTACCTGTCTGGCCAACCTAGCCCAGTGAGGACAGAGGGGAACAGGCTGACGGCTGTCCTTAGAGAATTCTACATTTCTTGCTGGCCCCTGGCTTCGGCCTCTCCCTCAAATGATGAAATGGACTAATGTCATGGAGTGGGCAAGAGTCGAGAGAAATCTCCATCTGAGGTCTGCCCGCCAAGGTCACCTGGCTGGGAAGGGGAGGGGAGCCGGCAGAATCCCTTCGGGGGTACTCGCGGCCCAGGCCCCCCGAGCCGAAGCTGCCGGCTTCCGGAGGAGGAGCCGAGCGGCCGTGTGCGGTGGAGCGTGGGGTGCTCGCAGCAGAGCGCGGCTGATGGACGGCGCGTGGGGTGGGGGGGATGGGAAGAGAGGGGCCGGCTGCCAAGCCAGGATGAAGAGCTAGTGGCGCTGAGTGGGAAGGCCACAGCTGGGGACGCATCAGGCGCGGGGAGAGAAGCACGTGGCTGCTGCCCTCCCACTGGGCCCATTTTGGCACCTGGTGCTCCCTACCCCCAAACCCTCAGAGAACAGATGCCTGGCAGCCTATTCCCAGAGAGTGTGGGCTGGGGCGAGGTGGTGGACAGTTTGCTAATGGGGACAGGGTGGAGCGTGTAGTTTGTGTTTGTGTCACATAAGGGCAGAGTTGGGGTGTGGGTGGCAGGTGCAGCGGGAGACACGCACACAGCCGAGAAGCTGTGTCCCCGAGCCTCCCGGCCGCAGGGAGAGGAGTCTCCTTGGGGATGCGGGCACCTCCTTGTGCTGAAGCCTTGTTGTTCTTGTGGACGGCAGGGAGAGGGTCATGGGGGCACCCTGAGCTCATCATCACTGGACAACGAGGTGGTTCTCCAGCTTTCCTTGGTGGGTCTCCATGGCCACTGGGGGCCAAAGTTTAGAAACTGGAGGTGTGACTGTGCGCTGGGGGGTGGGGGAGGGGAGGAAAGGAGAGAAGGCAAGTCCACTTCTGCATCCTCCCGCTTCAGATGCAGGGCATTCAATACTTATCACGCAGCCTGTGGACCTGACAGCAAAGCTGGGGTTGGGGTAGCTGCTGGGGCCTGGGGCCCTCTCTGTGAATCCTTCCTGTCTGCTCTGTGCTGGCCCATGACTACGGAGAGGAACCGAGAGCTGGTTTCTGTCCTCAGCAGCTCACGGTCTTGGAAGAGGGAGACTGAGAAGCCCACTGAGTCACAGAACAGTTCTGCGGTGGTGACCTTTCTGGGGTGGAGGGCCCAGGTGGCTAGAAAAATGAATTAGATGGGATTCCAAGATTTCTTTTGGCTTACTGGGGGATATACGACCATTCCTTTATTCATTTATTTGGCCAACAAAAATTTAGCACCTGCTCTATTCTGGGCACTGAAGGTACAGCAGGGACCAACAAAAACAAAGCCCCCAACTCAAGGAGCTCACATCTAGTGACAGGAGACACAGCAGGTGAAGGCATAAAAGACTTCCGGGTAGCGAGAAAGGCTACGAAGGAAATACACAGAATGATGGGACAGAGGGTAAAGGGAGGCCGTCTGTCTGGGCTGGGGAGTTAGGGAAGGCCTCTCCCAAGATGACATCTAAGTGGAGGCCCAGAGCTCGGGAAGGAGCCGCTCATGCTAGGAGCTGGGGGAGAGTCATTTCTGGCAGAGGAAAGTGACTGCGAGCACGTGCAAAGGGGAGTGCAAAGCACAGGCAAGTGCAGAGGTGGGAGTGACGAGCCACCTCCTGGGCGGCTCCTACAGTGGGACGGGAGCTCTGCAGCCCCGCGGGGAGGCTCACCTTTGGAGCCCAACTGGCAGAAGCTGGGACAGAGCCGGCTTCACCCTGCAGCCACTGAGCAATAAAAGACCCCCGATGACCCATGGCCAGGACAGGAACACGGTTCTGGCATCTGGTAAATGCCTGTCTCAGGACCATGGGGGTTTGGTGTTACTGGGGTACAGTGTGCTCTTAGCCACGGTTCCCAACATTCTAAGCATAAGGCCCAGCATTAACTGAGGTAGGGGCCACACGAGTTCCTCTGTCAGATGCTACTCCTGGCCGGAGTACGACTTGGCTGGGGATGCAGAGGCCTTCGCAAGGCAGGACGAGGAAGAGGAGGGTAGGCAAGCTCACCTGCGATCTGCTCCTCAGTCAGCTGGTCAGCCTGGAAAAGCAAGAAGGAGAGAGTCAGTCACCGGGCTCACCAGCCATGGTCCGCACATCCTGCTGGCTCAGCCCAGGCCCCTCTGGTGAGGCCGGCTCCACAGGGCATCCCATGCACCTGGGCAAAGGAGGTGCATGCCAAGGGCAGGGTCTGCAGGAGAGCCAGGTTCTGGGAGAAGTCTGGTGATTCAGGAAGCTGAGGACTAACTAAAATGGACCAGAAATCCAGGCCTGCCTGCCACGGGGCCCGATTAAATTGCCCAGACCCAAGGGCTTCCAAGCTTGACCTAGTGGTTGGGAGCCACAGTGGGAGGAGGACATCCTGCCCCAGCCCCAGCCCAGCCACGCTGGCACAGCACGGGTCCGTGTCTCAGTGTCGGCGCTGCCGCCGAGAGCCCCAGAGGCTGAGTGAAGGGAGTAGTTGCCCTAGAGGCCTAATCAAGCAGCTCTAGAAGGCTCCAAACTGAAGCAGGCCAGTCCTTGGGTAGGACAGAGGGAAGATGTCTGGGGCTCTTTGCTAGTTTCTGTGTCACCTATTTGGAGGCACTAAGTCCAAGCACAGTGGACGCAGCTGGTGAAAAGTGTCCTAACTGGTAGCTCTGAATTGCTCTGGGTACTCGAAAGAACCCTGGTCAGGCCAGAGGCAGCCGCTCCACTTCCCTGCGCACAGGGCAGGCCCAGGGCACCGTTCTGTTCTGTTCTGTTTCTTTGGGGCGGGAAGGGCCAATGTCCAGGAGGGGACTGCAGTGAGCAGCAGCAATGGCCGCAAAGGCTGTAGGACTGAAGTCAGCATCCCCAGCTTCACTGCAGTTTTTAACCCTTTCCAGCCCCGGCCACTCTGGGGAATGGCCAGTCGGTGGCAGGCAGCCCTTGCTGCATGCGGGGTTTGGGGGTGGGGTAGGGGAGAGGCCCAGACTAGCCTTTTCTGCACTGCTGTCCTCTGGAGGAGCTGGGGGGGTGGGCTGAGGCCTAACAGTTAGCTTCGGGCAGCAAATACATGAATTTGCCTCGGTTTCTGCAAGTGCTGCCAGGAGAGCACCACCCTGCCAGATGCCCAGACAACCACCCCCTCCTTTATGTCCTTTCACAATGGGGGGAAAGGGGCTCCACGTCCACAGCAGGGCTCTAGCCTTGAGGCCGAGAGCCCTCAAAACTAGTGCAAACTGTCTGCACGGTGGTTCCAGAGCTTCCACTGGAAGCTAGCCGTGACCCTCCCACCTCCACCCCGTCCCAAATACTAAGAACTGGTCACAGAAGAACTGGTCTGAAGTGCCCTTTACCATTTTTTTTTTTTTTTTTGAATCGAAGGGAAAAGGAACTTGAGGCCAAGCCCCAAAAAGGCAGAAGGGGAGGGGAAATCAAAATGATGATGACAGAGGAGAGATGGCTAAGGGAGGAGGGAAGGAGGAAGGTAGAGAAGGAAAAACACCATACACGCACATTCTGGAAAAGTCCAAAGTCTAAAGGGAAGGTTAGGAGGCCAAATGGAGACACTTCTGCATTGCCTTCAAAAAAGACGTGGGGTTGCCAGGCTCTAAATGCCAACCCGGGAGCTCCGGCCCGCGAGCCCCCTGCTCTGGCTGCTTCCCTTGGCTCCCCCGGGCAGAGAAGCCTGGTCCTGACACCCGAGGAAGCGGCTGGGGGAAAGTGAGAAGACAGGATGGGCTTCTGGTTACCGAGGCCAGGCAATGCCAGGGGAGAGGGAAGAGGAAGGACCGAGGGCAGAGGAGCGGCCTGGGGAGGAGGGCTGCCTTTCCATCTGTTGCTCCTTCTCTTCGCCTGGCCCGGAATGGAAGGAGCCAGCCTGGCCCCTCCCGCCCCCCTCCGCAACAAGCCCAACTGTTCCCCCCTTTGGGCAGCCCCGTCAGGGGCTGGGACAGGTTGCCCCGCACGCCCAGGAGGGGCTCTGAAGGCCTGTGGCTGCCACTCCCGGCCTCCAGGCTGGAAGGCAGCGATGAGGTATGCCACAGCGGGTGACGGGGCTGCTGCAAATAGGCGTGGCTCTGCCCGGAGAGCCGTCAGACACCCTCCCTCCCGGTTAGGAGACCCTCCCCCCGCACCGTGTGGTGAAGCGAAGGTACGGGCTCCAGGCTATAGACCTCACAGCATAGCTGCTGCCCACGGAACCGGGCACCCAAGAAACTGTCATCGCTAGGGAACCCCTTCTCCGGATTTCTTCCCTTTCCAGAGAGGAAGATTTTATGCTTTCACAAAAATTGTCTCCCAAATAACCGAGCTGCTCTCCTGCTTCACTATCCCTCATCTTCGGCTCCAGCAAGGGGCCGGACGAGAAAAAAAACCCTGGGGTGGGGGAGGGAAGAGGGTATTATTTCTCTGCCCTGACCCAGCCCCCAGCCAATGCCAGAGAGCAGTGTTAGATGAGATCAGAAACCAAGGCCAGGGCCCCTCACCCGGGCCAAGGAGGAGCCACAGCGCTCAGGCCAAAGTCCAAGGCCGGTTACCCGGGACTCGTCCCACCCACACCTTGCTGATTACAAGTGGGAAGAGAAACGAGCTGGGGCCAAAGCTCAGGTCTTATTTGGGAGGTGGGGGGCCCCCTGGCATGGGCCAGGAAGTGCTTGAGGGCCCCCTGAGCGAGGTGCTGCGGGGGGGGGGGGACGGGGTAGCGGCAAGAGGAGCCACCGGGTCTGTGTCAGCAAGTAGGAGATCTGATACGCAGCGGCGGCTGCCTGTCCTCCCCAGCCTTGCCAGGGAGGAGGGCTGCGCACGGTTCCGAAGCCGAGCCTGGGGGGGCTGTGGGTGTTGTGGGTGGCAGGGAGCAGGAAAGGACTAGTCTGCTGGTTTTCTCTCAAAGCTCCAGCTGTGTGAATTAACAGAAGCACTCAGTGAGGGCCCCGAACGGAACAAGTGGCCCTCGGGCAGATGACGGGGTCCCTCTGGAGGTACTCTCTATTCAAGCGCTGCAGCCCCCACCCCGACGCCACGGGAACAGGCGGCCGATTGTCACCGACGCCACACTGTACTGCACTGTCATTTGGCACAAGTGAGGAGATGCAGAGCAGTGCAGGGAGCTGGAGGCCACAAGAAAACCAGCACTCCTGTTTGGAAAAAGCAGCTCTCTCGGTCTGAAAGGGGCAGCGAGGGGTTGAGAGTCCAGGCTCAAAAGGCTGGCTCATTTGATGCATCCCAAACTTTGGTCCCCCACCCCCATTTCATGCGGCTTCAGTGCGCCATAGGGGCCCGAACAACTCCGCCCACCTGCTCCCACTGCCGGGGTGCCTCCTGCCCAGCCCCATTCTTCCTGGGGAAGGGGGACCGTATGGCCACTCCCTTCGGCCTCTGCAGCCCACTCCCCATCTAGACTCAACAGTCTTTGTCCTGGTCCTTCCCTGGAGACTTGCAGGGAGCTGCCCACATCCACCTCCAAATCTAGGCCCACCTTGGCTGCCATTCATTTTCTCCTCCAACACCCCCCCCCAAGGCCTCCATCCACCTCACCTCCCACCACCCAAGCCAGGCTCCCTCTCTTACCCCCACCTTCTCATGGACCCAACACAACACTCTGCCCCAGCCCCCTCCCATGAAAACCAACCTCCCTAGTTCAACAGCCTCAACCCACTAGTAACCTCAGAATCTTTTCTGGCCGCCCCCCAAATCAACCACGAGGCCTCCTGCTCCCCCACCACTGGCAAGCACCAGTCTCGCCATTCCCTCTTAACCACCTCCCCGACCCCAATCCTTTTCATTCCCTGCAGGCTCCCAGAGCATCTTCTAACCTCCACTGCCACCCACCCCAGGCTCTTCCTCCCCTAAGCTTGCACCTCACCCTCCTCCTCCTTCCTCTGCAATGCTGGTCTTCCGAGAGCCCCCCCTCCCCTCCAGGGTCTGATCTTCACAGGTCGCCCCCATCCCTGCCCCTCTCCCCACCCAGGTCCAGCTACACACGGCCCCCTCTCAGGAGCTCCCCGGCAGCCTGGCCTTCCTCTAATCTCCCTTCCCCGCATCCTTTTAGGACCCAAAGTCTTCATTAGGGCCCAAATACCCCCTTCCCCGGCCAATGCTTCTTACCTCACCCCCCCAAGGGGTCCAAACACCCCACCTCAGAGACCCAACGCCCCACCCTGAGTCCAAAAGCCCTTTTTGGGGTCCAAACGCCCCCTTGAGGGTCCAGATGCCCCATCCCGGGTTCAGATGCCCCCTTTGAGAGCTCGGGTGCCCATTTTGTGGTCTAAACACCCCACCTGGTATTAAAAGTCGCTGTTAGAGCCCCTAACCCTCTTCTGGGATCCAAACGTCCCGCTCTGGGTTCGAATTGCCCCGACAGAGGGGCCGAGAGGGGTCCAGGGGCGCTCGCCGGGGCCCCGACACCCCCTACGCTGGGTCCACTCGTCCTCTCAGGAGTCCTGCCCCGCTGCCCGCCTCAGAGCCCTCAGCCTGGGCGGCCCCCAGCCTCACTCACCATGGCGAGGCCGGGGTGTCCGGAGCGCGGGGATCAAGGTTCCTCCGGCGGCGGCAGCAGCTGCAGCAGCTCGAGCTCCGCCGCGCGTCCGCGCCTCCACACTCACTGCCCGCAGCGCGCGCCGCCGCCGCCCGCCCCAACGGTCCTTCAACGGCCGCCGCGCGCGCGCCCCGCCTCGCCCGGCCCCGCCCCGCCCAGCCCGCGCCCCGCCGCACTGCGGCTCCCGCGGATCCCTCCGCGCCCCACGCCGCATCGACGGGCCCGTGGATCTCTCGCTCCCGCCCCACACAGAGCTGGGCTTTGCCTCCTGCCGCGCGCGCGCGCGCGCACCCGCCGCGGGACTACTTTCCGTCGCAGCGCGCTCCGCCCCCCGCCCCGCGTCCTCTCCACTTGCCTCCTGGGCGGAGGGGCACCTCTCGGCGGCGCGTGACGCGTCCCTGTGTGAGCCGCGCCGCTATTGGGCCCGGGCCATGGCGGAAATGAGAGCGCGGTGCCGATTGGTCCGGCCTTCCCTGCAATGCGTCAAACTGGGGCAAGCCACTGCGTGGTGGCGGTGGGGAAGCCTGAAATGTGTGGCTGCGGGGAGCCGTGAGGTGTAACGAGGCCAAGGGAGAAGCTGTGTGGCTGTTAGAGATGCAAATACATCGTCTTGTGGCCAGGGATTGGTAAAAGTGCTGGCGGAAGATGCAAAGGATTATCTCGGGTCTCCCCTCTAACAGATGGAAGATGGTGCAATCCAAAATGCTGGGGTCTGGAAGCCCCGCCCCCAACTGGGCCCTACGAGGTGGCGGGGTCTTCAAGGTTCTGCTTTTCGAGCAAAGGTTCCACCTGTGGGGGCAGGTGTCTGCGCCCTGAGACGCACTCCACAGGTGTGCGGGACCCTTATCCCCATTCACGCTTGATCAGCTCAGAGTCTTTGAAACTGGGGCTGTCACAGGACAGCCTCTGGGAACAGGGCACTCATTCATTCATTCATTCATTCATTCATTCAATAAGCATCGATGGGGCGCCTGCTGTATGCAGGGACCTGTGTTTGGCTGGGCTGGGGAGACCATACTTCCCAACCATTCTCCTGGTATCTCCTAGACCCACCTGATTCTTGCACTTCTCGTTCCAAGGTTCCAGCCATAGGAGGAAAAAGAATGCGAGGGTTAGCTGAAAACTGTTTACTGGAGCTCAGAAACAACCTTGTTTCGATTAGAACAGGAGCTGCCATTCCTTTATGTGCCCCCCCCCCCATTGGCTGAGGAATGGGCAAGTGAGTCAAGCTGGGCCAATCCTTAGTTCCTCCCCTGGGTTTTTGGATCTGGAGTCTGGGGGCAAGAAGCATTTCCTTTACAGGGGCGCCTGGCTTGTTCAGTCAGGAGAGCATATGACTCTTGATCTTGGGGTTGTGAGTTCAAGCCCCACGTTGGGTGTAGAGGTTACTTAAAAATAAAATCTTAAATGAAAGAAGTCTTTTCTTTATGGGTGGTGAGGCTTTGAAGGAATAGGTCCAGCACTGTCTGTGGCCATTTTCCCACTCCTGGAGGAGAGACTAAAACTGAGACCAGGAAGAAGCAAATAAGAGATGGAGGGAGAGTCCTGTTGGTATTCACTTCCCTGGTTCCAGTACTCTTGAGGCCGGGTGCACACCACATGTCAGGACTTTGAGTACACGAACTATTACAATTTCCCTCTTATCCCAAACTAGTTTGAGTTCAGTTTTTATCACTTGCATCCAAAGAATACCTGATGGATATGATCTGGGCTGAACCCTGTCTTGGTCATCAGCACTGACCCTGAAACAGAAGGCCAAGGACCCCAGTCAACATTTGCGGAACAAGTA
Source organism: Ursus maritimus (assembly GCF_017311325.1). NCBI lineage: Eukaryota > Metazoa > Chordata > Mammalia > Carnivora > Ursidae > Ursus > Ursus maritimus. Next base: position 55,171,495 of record NW_024424341.1, on the reverse strand, counting down.
AGTGAAATGAAGGTAGGCTCATGCTCTCTCCTCCTTCTCTCTGACTCTTTCTTTCTCATGACTCTGAATTTCTACCAGGCAGATCTTAACTCCTGAATTACTTGGGGTTATGAAATCGTAAATATACTACCACTAACGTCTTTGAGGTTTTACTCTGTTCCACGCACTGTTCCAAGCACTTTGTGTGCATTAGCTCATTTAATTCTCAGCCTCTCTATGGATTTGTTACTTAATTCTTTCTTCATTTGATGAAACTGTTGTACTGCCACTGGAATTAGATGAGACCAGAAAGATATGAAGGCTTGACCAAGAAAAGAATCGAAGTGGCTTGCCATACAGGTCACACAGGAAGATGTACAGTCAGGATTTGAACCCAAGCAATATAACCGAAAAGCCCACACTCCTAAACACCATTACACTACCAGTGGGAGAGATAGTATTTATCTTCGATTATCCATTCTCCCTCTCTTCCAGAGTAATAGAAGTATAGCTGGGCGCATTGCCACCCCCAGATAAAAACCACATTCCCCAATCTTCCTTGCGTTTAGACACAGCCTGTGAACAAAGGAGAGAAGCACTTACAGAGAAGGGGGGAAGGTTGGCGAAGGGTTGTTATCAACCAAAAGTTCATTGGAGTAACCTGGAAGTTTGAAGCATAGAGGCTGTTGATTGGCTGAGTTGTGACCACTCTCATTGGCTGGGCTGTTGCTGGGCAGAAGAGAATCTTACTTCCTTCCTGCTACTGTCCTGAGGTAAGCTTCTGCCTGCTGGGAATGCAAAGTACTCTCTTCCTGTTGGCGTCTGCGGTTGGAGAGAGTGGGAGCTCCCCCTTTTGGCCTCCTGACCTTGTTTTAAGTGAGGTTTCCTTTTATTGATTTTCACACTGAGTCCAGTGGACCCACGCCACAATCTGGTGACCTTGTGATTTCTTTGACCTCGCCTCCCGGTGCTCTCCCCCTCACTCTGTCTGTTCCAGCCGCACTGGCCTCTTTGCTGTTCCTTGCACACTTGTGTCCAGCTCCTGCCTCAGGGCCTTTGTATTATTTCCTCTTCTTCAGATGCTCTCCTCACAGTAGCCACAGGGCTTCACTTTTCCTTAGCTTCACGTCTTTCTTCAAATGACACATTCTCAGGGCTCCTGGCTGGCTCGGTCAGTAGACATGTGACTCTTGATCTCAGGATCTTGAGTTCAAGTCCCCCTTGGGCATGCAGACTATTAAAAAAATTCTAGCAAATGACATGTTCTTGATGGTCCCATTTAAAATTGTAACCCAGGGGCACCTGGGTGGCACAGAGGTTAAGCGTCTGCCTTCGGCTCAGGGCGTGATCCCGGCGATCTGGGATCGAGCCCCACATCAGGCTCCTCCGCTATGAGCCTGCTTCTTCCTCTCCCACTCCCCCTGCTTGTGTTCCCTCTCTCGCTGGCTGTCTCTATCTCTGTCAAATAAATAAAATCTTTAAAAAAATAAAATAAAATAAAATAAAATTGTAACCCAATGCTCCCGATCTCCTTTACCTGGCTTTATGGCTTTTCATAGGAGTGACCACCTTCTCAAAGATGAGATCATGTTATTCTTTTTGCAGTTGTTTTTTTTTTAAAGATTTTATTTATTTATTTGACAGAGATAGAGACAGCCAGCGAGAGAGGGAACACAAGCAGGGGGAGTGGGAGAGGAAGAAGCAGGCTCATAGCGGAGGAGCCTGATGTGGGGCTCGATCCCATAACGCCGGGATCACGCCCTGAGCCGAAGGCAGACGCTTAACGACTGAGCCACCCAGGCGCCCCTCTTTTTACAGTTTAAATCTTCCACTGGCATTTAAGCTCCATGAGGTTAGATAGACCAGTCTTTTGTGCTCACTGTTGTTATCTGCAGTGTCCAAACTAAAGCCAGGAATGTAGTAGGTGCCCAAGAAATGTGTTTTGAATAAAGAAAGAAAAACGAGGAGATGGAAACTCCTACACTGTTGGTGGGAGTCTATGTTAATAGAATCACTCTAGTGAGTGTATCATGTTAGACGAGGTTTTAGTGCGGTAAGAACTACGACAATCTCAGTTAACACAATTAAAGTTTCTTTCTCCCTCACGTAGTGTACTGTGGGTCTCAGCTGCTCTGCAGGACAGCTGTCTTCCATGTGGTGACTCACTAACCTGGGCTCTTTCCTATCTCCCCAAGGTCTCTACGTTGTCACAGCTGGGGAAGAGAGAGATTGGGGGATCTCCTGGGGAGTTTTCATGGACTCAGTCCGGAAGTGACACCTCTCGCTTCAGCTCACATGTCATTGTCCAGAACCAGCCACGTGGTCCCATGTCACTGGTGGGGGCTGGGGAAGTGTATTTTCTCATGTGCCCCAGAAGAAGACACGGGAAGCAGAATTTGATGACCATGCCATCCATGGTCTTGGTAACGGAGAGTCATTTGACAATCGCTATAGGCAAGTCAAACGTGCACATTTGCTAAAACCTAGCAATTCTACTCTTATATGTCTCCTTTTTTTTTTTTTTTAAAGATTTTATTTATTTATTTGACAGAGAGAGAGACAGCCAGAGAGAGAGGGAACACAAGCAGGGGGAGTGGGAGAGGAAGAAGCAGGCTCCCAGCGGAGGAGCCTGATGTGGGGCTCGATCCCAGGACCTTGGGATCACGCCCTGAGCCGAAGGCAGACGCTTAACAACTGCGCCACCCAGGCGCCCCTTATATATATCCTGATCAGTCACTTTCAAGCTTTTTGGAATGAGGTTCATAATAAGAACTAGATTTACGTAATAACCCAGCTGTATAATTAATATATATGTATATATAATTAATAGATGCATTTTACATATGAATATAAATACTGAAACAAACATTTCAGAAGCAGAACTTAGTCTTTTTTTTTTTTTTTAAGATGTAGGGGAAGGGGAGCTTTTGTTTTTATTTATTTTTGTAAAGGGCTTATTTTTAAGTAATCTCTACACCCAACATGGGGCTCAAATTCACACCCCCAAGATCAAGAGTCCCATGCTTCTCCAACTGAGCCAGCCAGGCACCCCATCTTCCTTGATATTTATTTGACAAACACATAAAGCATTTCCAATGTGCCCAGGACTGTTCAAGTACTTCAGAGCTCTGTGTCCAATATCGTAGTCACTAGCCACACCTAGTCATTGATCTCTTGAAATGGGGTTACTGCTACATAATGAAAATATATTATTTTGAACATATTGGGTTAAATAAGATATATTATTACATTTACTTTCATGTGTTTTGTTTTACTTTTTTTTTTTTTAAAGATTTTTTTTATTCATTTGAGAGAAAGAGCACATGTGAGCGGGGGGGACGGGCAGAGGGAGATGCAGAAGCAGATGCCCTGCTGAGCCGGGAGCCAGACATGGGGCTCGATCCCAGGACCCTGGGATCATGACCTGAGCCGAAGGCAGATGCTCAACCAACTGAGCCACCCAGGTGCCCCTTGTTTTACTTTTTTAATGTGACTCCTAGAAAACTTAATACAACACACGTACGTGGCTTGCGTTATATTTCTATTGTCACCCCTGCTCTGAAGATACAACATTAATTAAATCCACATAGTCACCCTGTGAAGTAGGTACTATTATAATCTCGATTCCAAAGATGAAGAAACTGAGGCACAGAGAAGTTATTTGCCTAAGGTCATACAGCTAGGTGGTAGTAGAAACAGTATACAAACCACACGGATTGGTTTCAGGTTCCATGCTCGTAACTACTACACTATGCTTTCAATCCATGGTAGGTTTTTGTCTAAGAGAAGCATTTAAAATTAAATTTCCCTCTAAGCACCACTTTAGCTGCATCCTCCCAATTTTGGCATGTTGCATTTTAATTTTATCGAGTTCAAGACACTTCCTAAATTCCCTTGTGATTTCTTCTTTGATCTCTAGATTATTTATTATTGGGTGTAATTTTCAAATATTTGGGGGTTTCCCATGTATCTTGTCATTGATTTTTTTTCTAAGATTTTATTTATTTATTTGTTGTGTGTGAGAGAGAGAGCACAACCAGAGGGAGCAGCAGCAGAGGGAGAAGCAGGTTCCTCGCTGAGCAAGGAGCCCGATGTGGGACTCGATTCCAGGACCCTGGGATCATGACCTGAGCCAAAGGCGGATGCTTAACCAACTGAGCCATGCAGGCGTCTCTCTTATCATTGATTTCTAATTTAATTCCATGATGATCAGAGAATATACTCGTCAGTCCTTTGAACTTTATTGAGACTTGTTTTATGGGCCACCAATATATGGTATATATTGGTTAATATTCTATGGGCACTTGGAAAGAATGTGGTGGTTGTGTGGGGTAGTCTATAAATGTCAATTAGGTAAAATTGGGTGATGGTTTTGCTGAAGTCTTCTATGTCTTTACTGTTTTTTTTTAAAGATTTTATTTATTTATTCGACAGAGATAGAAACAGCCGGCGAGAGAGGGAACACAAGCAGGGGGAGTGGGAGAGGAAGAAGCAGGCTCATAGCGGAGGAGCCTGATGTGGGGCTCGATCCCATAACGCTGGGATCACGCCCTGAGCCGAAGGCAGATGCTTAACCGCTGTGCCACCCAGGCGCCCCTGTCTTTACTGTTTTTTGACTGCTTATTCTAGCAACTACTGAGAGGGCAGTGTTAACACTTCCAGCTGTGATTGTGAATTTGTCTATTTTCCCCTCTAGACCTGTCAAAGTTTGCTTCATGTATTTTGAAACTCTGTTATTCGGTACATCTACATTCATGATTGTTACGTCTTCCTGACAAATGATTTCATAAGTATGAAGTGACCCTCTTTATTTTTGGTATTATTCCTTATTTTAAAGTCCTCTTGGTTTGCTCTCAATGTAAACACTGCAGGTTCTTATATTTTCTGTTTGCATGGTATATTTTTTTCTACCCTTTTGCTTTTGATGTGACCCTATCTTTATATTTAGAGTATGTTTCTTGTGGACAGCATATAGCTGGGTCTTGCTTTTTTATCCAGTCTGACAATCTCTGTATTTTTATCAGAGTGTTTAGTTTATTTATATTTAATGCAATTTATCATAGTTTGAAGTTTACCAGCTTCTCTGCACTTTCTATTTGATCCATCAGCTATTTGTTCCTATTTTTTTGTCTTCTTTTAGGTTAATTGTGTATTTTTTAGTATCTCATTCTTCCCTCTGTATTTTTAAGAACTTTGTATTTTAGGATAGTTTAAGATTACAGAAAAGTTGCAAAGAGTACAGAGAGTTCCCACATACCCCACACCCAGTTTCCTCTATTACTGATTTTACAGGAATATGGTACATTTGTCACAAGGAATGAACCAATATTGATATATTATTAGTAACCAAAATCCAGTTTTTGGTGTTTATCTAATGTCCTTTTTCTGTTACAGGATCATATCACTTTTACTCATCATGTCATTAGCCTCCTTTGGGCTGTGGCAATGTCTTAGATTTTCTCGGTTCTGATTACCTTGACAGTTTTGAGGAGTACTGGTCAGGCCTTTTGTAGAACAGCCCTGGGGTGGTGTTTGTCTGATGTTTTTCTCATGACGAGACTGAGATTACGGTCATTCTCATCACATCGTAGGAACAGTACCTGATTTATCACTGTTGATATTAACCTTGATGAGCGCCTGGCTGACATGTTGGTTCATCAAATTTCTCCCCCATAAAGTTACTGTTTTTCCCCTCCCTCCCCACACTGTATTCTTTGGAAGGAAGTCACTCTGCATAGTCTATGCCTAAGAAGTAGAGAGTTACGCTCCATCTCTTTGAGAGGTAATATCTATGTACATTTTTAGAACATATAGTCCACCCAAGAAATCTGTATATTCTCCCCTATTTGTTTACTTATTCAATCACTTTATTTATATCACTGCAGACTTGTGGATATTTATTTTATACTCTGGCTTATAATACAATAGTATATTATTTATTTTGTTGCTCAAATTGCCCCAGCTTTGAATACTGGGAGCTCTTTCGGTTGCCTCCCGTGTCCCTTTGGCATCCACTCATTTTGTGTGTGTGTGTGTGTGTGTGTGTGTGTGTGTGTTAGCTCTTCTTTACTTTCTGGCACTATAAGATATCCCAGGCTCACTTTGTACATTTCTTGCTCCAGTCCTAGAATCAGCCATTTCTCCAAGGAGCCTCCTTTTATTGGAGAATGTTAGCAAGCAGATCTGGGCTCTGAGTGTGCTCATTGCTATTGATGGTTGTTTTCTAACTCTACCTCTTTGCATTCTATTTTCGTGATTGCTCCATGTATCCTTAAATGATCACAATTGGTCACCTATCTGTAATTTTTGTATCCTATTAAGTTTTCATTTTAAAAAAAGTGTCTCATATAATAGAAGATCAGGAGGCAGGGGCAGCTCAGGACTGGTTCAGTAGCTCGATGGTGTAACGAAGGACCCAGATGCTTTTTCTGCCTCTGGTCTGATATCCTCAATATTTTCAATTTTCAGGGTCTTTGCTTCATGGTTGCAAAGTGGCTGCCATAGCTCCAGACATTACTTCCCAGGACAGTAACCCAAGTCAGGATGGAAAGGCTATGGGCTCTTCTGGTTTTGTTTGTTTGTTTGTTTTTATCAGAGAAAATAAACCTTGCTCCCAAATCCTTTCAAGTTTCACTGGCCCCAAATGGGTCACATGATCAGACCTCATGGCCACTTTACCTCTAGATACTTAAATGTGAATTTCCTAAGAACAAAGACATTTCACCTATCGAATCATAGTACAATGATCAAAATCAGAAAATTCAACACCAATATAATGATCTCTTCAAAGTTTATCGATTGTGCCAACACCTGTTTTTTATAGGAAAAGAAACTTCCTTCCTTCCTTCCTTCCTTCCTTCCTTCCTTCCTTCCTTCCTTCCTTTCTCTCTTTCTCTCTTTCTTTCTTTTTCTTTCCAGCCAGAAGCACCTATTCTGTTTAACTGCCCCATTGCTTTAGTCTGGAGCAGTTCCTCAGTCCTTCTTTGTGTTTTATGAAATTGACAGTTTTGAAATTTTTATGTTAGTTACTTTGTACCATGCCCATCATTTGGGGTTTCCCTGATGTCTTCTCATGACCAGATCCAGCTGATACATTTTTTTTAAAAAAAGAAATATCCTAGAAATAACTCCGTGTCCTCAGTGCCCCTTATCAGGAGGCAGTTGATGCCAGTTTACTCTGTTACTGGTGATGGTGATGTTTCTGTAGTTACTCTCTTTTCTTTTGGAATTAGTAAGTAATCTGAGGGGAGATACTCCAACACTGTGTACCTATCAGTTCTCACCAAACTTTCATCTACTAACTTCAAAGGACCTCAATTTTGCACAGACCGCTACTCCAGAACCAGCCAGTCTAAACCACAGGGTCCTCGGATGTACAGAGCTCTTCAGAGTCAGGGCTCTCGTTAGTGCCTTTCCGTCCTTATGGAAATCGTAACCCTCATCAGATCTTTTCCACCCAGAAATGTAGGACAGCCTAATCTCAATCCCTTTATGACCCCCTCTCCCCGTGCGCAAGTGGCAGGGACTATGTTCAGCAAAGATGCCTCCAGGGCTCCCCATGCATGTCTGTGACCTTTAGACTGCCGTGCACGGAACCCTTTGCACAGACTTCCGCTCCCTGCTATTCCTTTCTAGAAAGGGTGTCACAGACGCCAGCTCTCTGGAGAGATCGGTTTTGTACTCGGTGAGCTCACTGTGTGTTCTGCCTTGGGGCATGTGTTGTTCTGGGTTATACTGATGTAGTTTATTCCGTTCACATTGTGCCAGTCCCAGCTTGTGGGCAGTTCCGATGGGGACAGGGACTGTGAGCCTGGGTGACCCAGTTGTAGCAGCCTGTGTGCCCCCAGGGGCAGGGAGCGGCTCTGGCACTGATGGAAATAGGTGCCGGCGACAGCGGGCTGGAGGCATCTGCCAGCCACGCCAATTCTGGGTCTTGTTGTGAATCCCACCCTGGTCCATACACCCGGTTCTGCAGGCTTCACCTGACCCCCTGTTGGATAGTCTTTTGATTCCCATTTTACAGATGAGGAATCTGAGGTTGCAATGGACCAAGGATACACAGACAGTGCTGGGATTTGGACACTAGCCTGTTTGGCCCCAAAGCCTGAGACCTTGGGCTTGGTGCTATTCTGTCTCCAGAATTACCCATTGAGTTATCCAGAGGTTTTTGGTAAGTCACCCAACATAAGGCAGGTCCAGCCTAGGGATCCTTACATAGCTTTCCCAAAGAGATACCCTCTCCCCAAATGACACTTTCTGTCCCCCAAACAACTCTTAGATTCTTTTTTTTAAAGAGATTTCATTTATTTATTTGAGAGAGAAAGAATATGAACAGGGGGGAGAAGTAGAGGGAGAGGGACAAGCAGACTCTGTGCTGAGCACGGAGCCCGATGAGGGGCTCAATCCCACAACTCTGAGATCATGACCTGAACCAGAATCAAGAGTCAGACGTTTAACCGACTGAGCCACCCAGGCACCCCCGACTCTTAGATTCTTGTACTCCTAGAGCTCCAAGGCCAAGGCTATGCCGGGGATTCAGCCTCCCATATTCCTCCCAGAGAGGGGGTAAGGAGAGACTGAGGGGGGCCTTTCACTCTAACCAACCCTGCCTTTATTTTATTTTTAAAATTTGTATTGATTTTTATTTTTTTAAGATTTTATTTTTAAATAATCCTTACACCCAGTGTGGGGCTCGAACTCACGACCCCGAGATCAAGATTCGCACACTCCAGTGACTGAGCCAACTAAGCACCCCTACCCAGCACTGCCTTTAAAAAGTATGCCAGAATTTATTTTCCAAAGGTGGCCATGGCAATGAGGCTCATCCCACACACCCTTCTAGAGCCTTGCCACTCCGGCATGAAGAGGTGGGGCTGGTGTCCTCTCCGGTGGGACCTGCGTGGACCTTGGTGACCGCCTTGAGGAGCAAAGTAGAAGCAAAGGCACATGGTCCCAGAGCTAGCTCATGAAAGCGCCACATGCTTCGGTCTTGTTCTCTTGCCATCTGGCTGCCGTGCTGCGAGGAAGTTCAAGGAGCCAGAGGGAAGGGCCCCACGAGGAGAGGAGGCGAAGCCCCAAGCCCTCAGCTCCAGCCCAGCTCCCGAAAGACAGGTAGCAGGAGCACGCCACCCTGAGACCAGATTCCGATGCTCTCCGGCTGACACCACGTGGAACAAAGAACTGTCACTGTCTTCTCCAAGTTGCTGGTTTATGAGTAAAATAAATACTGGTGGTTGTAAGCCACCAGGTTCCAGGGGCGATTTCTAATGCAGCAACAGATAACTGGAAGAAAGCCCCCAAAGCAGCTAAATCAGAAAGTTGCACGGCTCTAGCCTGGGCCCAGAAAGTACTTGTGGCACTGAGTCAGGGCCAACCTCATATCCAAATCCTGCCTCTCTTCCTAAATCGTGTTTTGCAGAAGAGTAGAGACTTCGGAGCCAGGCAGACATGAGTTCATAACCCTGGTCCCAGTACTTCCCGGGCGTGAGAACTTCAGCAATGGAGTGGGCCTCTCTGACCCTCCGGCTCCTCTTCTGTGAAATTGGCACACGAATAATATTTCTCCCTAAAATTGCCAGGAGGATTTAGTGAGATTATACATCTCAAGTGCTTGGCTAAGAAGGTAGCACGGGGCAAGAGCTCAGTAACTATGAGCCAGGATTTACCATGACCATTATGTATAGTTGAAAGCCTCTTGCTGACAAACCTAGTCAGTACCCAATAGCCTCTCTTGAGAGAAGATTAGAAGCCCTCTGGGTCCCACCACACTTGGTTTATGCTGAATTTCTCTGCCTAGAGTCAGAGAGACCTGGGTTTACTTAACTCATGGCTCCTCCAGTTTCTGGCTGTGTGACCTTGGGCAAGAGACTTAACCTCTCTGTTTTTGGAGTCCTCATCTACAGGAAGGGGAGAGGGCAGAATTCCCTCCTTAAGGGGTTGCGGTGAGGATGGTATAGAGGGCAAAGCGCGGTGCCCGGCATAGAGTTAACGTCCGTAGTGTGTGCTGAGGGCGGGAGGGAGTATTCCCCCACACCCTGCAGAATCCCCAGGCATCTCTGGCCCCCCTGGCCTCCACCGCAAGCCTGGCCAGGTGGGTGGTGGTGGTGAGCCGCCCAGAGAGGAAGGGAGGGAAGGGAGGGAAGGGGTGTCCTAAGAGCCAGCCCTGTTGTTCTCTTGTCTCCCACCAGTGGGCGCTCTGGTGAAGTCAAGACCACAGCTCACCGCAGCTTTTGTGCAGATCTGACTGTTCTCAGGACCAAGGGCTTCCGTGTATTTAAAGGACACGGGACTCTCAATGTCTTTGTTAAAAATAAGAAATCAAGCAGAATCACAGGCTTTTATTTCCATTACGTTTGTGGGAGAAATGTGCAACGATCCTTTTCTGACAAAGAGAGAAAGGGGGAAAAAAAAACCAAACCCTACAAGCATTTATTGCTTTTAATAATAGAAAGATGATGTTATCACCATGGCAACAAATGATCAAAGAAGACAACCAATCAGAATTACGGGCTTCTCCGGGAGGTTATTTTTCTCAAGAGATAGCAACAATTTCTAGGAGACTCTCACAAGACTCTCTTGTTCAAAATGGTCCTTTCAAGGGCAGTCTTCAGTGAGCAGACCAGGTTGGTGTCAAGGACCCGAGCCTCGGGACCGCATAGGAAGACAAGATACGCATTCCTGGGAATGTCCTCCGTCTGTTACCTTAGGACGCAGCTTTTTTTTTTTTTTTTTTAGATAGGCTTGATTATGCAAAATAGTATGTCTGTGAGTAACTGCAGAGAAGAGAGAAAACCTTCACCTCTTTATTCCATTTTAAAAATGATTTTTGTTAAAAAGACCTTATAGTCACTTTGTAATACTCCCTTTGTTAACAGTCGGAGTCTTGCATTTTAAAGAGCTCGGTCTGAATTTCATTGTCAGCATCACAGGCAAAAAGGCAGGCCAGGGGAGCTCAATTTTACTGGCAGACTTTCGAGCATTTTCTTTCAACAGTGTATAGACATCCATGCAGTCATTCCTTGCTGTCCTCACCCTTCCTTAGAAGAGCTGCGCTCAGCATGGCCCCAGGTAGAGGTGCCAGATAAGGTGAGGTTCCATGGGAGGTGGGCTCTGCAGCCACACCGCTTGGATGTGAATCCCAGGCTGCGTGACGTCCGGCAGGTTACTTCACTTCTCTGGGCCTCAGTTTGCTCATCTGTAAGATGGGCATAAAAATCGTGCCTCTTTGTGAGGATTTTAGAACGTGTTCACAGATTCTTTACAGTCCTCGTGTAAGAAAGCAGATCCTAATATCCCCGTGCTCTTGAATATGGGCTTGCCCTCCTGATTAGCTCCCCCACTACCTGACTGCAGCCTCAGGAGAGACCCAAAGCTGGCGCTGCCTTGATGGGCTGCTTCTGACTTCCTGCCCACAGACCCCGAGAAATATAAGAAATGCTTGCTGCCATTATTCTAAACCACAAGTCTTGGGCCGATTTGTAACCCAGCAAGAGATCGCTGACACACGACTCAGGAGCGTGATCAGTGAGATGCACTCACTGTCTGGCACCTAGAAAATGGCACATCGGAAAAATAAGAACGTCATTATCATCACTTTCTGCCTGCTTGAGTGTTACGGGTTGAAGGTTTATGCCCCACCTCCCACCCCGCCCAAATTCATGTGTTGAAGCCCTAGCCCCCAACGTGATGGTAGTTGGAGGTGGGGCCTTTGGGAGGTAATTCGGTTTAGATGAGGTCATGAGAGCAGGGACCCCCAGATGGGATTGGTGTCCTTAGAATAAGAGAGACACCAGGGTTCTCTCTCTCTCTCTCTCATATGAGCACACCGTGAGAAGGTAGCCGTCTACAAACCAGGAAGTGGGACCTCACCGGGAACCAAATCTGTTGGCTCCTTGATCTTGGACTTCCCAGCCTCCAGAACGGTGAGAAAATATATAAATGTCTGTTGTCTAAGCCCCCCAGCCTGTGGTATTTTGTTAATGAAGCCTGAACAGACTAAGACAGTGGGTTCCCCTCTTCCACTCATAGGCTCAGCAGCACCACCACCCCCCCGCTGCCGCCATCACTTATGCACCCTGGAACAAGGCTGTGTCCCAGATCAGCCTGAGTAGGCAGGGTTGAAAAAAACATTCTGTGTTCCTAGAATTCTTCCTCGGTGGTGGAAGTCAGAACAACCAGCCCTCATCCTGTTCCCTCTTCAGCTGGGCTCTGCCTGGAACAGAGTTCCTCACACAGAAGCTGAGCTCCGCAGAGCCGTGGAGTCTGAAGAAAAGCTGCTCTCGGTATTTCAAACAGTGGGAATTTAATGCAGGGGATTTATCACAACGGTGTTGGAAGGGCTGGCGGAGCAAGAGTGAGAAAAGGATGTGTGGGGGGATTAAAAGGGGGAGTGATTTCCAGAGGCCAGGAGCAGCTGAAACAATTTTGGGAAAAGTGAAACCGCATCCCGTTTACCGCTGCCCCAGCTGAATACTTGCAGCAACTGGGAGGTTACAGGTTTTCCCATTTTAGGGACATCTCCCAATCTTGAGATGAAAAAACAAAATAAAATAAAACACTGTGGGTAAAGGAAACTCATCTGTGAGCCATCTCTGGCACACGAGGCTGCAACATGTGGCTTTTCAATGGAAGGGGCTGCGCTGGGATTTCCTCTAACGGGAAAAGGCAGGGAACAAGAAAACCCCAGATCCGACTGGATTTGAGAAGCCAGTACCCACGCTGGGAAGGGTTCCTCCCATCTCCAGCCACCGTGAGTGCTGAAAGCTCCCCGAAGGCCTGCCTTTGGTTGGACACAAACGATAATCATGGCAAGAACAGCAGCACCAGCTTAGGCAGAACTTACCAAGGGCCAGGCTCTGCCCTGTGGTTAAAAATGAAGCTGCTGTTAAGACAGGAAGTAGATTAGTGGTTGGCTGGGACTGTGGGAGGGCCCTGGGGGTGAGTGGGGAGCAACTGCTAATTACTACAGTGTTGCTTTGTTTTATAGTGGGAAAGTACACAGGACACAAAATATATCATTTTAACCGTTTTTAAGTGTACAGTTCAGCATCATTCAGGACAATGTTGGACAACCTTCACCGCTATCTCGTTCTAGAACATTCTCTCTACTCCTAGCCCAAACCCCTGTACCCACGAAGTCGTTACATCCCATCCCACCTGTCACAGCCCTTGGCAAGCACTAATTTACTTTCTGTCCCTATGGATTTGCCCAGTCTGGATATTTCACGTAGGCGGAATAACGTGTTATGTGGTCTTTTGTGTCTGTCTTCTTTCTTTTTTTTTTTTTAAGACTTGATTTATTTGAGAGAGAGAGAGAGAGAGCACAAGCAGGGGGAGGGGTCAATAGTAGCCTAACATTACATCACAGCACCCACGTCAATTCCCTTCACTTCATCTCATCACTCGGGCATTTTATCGATTCAGGTCATCACAAGAGGAGGAAGGGTGATGCACCCGAAACTAATATAACCCTATATGTTGACTCGACTGGAAATAAAATAAAAAACTTAATTAAAGGGGGGGCTGGGTGGCTCAATTGGTTAAGCATCTGGCTCAGGTCATGGTCTCAGGATCGTGAGATTGAGCCCCATGTTGGGCTCCGTGCTCGGCGTAGAGCCTGCTTGCGATTCTCTCTTTCTGCCCCTCGCCTACTCAAAAAAACAAAAAAACAAAACAAACAAAAAAAAACTTAATAAAAAAAATATATATATATAACAAGCACGGTCTCTGCCTTCCTGATACTCAATAGTCTAGGTCAGGGGTCAGAAAGCCACGGCTCACAGGCCAAAGCTCGCTTGCTGCCTGTTTTCTCACTGCCCACGAACTAAGAATGGTTTGTCTGTTTTTAAGTGCTTAGAAAAACCCAGGAGAATATTTTGTGATGTGAAAAAAAATTATTTTAAAGATTTTATTTAATGATTTGAGACAGAGAAACAGAGAGAGAGAGCACAAGCAGGGGAAGAGGCAGAGGGAGAGGGAGAAGCAGACTCCCTGCTGAGCAAGGAGCCCGACTCGGGGCTCGATCCCAGGACCCTGAGATCATAACCTGAGCCGAAGGCAGATGCTTAACCGACTGAGCCGCCCAGGCGCCCCTGTGATGTGAAATTTATATGAAATTCACACTTCGGTGTTCATAAAGACGTTTTTGTTGGAACGCCCACACACAAAAGAGGAAGGGCGAGTCTCGTACGAGAAGACATTTTGAGAGAGAGACCACATTCACACAACTTTTATTATAGTATGTTGTTACGATTGTCCTATTTTATCATCAGTTAGTGTAGTTCATCTCAAGTTAAACCTGATCACAGGTATGTATGGAGAGGAAGAAACAGTGTGTCTGGGGTTTGGTACTATCCGTGTTTTCCCGCATCCCCTGGGGGGTGTCTTGGAACGCGTCTCTCACAGAGAAGGGGGAGGTGACTGTATTCTCTCCACTTTTATTTTGTTTTTAAAGCTTTTATTTATTCTCTCCTACTTTTAAAGGTCACAAGTCCAAAATGGGCCTTCATGAGCTGAGATCAAGCTGTCGGCAGGGCTGTATTCCTTTTGAGGGGCTCTCGTGGAGAATCTGTTATCTGTCTCCCTGTCTTTTCCAGTTTCTAGAAGCTCACATGCTTTCCTTGGCCCGTGGTCCTCTCCTGCGTCCTCAAAGCAGCAGCCGTGGGCCCGGCCCTTCTGGTGCTCCCCGTCTGCTTCTCCCTCTTCCCATTGAGATTATACTGGGCACACTCGGGGGACCCGGGAAAAGCTCTGTATCAGGTGATTCGGCAGGACTTGGTTTCACCGAAACCTCAGTCCCCCCTCTGCCATATCACCTAACACATTCGCAGGTTCTGGGGACGAGGACTTGGACATCTGTGGGGGCTGTTGGTCTGCCTACCATAGGGTGGGATTATTCTTTAGTGAGTGTGTGTGTGTGTGTGTGTGTGTGTGTGTGTGGACCGGAAGCATCATCCCTGGCCTCCATCCGCTAGATGACAGTAGCCTTGCCCTTGACCCCAGCCGTGACAACCTGAACACTCTCACGTCCAGTGTCTCTTGGCGTAACCGCCCAGTTTGAAACCCATGGTTCTAGGCTCTGGGAACCCAGAGGTGAGCAAAGCAGACAAGGGCTCGCTCTAGTGGATTTTCCATTTTCACAGTCAAACCGGATCACATTGCCCTGGGACCCACTGTGTCCCCAGCCTCTCTATTCACATCTCCCGGTTATACCTTTGGAACCTTCCACCTATGGGTTCCACATAAGTGTAACCAAGGCCGAAGGGAACTTGGGGCCCCGGTGACAGGGCTAGGCACAAGAGCCCCCCGGGAAGCCGTCAGCACAGAGGTGACACTGGGACCGTCCCTGAGAAGGGGGAGCCCCACACTGCCCCTGGCTTTTGTCCTTCGCGTCTCGCACCTTCTCTTTTGTGGTCTGTGCATGGCCCACGGCTGCCCCCCCACCCCCAGGGCCAGGCCCTAATGCCGCTTCACCCTTCGGCCCCATGACACTCACCCCTACGCTTCTCCTCTCTCTCTTACCTCCCCTCCCCTCCTGCACCTTTGTCCTCACCCTGCTGTGTTCATGTCCTGCGGCTGCTGCGACAGGAAACCGCAAACCTGGCGGCTTAAACCAACACATAGGAATGATCTTACGTTTCTGGAGTATTGCCATCGGACATGGGTCCACGGAGCTTATTTTAGCTGTTGGCAGGGCTGTGTTGCTTCTGGAAGCCCCAGGGGAGAACGCACCTGTTAACCTTTTCCAGCTTCCAGAGGCGCCTGCTTTCCTCCTCGGCCAGTGGTCTCTCCACCTGCAAAGCATCTTTTTTCTCCTCTCTGACCCCTGCCCCCCTCGTAACCCTCCACCCCACACCCCTCTTTCCTTATCGGATTGGTTTGCTAGGGCTTCTGGAACATAGTGTCACAAACCGGGTGGCTTGAGACAACAAAGTGTAGTGTCTTATGGTTCTGGAGGTTAGAAGTTCAAAATGGAAGTGTGGGCAGGGCTGTTCCTCGCCTCTTCTGGCTTCCGGTGGTGGCCTTGGTGGTTTCTGGCTTGTGGCTGCCTAACTATGCTCTCTGCCTCCATCGTGTTGAAAATGGGCCCATCCACCCAGATAATCCCAAATAATGTCTCCATCTCCACTAACCTTAATTTAAACATAGCCTCACATTCTTTTTTTCTTTTCTTTTTTTTCTTTTTGCCATGGAGTGTAACGTTCGTGGGTTCCAGGTTTTGGGTTTGGGCATTTCTTAGGGGTCAGGATTCTGTGTACCACACAGCCCCTCTCTCTGAGCTCCAGACTTGGGTTGCCAGAGGCCTCCTGGATGCCCCTCCCTGGATGTTCAAGGAGTTGTTTTTTTTTTTTTTTTAAGTATAAGTATATCCCAAATGTTGCATGGGATATACTTACACTAACATTTTTTTGTTTCTCAAAATTCAAATTTAACAAGTCGGCTTGTGTTTTTTCTGGCAACACAACCATGGGAGTCAAAATTGTTACCCGTAAAACTTCCCATCTTGTCACGGACCCTGCTGTTTGCCATCCCTTCCCACCAGATGGAGCCCTGGTCACATTGATGATCACCTTAACTTGACTAGTCGGTTGGCAACTTCTAGGCTATGGGGTAATTTGTTACGCAACAGTAGACAGCCAATATACTTGTTTAGTGCCCTCCTTACCCCCACACTGGATGTGACATCTGTGAGGGCAGGGACAGGTCAGTAATGTCACCTCCATGTCCTGGGACACAGCCTGGCAAGGACATGCTTATGCTGGGTGTTCAAAAATCCCTCATTCTGGGGGCCCCTGGGTGGCTCAGTCGGTGAAGCGTCTGCCTTCAGCTCAGGTCATGATCTCAGGGTCCTGGGATCGAGCCCTGCATTGGGCTCCCTGCTCAGCGAGGAGTCTGCTTCTTCCTCTCCCTCTGCCCCTCCCCCCCGCTCATGCTTTCTCTCTCTCAAATAAATAAAATCTTAAAAAAAAAAAAAGGCAAGGCCAGCTCTTAGATCCTTAAGGACCATTTAAAGAGTGACACCCTCTTCCCTAATGTCATCTGTCTTCAAGTGGCCCTTAGAACTGCAAGGCCAAAATGATGTCAGGTCTTCAGCTTTCTCTCTCCTACATAAACTCCCCTGGCATGGACAAATCCGGGTGAGTGGGAGAAACTCCGTTCTGTAGAAACTCTGCCTCAAAGGGAAGCAGCGATCAGAGGAGGGGAAGCCACTACAAGGCCCAGAAAGCCCCTTCTGCCCTCAGTCGGGCCCCTGCTAGTCCAAAGCCAATCTCTCTTCCTAAATAGTGTAGTGGGAAAGAACAGCATTTTGGGGGCCAGGCAGTCCCCAGTTCATAACCCTGGTTCCAGTGCTTCCCAGTTGTGTGGGCCTCTCTGGACCTCGGTCTCCTCCTCTGTAAAATGAACACAGTAATGGTTTCTCTTCCTAAGCTCCTACATGATTTTGTGGGTGAGGAGTTTGGAAAGGGTTGGGCTGGGGGGGGGGTCATCTCCGTGTGCTCTGTGTGCCATGAGCTGAGGCGGCTGGGGCTGGAGGATCCATTTTCCAGTTGGCTCACGGGCGGAGCTTTGATTCCCCGGGGCCTTCTTACAAGCACCATGGATGCTCTTACGGCTTTAAGAGACTAAGGTGGAAGCTTCTTGTCCTCTCAAAAGCTAGGTCCACGATGGCATCGTGTCACTTCTGTCATATCCTGCTGGTCAAAGTAGTCAGAGGTTCTGGCTTGGTCTAAGAGCACCAGGAACAAACTGGTTGTGTTAGACTGCTAGGGCTGCGGTAACTGTCCACACAGCAAACGGTGACCACCGCAGACACAGTCCTGTTGTTCTCCCATTGACCGCCAGAGGGCGCGCTGGATGTAATAGTAATAATTACCGTCAGCAGGGGCGCGGACTCGGACTCAGGTTGGGCTAAGTGCTAGTTGAGAGGAGACTTTCAATTTCTTTGTTAAAAACAAAACAAAACACGTGTAGGGGAGCATGGTGGCTCAGTTGGTTAAGCATCTGCCTTCAGCTCAGGTCATGATCTTGGGGTCCTGGGATGGAGCCCCTCATCTGACTCCCTGCACAGCGGGCGAGCCTGCTTCTCCTTCTGCCCCTCCCCCTGCTTTTGCTCGCTCTCTCTCTCTCTCTCTCTCTCTCTCTCCCTCCCTCCCCCTCTCTCTCTCTCAAAGGTGAATAAATAAAATCTTTAAAAAAATCTAGAAGAGCCTTGCGCTTTTATTTCAACCTGTTCGTGGAAGAGAAGTGATCCTTGCCTGATTTGTCAGAGAAGACCTACTATTACTTGTTCTTTAAAAAAGAGTCTATTTGCCCTCATTATCCCCATGGCAACAAATAATCAAGGAAGACAGCCGATCAGAAATGGAGGCTTCTTGGGGAGGTCATTTTTCTTCAAATATTGCAACAATTTCTAAGAGAATCTCCTAGACTCTTGTTCAAATTCTTCCCAAGGACAGGCTTAAATGAACAGGGAACAGGGGAGGTTGGTAATGGAGCCTATTGGCTGCACAGAGAACAAGATGGATGTTTTGGGAATGGTTTCAATCTGTCACTTTCCTGAAGCTGGTTCTTTCTTTTCCCCCCCTCCTCTCCTTCCTCCCAGAAGCTGATTCCCTAAATGGGTTTTATGATGCAAAATAGTATCTATCCCTCCCACCACAGCTGCTGGAGAGAAGGATATCTCCATCTCTCTCTCCCTCTCTCTCTCTCTCTGTGTTTAAAAATTATTTTTGCAGTGGGCATGAATTCATGCCAGTCACTGGTAATGTTGATTGGCTGATCTAGCAGTCACTTCCAACTCCTCTCCCATTTTCTACCTCACTCTAAAGAGGTGAAGAAAGCCCTCTTTCCCAGACTCCCCTGCAGCCAGAAAAGGCAGCGACCCAGTTTTGGCCACTGAGTGTGCTGGCTGCTTTTGGGAAATATGTTTGCTACTGGATAAGAGAGAAGAAGCAAGAGAGGAGAGGACTGTCACCACCCCACCTACCCATTTTTTGCCCATTGCGTGAGAAGGTGATGCCTGGGGCTTGGCAGCCATATTGTGACCATGAGGCAATAAATTAGAAGGCAACGGGCAAAGTGGAGGAATAGAAAGATTCTGGGTTCTTGATAACGTACTTGACCTGCTAATTAAACCCAGAAGCCTCTTTCCTCCAAATTTTTAATTAAGAAACTAAGAAATATCCTTACCACTTATGCCTGCTGTCAGTTTGGTTTTCTGTAACTTGTAGCCAAAACATCCCTGGCTGACCCATGCTGCTTTCCAAATGACACTAGAGCAGGGCTTCCAAACTCGAGTATCTGCAGAGACCAGGCAGCGGACGTGAGGGGGAGAAGTGGGCAGGACAGGGACTCTGGCAAGTGGAGACTTTGTGCCCCAGAGAAGGAGGAACCAGGACTCAGGCTCAGCAGAAATGCCGGCTTCATGTGAGGCATCTCCTGTTTTCCAAATGCTGTGAATTAAAATTTTGGGACCACGATATGGCAACGAAGACTTGTCTGTGGGACTCTTTCAGCCTCCCTGGACCTGACTCGATTTGAGAAGGAAACACCCACACTGGGGAGTCTTTTTCCCATCTCTGGCCCATGCAGGAGTCCTTGGGCCCCGGAGAGATCCTTCTGGTCAACCTGCAGAGAATAATCTCTTGAACAACAGCAGCTATGGCTTCTGTAGTCTCACTAAGCACCGGGCTCTGCCTTCTGTCTAAAAACGAAGCTGCTATAACCTCAGTTTACTGCTACTCACAAAAATCTATGAAAGGAGTAAAAACACACAGATTCGTTTCTCATTCTCAAAGATTCTTCCCACCTCCGGGCAGGGTGAGTTAATTCTGACAGGTTTAGGAATGCTTTCTTCGTTAAATATTTCCAGCTTCAGAAATAACTTCTACTTCCTATTAAAAATAGGCAAGGATCGGGGCGCTTGGCTGGCTCAGCCATTAGGGCGTGGACTCTCGATCTCGGGATTGTGAGTTCGAGTCCCAGGTTGGGTGCAGAGATTACTTTAAAAAAAAATCTTTAAAAAAATGTGCAATGATTAAATACAATTTCTCATCACAAAGATTTGCAACAAGATTCGTAGGAACTGTGGCCTCAGCATGAAGGTTAACATTCCAGAAGGGATCCGTGCAGAAACCGGTGGGATCAAAGTGGCTTCTTACAGGCGAGCTTCCCATTCATTCATGTATTCATTCAGCTAACATTTATTTTCCCCTCTGTGCCAGGCACAGTTCTAGGCATGGGGGGGGGTCCACACGGTGAACACATCAGACACTGGTCACTGTTTATATGGTCCCTACGTTCCTGAGACCTAACCAGGACCTTCCCCCACCTGCCAGGGGAAACCTTATGTTTACATTGCGTCTAGTTTAGAGTTTCCCATCCTTATGGGCTGAATTGTATCTCCCTGCAAATTCATATCTTGATATCCTACCCCCCAGGGCCTCAGAATGTGACTGTATTTGGAGAGAGGGTGTTTAAAGAGGTGGTTGAGGGGCGCCTGGGTGGCTCAGTCGTTAGGCATCTGCCTTCGGCTCAGGGCGTGATCCTGGCGTTATGGGATCGAGCCCCACGTCAGGCTCCTCCTCTGGGAGCCTGCTTCTTCCTCTCCCACTCCCCCTGCTTGTGTTCCCTCTCTCGCTGGCAGTCTCTCTCTCTCTCAAATAAAATAAATAAAATATTTAAAAAAATAAAAAATAAAAAATAAAGAGGCAGTTGAGGTAATGTCCTCATTCCAGGATCATCAGATCCCAAACCTTAGCGAAAACACAGTCTAGTGGGGGAGACAAGACCTCGAAAGTCCCCATGGAAACAGGTTTTGCTTTAGCTGTGAGTTGGTGGTGTGTTAGAATTTTCTACTGTTGCGTACCCCGCCGTTCTAAGGAGGATACACATTCCTGACCATGGCCACGAAGCTGCTGGTGCCTCCCATGGGGGAAGTGGGTGTTGCCACCTCAAAACATCAGGACGATTGTGACTTGTCTTGGCCCACGTCATGTGAGGGAACGTGCTGAGTGCCTCGTGGGAGTGGAAGCCACACCAGCCACCACGAGGTCAAGCCACTGTCCCGCCACCACCAGAAGAACATATCCCCATGGGAGCTGCCCCTTTGGCTTCTAGAACCAAAAAGCCCCACAGCCACCGCCCTGATGTGTAATAATAGGCGTGAAAAATAAACCTGTGCTGCCGAGAGCCACTGAGATGTCAGGGTGATGTCACAGCGATGACGCCTGCAGTCAGGGCTCTCAAAGCCGGCAGGGCCCTGGGAAACTGAGGCTGCCCCACAACCCCCCATCTCCAGCAGGTGGCAAGTAACTTGTTGTTAACTCTGTATACAAGTCAGCGACGGATGCCCTCGATTTTATAAACCCGAGCGGATTCAGAGCTGTTTCCCAGGCAACCACACGCTCGCCCACGTTCATTGTAATGTGTTCTGGAGGGGGCAGGTATATCCAGAGGGCTGGGGATTACTGAGCTTGCTTGGTGAGGACAGCTTTGGAATCCAGGAGACTCAGGTTCAAAGCCCGGCTCTGACACGCGCCCATGGTGTGAGGTTGGAGGAGCCTCCAAACTTCTCAGTGCCTCAGTGAGATGGAGATCTGAGTAGTTCCATTCTATGAGGCTCCGTGAGGTCGGGCACGGGGAGTCGTGTGGCACGTTCCATCGTATACGTTCCAGTTAGGAATCGTTTTGCTGGTGACAGCTAACACCAACTTGGCAGTCATGTGAGTCTTAGAAAAAGGATCCCTAGCTCTCAGTAGAGACACCCGACATGGAGAAGAGGTGAGCGCTGCTGTTGAGTCCTGCCCTGATTACATCTGAGTGCAAAACAAATGTTGATATTATTTTATTTTTTAAATTTTTTAAAAATATTTTTATTTTCTTTATTTGACATAGAGAGAGACAGCCAGCGAGAGAGGGAACACAGGCGGGGGAGTGGGAGAGGAAGAAGCAGGCTCCCAGCGGAGGAGCCTGATGTGGGGCTCGATCCCAGAACGCTGGGATCACGCCCTGAGCTGAAGGCAGACGCTTAACGACTGAGCCACCCAGGCACCCCTAGTTTTTTAATTTTTAAAAGAGATTTTATTTATCTATTTGAGAGAGAGCAGACTCCCTGCTGAGCAGAGAGCTGGATGCGGGGCTTGATCTCAGGACCCTGAGATCATGGCCTAAGCTGAAGGCAGACACCCAACTGGCCGAGCCACCCAGGCACCCCAACAAATGTTGATTTAATCACTAAGTTCTGGGGCACTTTGTTGTGTAGCAATAGATAACCAGACACGTATGAAATACTGCTTAGTGCTTACCCACAAAGCTATGCCCCACCCCTATTCCTTCCTAACAGAACCTAGATTTTGTTCAAATATAAGACAGAGTTTCCTTGACCTTAATCAGTCCCACCTGGGTCAGGGGGTACCCATGTGACTCAGTACTGGCCAAAGAGATATGAAAGGAGGTCTGCTGATGAATTCTGGTAGAAGGTGTTTCCACCCTTAACGAGGAGAAATTTCCTGCTTTCTGCTTTCCCCTGCTTCCTGTCTTTGAACATCGTGTGTGAACATGATGTCTGGAGTGGCTGCAGCCATCTTGTGACAATGAGGAGAGGCCAGGAAAATTGCAGACTCTGAAACTGACATTGTTGAGCTGCTAAATCAATCCCAGCAACTTCCACTGCTTGGCTTTCTTGCTATGTTTGAGCCACTATTAGCTGAACATTCTGTGACTTGTCCCGGAAAATCTTCTTAATGGTGCCCTGGGCTTCCTTCTTGCCCAGTAGTGAGTCTCTGCTGTAATTTCACTACCTGTCTCACTGTTCCCTCGATCTAGACAGGGCAGAAACTGTAGATTCCTACACAGGCAGAAGGTGCTATTCAGAAAAGGAGGGATTTGCCTGTGAGACCATTACACTCCTTTTACCTCTTAGCCCTAAGCCCAATCCTTATGCATTAGCACGGGCTGGGTTGAAGAATGGAGAAAAATCAGCAAGCCTGTTGTTCTTCCAGGAATACCTGAGGGAGCAATTTCTTCCCTGAGGCATATGTGGCTTTAATTTTTATGAGTTAGGCAGAAAATGAGCCAGGAGTGAAAAAGATATCTGTGGTGTTTATGCTTTGTTTCTCAAGTAGGCTCCACGTCCAGCATGGAGCCCCACACGGGGCTTGAACTCATGACCCTGAGATCAAGACCCTCTGCAATCGCTCACTTAGGGGGAAGCTGGCTGCCATGTCGTGAAGGCCCTCCGGCAGTCCTCTGGGGAGGCCAATGTGGTAAGGCCCTGAGGCCTCCAGCCAACAGCCCTGGGAATGAACCTTTGGGGAAGCACGTCCTCCAGCCCCATACAAACCTTCGGATGACAGCAGTCCCAGCCAACATCCTGATGGCAACCTCAGGAGAGCACCGAGCTGGAAACACCCAGCTAAGCTGCTCCCCGAGTCCTGACCCTCAGAAACTGGGAGATAGTAACTATTTCTTATTTTAAGCTGTTAGGTTTGGGGGCAATTTCCAACCTAGCAATAGGGGACCAATACAAACCCTATAGGGTGACCCATTCTTGTTCCGGGGAATATGCTCTGTTAATTTCAGACCTTGGGAGCAGAGTTAAGTAGATTGTCCTCTTAGGGGGATAGATGACCTGTCATCCTCATTCTGGTAGCTTGTTTTCTTATTTTCCCTTCATCTCTAATCATGCCCAAAGAATCCACACCTGTGCTTCATGAGAACATCGACAACTGGACTCCAAATTGGAGTCATTGGTGGCTTAAGAAGCCACAAAGCCAACCCATGCCCATGACGTTGACCAGACAGATCAGAGACACATGTCTCCCTGCATGGCCTTCCTCACAGTCCAATATGGCGGGGAGCCAGACCCCAAAAGAGGGGGCTGAGGAGGAAATGAAGATGTGTCCCTGCCCCCCACTGCACATCCTGAGGTCAGAGCTGGAGAAGGAGAGAGAAGGAGGAGGGAATTTTAAACAGGATGGGATGGATTTTGCTCTACCAAATGTGATTGAGCTGGGCCCAAGATGTCGTTGGAGAATGGGAAAGGAAGATTCTAGGTGGTCCATACAGGCACAGACTGAGGTAAAACTAAAATGTTGCATGCCTCTCCACTCTGCACCCACCCAATCTCAGACTTCTCAAGTAATAAGTTACGTCGGTGTGGATAGTCTGGACTGGGGAACCCCATTCCCACTGGCTTCCTCCGCCAGTTATCATGGGGAAGGGGACTAGTTCTTTCTACTACTCTCCTTCTTCTGGAAGAGATGCCTGGAGGCAGACATGACATAAAAGTATTTACAACCTGGATGAAAGTCCAGGACCCCAGCATCAGAGGATGGGGGGTGCTGAAACCCCCGCTAGGACACAGACCAAGGATCAGGGATCCAAGTGGATCCCCAGCCTTGATTGTGGGGCTTCTTAGGCTCCAGATAACAAACACATCCCTGCTCTGGGTCTGAGAAACATGGTGGGGACAAGGCTTGTGCTGGGGGAGGCGATGCTGGGGCAGGGAGCCTAGTGGGAGCATAAGAACTGAAGCAGGGAGGAAAAGGGGGTGCAAATCAGTGACAGGGCAGGCCCAGGTGTCCCGGCTGCACTTCAGTTATGACAGGTGGGACATCTGCTGCCCCACCTCAGACGCTCCCCTGCCCCATCCTCCAGACCACAAAGACACCAGACCAGGACTTTCAACTCACTTTACTGAAGGGCCCCAGGGGACGAGTGCACAAGGAGAGGAGCCCACAGCTGCTCCGGACCTGCCCCACCCCAGGCTTCCGCAGAGGCCACTCAGCCCAGGGCCATACCCCCCAGGGAGGAGGGAGCTTCCTCCCCTAGCCCCAGCCCCAGGCCCCCCCATGGCCTGCTCCCTGGTGATCTCAGGAACTGTCCCAGGGAGATCCCTGTAGTTCTGAGGGAGGAGCTTCTAGAAAGGCAGAAGCCCTTCCTGAGTCTGCTTCTGCACCTGGGTATCCCCAGGTGGGGCTCACACAGTCCCCTTGGGCGGCAAGGGTACCCCCAGGCCCCTGGGCCTTCCTGGAGACACAGAGGGAGGGCCCTCCTGGCACGAGGGGCCTGTCACCTCCTGGGCACATGGGGACTCTGGCACAGGCACACACAGTCCCAGGACAAGAGGACTTGGAGTGGCATCAGTGGGAGCGCTGCTGAGAGGAAACACAGGTGGGTGGGAAGGGCTGATGACCGCTTCACCACGTGGACACTGATACCCCAGGAAGCAGCCACACTGGGGACAGTAGGTGCTGAGCCCCACAGCGCTGGGCCAGGCTCCTGGGGGAACTCAGGAAGGACACGTCCTTCCCCTTGGCACAATTCCCTGGGCAGCTCCTACACTGGCTGGACCAGCCCCTGCCTCTCGGATGTCCCCTCAGGGTCCCCTCCGATGTTTAATTCACTCAGAGGGTGCACTGGGCACCCTGCATCCTCTTATGCCCAGGGCTGCAAGGCCGGTGCTGAGGGGCCGGCCAGCCCACAGGACAGGGGGGCAGCTGTTGGGACAACGGGGGTGGGTGGGTGGCGGTGAGGGGCCCACAGGCCTGTGGGAGGTGCCCTGCCCTGCACTGCCATTGAGGGAAGCCAGAAATCTGGAGTTTATGTGACTGAAAATGGTGGCAAGTAATTCCGGTTTTTGGAACTCCCTGGGCAGCCTGAGTGACAGATTCAGCCTGTGGACAGTGGCCTTGGCCTTGAGGAGCTGGGTCCCTTGTCTCCGCAGCACCTGAGGGGGCAGGGCTGGTGCTTTCCCCTTTCTCCCGCCTCCTCCTCCTCCCCAGCCCCCACCCTTCCCCACCTGTCCTCCCTCCTCTCTCAGAGGACCTCTCTCCTCCCCTAGGAGCTGTCCCCTCTGCCCTTCAGCTGCCCTCTTCTGGAATTATCTCCTCCCCCAAGCAGGGAGGACCAGCTCAGGCCTCCTGCTACACGCAGACACCCACTGCCCAGCTGGGTGGCCCAGGCTCCATCCCAGACCCCAGGCCCCATGAGACTGGGGCAGGGGGACAGTGGCCCACAGACGCTGGCCAGAAGCAGGTGTCTGGAACGATGGGGGCCTCGCAGACAGCCTGAAAGAACTCTCTGGCACGGCGGGCCTCCGCACTGCCCCATGGCATGCCACGCCACCCGCGAGCTAACCCGCGCCGCTCCAAAGCCCACCCTGAGTGGGCCCCCCAAGCACACCGTCCAATCACCTGGGGCTGCTGCCTCCCGGGTGTCCGCACCTCCCCCGCTTCCTGGGATCGCCCCCACCCTGCAAAGGAGGAGGACTGAGAGGGGCTGGGAGGCGGAGGCGCGAGCAGCTCAGCAGAGCTGGGGTGGAGCAGGTGAACGGCGGGCGGGGGCCCCTCTCTGCCCAGGGGGCGGGGCAACGCGCCCCGGTGTGCGACCCGCCTGACTCCGGTTTCCCCTAGCGGCACTTGGGGGGCAGCCTCCCGCCGCGACGAGCCTTCCTCCCGAGGGGCGACTCGCAGCCGGGGGACGGCTGAGCCCTGGCCTCGCCGGCCTGGACGTGGACCCCCGCGTCCGCGCGCCCCTTCTTTTTCTGGTGCGCCGCCGCCTGGTCCTTAGCCCGCGTCTCGGGAGTGACAGCCCGCCGGCCTCCGCCTCCACCTCCCCCTCGGCGTCGGCGGGAGCCCAACGGTGCCGGGGCCGCGGCCGCCACCCCCAGGGCCCTGGAGGCCGTGCGGGCCCGCTTGGCCCGCGCCTTCCCGGACGCCCGGGGCTCGGCCTCCGACTCCGGCTCTGCGCCGCCCCCGCCGCCAGCAGCGCCAGCACCTCGCCCAGCCGGCCCCCGGCGCGCCCGCCCCTTCCTCCTGCCCGGGCGCTTGCCCCCGCCGTGTCCCGCGCTGCCAGCAGCGCCACGAGCTCCAGGAGGCCCCCCTCGCCGTCGCCCCAGCCCGCCAGGAGGCCCTCGTCCGCCTTCTTGCCCGCGGCCGGAGCCAGGACGCGGCCAGGCGACAGATGCACTTCCGCACGCCCCCCCAACTGTAGCCGTCTGCAGCACCAGGGCGTTCCACCCGGCGGCCGGCCTCTCCACCTTCACGCGCGCTTCCCCAGTGTCCTGGGCCAGGACGGACAGGACTCGCCGGGGAGGCATCTGTTCGGCCTCTCGTGGCGCTCCAGCCCAGGGACTCGACCACCAGCGATCTTGAGCAGCTCCTTCGCGGCCCGAGGGGTCCGACGGGTCCCGTGTAGGCCACAATGGCCACAAACTCCGGGGTTGTGGCCCCTCGTCTCCCGGCTCCCGTTCGGCTGCGACTCGCTTTTCCGGGAACGTCGCCGTCCGGCGGCTCCTCGTCATAACGTCTCGCACAGCAAGCAGGAGGCTAAGTCGGCTGCGCCGCTCCCGGCTGCCGCCGCCACCGCCGTCAGGGCTGAGGGCCGAGGCCCCGGGGGCTCTTTTTCCGTGGGCTCCACTTGCCTTTGTCCGTCAGCGTCACCAGGGCCAGAACTCGCGGGGCCCCTCTCCCGCGGCCGCGCCGCTCTGCAGGGCCCACTCCTTGCCGGAAGCTCCTTGGCGGCCCTACGGTGCAGCGATGGCGGACAGCACTAGCGCCGTCGGTGCTCGGGTCGTCCTGGTCCAGCTCCTCCAGCACGATGCCCAGGCTGCCCTCGGAAGAGGTGTCCGACTCCCGCCTGGCCCACGTGGGCGGCCACCCCCCTCGCTGGGGCTTCTGGCCCTTCAGGGCCCACCTGGTGCCTCTGGCTCTGTGTCTGCGAGCCCGGCGGCCCCTCCTAGGAGGTGGGCCAGCTCTCCTGGCTGTGGGCTCTGAGCCCAGGGCCCAGTACTCGGAGGCCAGAGAGGGGAGCCTGTCCCCGGGGACCCAGGGCCCTGCAGCCTGCGAGGGCCTCTCACCCAGCACGAGGCATCTCATCTGCCTCAGGACTCCTGGGTCCTCCGCGGGGTCCTGACACACGAACCTCCAGACACCGTCCTTGCCCGGGATCTCCCAGGGGACGGCCGCGTGCTTTATGTCCTCCACGAACTCCACCAGGGTGGCCTTGGCCTTGTGGTCCCTCGAGGCCCCGGTGTTGCACAGCTTGAAGGTGCCCAGGGGCTGGAAGGCCGGCTGCAGGACGGCCTCGATGGCCGCGCGCTCCAGGCCCTCCGGGATGCCGGTGACCAGCAGGGCCCGGTGCATGTCCACATCCAGCCCCCGGCACCAGTCCCGCAGAAGGCTCAGGGCCATGGTGCCGCCGGCCGCCTGGCGCAGAGGGCGGGGCAGAGGGAAGCCTGGGGAGGACGTGCGCTGCGGCGCCCCGCGCAGATCCCGCCTTGGAACAGCGCCACAGCCTTGGACTCCAGGTTCAGGGGAATGTGGCAGGTCCCTGGGGGCTCTGGGGTCAGGGCTCCTGCTGTAGCAGCCTGTCCTAATGCCCACTCTTCTGGGCCCTTGGAGAACCCGCAGGGGGCTTACGCGTCTGCTTGCTGGTTTGGCCTTTCTTGCTGTGGGCCTGGCTGGGAACCCAGGCAGGATGAATCCCTCTGGGAACGACAGCTCCCTCCACCTCCCCCCACTGCCACCAACTGCTGGGGATCTCTGGTCGAGGATCACTGGTCTCCTGCTCCAGCCAAGTGTGAATGTGCGCCCCCTTCCTCTTCCTCCTGGTGGGTTCTCCCTGCCAACCCTAGTGTGGGCAGTGGGCTTGGGCTCCTGGGTGCTGACATCCCTCTTCCCCCATTGGCTATTGGAGTTTCCATGGCAACCATTTTGAGGGTGTTGCCAGGGGCTGAGCATTTCTTTGAAGGAGCTCGCTGGGACCTTTCATGATTCACGGAGGAAGGTCTCACCCAGAGAACTAGGTCTCACGAATTCGGGACCAATCTCAGGGAACCAGGCTTTAATTGGGGGGGGGGGACTCTGCTCAAGCAGGGAGAGCTGCAGGCAGAGGGAGAGGGGGAAACAGACTTTGTGCTGGGCAGGAGCCTGATGCAGGGGCTCGATGCTGGGCTCGATCCCAGGACCCTGGGATTAGGACCCGAGCAAAGGCAGACGCTTAACCAAGTGAGCCACCCGGGCGACCCCAAATCAGCAATTTCTTTCTCCTGAGACGCCCGGGTGGCTGAGCGTCAGGCTGCCCAAGCGTGGGTTTGCCCTGCAAACACTGTGACTGACAACTTGCCTACGGATGGGTGAGCTGGGGGTGGTGCGGGGGAGGGGCAGTGAGACTGCCTTTCCTAGCCCCCTGTTGGTATGAGACCTGGGGTCCCCGGAGAAGCCTCAAGAACCTATGGCAAGGGGCGTCTGGGGGGCTCAGTTGGTGGAGCGTCCGACTCTTGATTTCGGCGCAGGTCGTGATCTCAGGGTCGTGAGATCGAGCCCCTTGTATTTGGGCTCCACGCTCAGTGGGGAGTCTGCTTCTCTCCCTCTCCCTCTGCTCCTACCCCCCTCAAATAAATTAATTTTTTTTTAAAAAAAGGAAGAAAGAACCTATGGCGGGTGGTGTGCCAGGAAGAAATGAAGAAGACCCTCGTCTTGTCCCTGCGAGCGCTGCCCCAGCCTTGGAACTGGAGGTGCTGCTGGCAATCAGAGTGACTGGAGAGGGAGTGAGTGCTCGATTGGCCAGGCTTGGGTGCGTGAGGTGGTAGGGGAGGGGGTTCCCCAAAGAGAAATGGAGGTGAACCAGGTAGGAGCCAGGGATGGACACAGGGCTGGAAAGCAGGAGCTCCTGTCCCAAGGGGATGAAGGGCAGTCATGAGATTCAGTGTACCTGGATTGGGGCGAGCCTGAGAGGGAGGATGGGACCTCTCCTTGCCTGGGGGTGTTTTGGGGGAGACTCTCTAGATCCCTGGTCGGGGGAAGAGCATTCACCCATTTAGGTACTCACTGAAGTCACCCCCACCCGGGGAATTCATTCACTCAGTGTCTCTCTAGTCTCTGGTGTCTGTTCCGGGACCCACCTGTGCAGGGTGCTGGGGACAGTGTTGACGGAGCTAAGCCCTTACTCCTGAAGCTCAGAGCCATGACCTCATAGGGACGTCAGCACTCGCAGGGAAAGGCCTGGATTTTCAGGGGAGTGGAGTGTGGCTGAGTGGGGGAAATGTCAGGGCCAGGCCCGTGGGGACTTGCAGATGTGACCAAGGAACAGAAGGCTTTGTTGGGTCCCCAGAGCTGGAAGCTTCTCTGCAGTTTAGGTGCTGTGTGACCCTGGGAAAGTTAAACAACATCTCTGAGCCTCACTTTCCTCCTTTATAAGCTACTGGGAGTTGCTGTTGGAGTTAGGCACGTGGAGGTTTTAGCGCAGTGCCAGGGCAGTAGGGCTGTAAGTAGTGGTAATTGGCAATAACCCTCGTGTCATTGATTTTGTCTGTAGGGGAGGCTGAGGCGCTGCATGAAGGATTTGTTGGATCAGGGCGCCCTCTGGTGGGCATAGGGAGACAGTTCAAGAAAGAGAGATGGAAAGGAGAGTTTTAGAAATCTTCCTCCCTCTCCTCTTCCTTCTCTCTCTCCTTCTCTTCCTCCCTCCCTTCCTTTCTCCCAGCTTTCTTTCCTATCTTCCTTCCACACACACTCCCACAGGACCTGCTCCCGCCTAGCTGGAGGCCCAGCGATGACTGAAACAGCCCAGGCCCTGCCCTCCTGGGGTCCACAGTCCAGTGGGGGGTGGGGAGTGGGGGACCCAGGAATCCCTCCGGTGTAGAGAGTAATGCGAAGCCGCGTGTCCCAGGCTGGAAAGATGCCCGGGAGTAGGCCGGGACCACAATGAGCTCACGAGCCACGGTGGGGAGCTTGTGCTTTCTCCCGCGGGCCCTGGAGCCATAGAAAAAGGTTCAGAGAAGGCGAGAGGCAGGGTCAAGTTTATGGTGTCTTGCGGAGGACAAACGGCGGATGGACGGATGGACGAACCTCTGAAGGCGGGAATGGGGTTGGACCCAGGGAGGAGGCTGGGGGTGGGGTGGAGCCCCTGTAGGGGGAGCAGAAGGGAGGCTCCAGGGACCCACCCCATCCTAGTTTGAGGGAGGAGCCCCCCATCCCCAGTCTGGTAGTCAGTCTGATGGGGCTCCCCAACACACGCCTCCAGACCTGGGCCAGGTCTCCAGTCCCCAGGCAGAGCTCCGGCTGGTGGTGGCGCCCCTTCAGGCCAAGGGCAAGTTCCGATTGGCTCTGGTGGGCCACTTGGGGCGGGTTCTGCCCCTTCCCGAAGACCTTCTAGTTCCCACAGGGGGTGAGGGGGAGCGGAGCCCTGGTCCCTGGATGCATGTGCAGGTGTCTCCCCATAGGGTCAGTACTTTGATTCACATGCCCGTAGATGTGGGTGTAGGTGCTTCTTCGTGGGACTGAGGGGTCCGCAGTGGATCTGTGTTCTGTTAGTGCCGTGTGGGAGGGGGGCTGCGTCTCTCTGTGGGTATGGGTGGGGCAGGGCTCTCGGTGTTGGTGAATGTGTTTCCGTGTATGTCTCCAGGTGTGTGAGCGTGTGTGTGCGAGTGTGTGTGTATGTGGGGGGGGAATAGAGCAGCTCAGTGCAAGTGTGTGTCAATGTCAGTCTCTGTGGGTGTAAGTGTGAGTGCGTGTGAGCGAGTGTGTGTGATGTGTGTTAGAGGAGTGTGTGAAGTGTGCAGGTGTTTTTGCAAGTGTGTTGGTCTGTGTGTGTGCGTTAGTGGTGCTAGTGTGATTGTGACGTGGGCTGGCAGGAGCCAAAGGCTTCACCTTGAACTGGGCACACCTCCAAACTTCCAGCCCCTTCCATTCCCAGGCGAAATAGATCTGATCTCCAATCTGAGACCGAGACCGCAGCGCTCAGCCTGGGACTCCTCACCCTCAACGCTCTGCTCTCTCTGGGGAAAGTACCAGGTCCTACAAGGGTGGGAAGGGAAGAGTGGGTCTCCAGGCAGTGTAGACGAAGCTCTCCCAGCCCCCATGAATGGGGAGGGGGTGTCAGCTTCCTTGAGCTGTGGTCCCTTGCTCCCCACCTCTCCCATCTGGCTAAGGACGCTAAGAGAATGTGACCCTCATTCGCAGGTATCAAAATGGAGGCGCCGAGAGGGGAGGCGCCGAGAGGGCAGGAACCCGCCCAAGATAACAAGGAGCAGTGGGTTAGGGAGGGAGGGGATGGAAAGGGAGCCCAGACAGCCCCACTCCAAATACGCCCCTATCTACGGCAGCTGTCCCCATCTGTTGTCAACCCCTTCTCCCATACTCACCCCCACCAGGGGGCCAGGAACGTCCCCAGCAGTCCCCCTCCTGGGACAGCCAGGCAGAGCCTCTCCTCTCTACACCTGCTTCTGTTGTTTGGTCTCTTTGGTGATGTCTAGGGGATTAAAAAAAAAAAAAACTAACAAAGAGATGTGCAGACTTATTTGTAGTCAGGGAACCGTGGCCACCACTTTGCACTCATGAAACAGACGGGTCTTTGAAGGCTGGATAATGTCCAGTTTGGGGAAAGGGTTTGGGAGCACAGGAATCTTCAAGCCCTAACCGTGGGCGCATGAACGGGGACAGTCATTGCACAAGGCGACCTGTGGGGCTTGGGAGAGTTAGCGAGACAGGGACCCTACCTCCTGGCAGCCCTGCTTGCGGGACACATGCCGGGGACTGTCTCATTCAGCACCAAAGGACAGTGTGAAGACGTTGATCATGGTGTCTTCTGCGGTGTGTGGGGGAAGAGATGGGGACAGGTGTGTGGCAGTTACTTTTTTTTTTTTAAGATTTATTTATTTATTTGAGGGGCGCCTGGGTGGCACAGCGGTTAAGCATCTGCCTTTGGCTCAGGGCGTGATCCTGGCGTTATGGGATCGAGCCCCACATCAGGCTCCTCTGCTATGAGCCTGCTTCTTCCTCTCCCACTCCCCCTGCTTGTGTTCCCTCTCTCGTTGGCTATCTCTATCTCTGTCAAATAAATAAATAAAATCTTTAAAAAAAAAGATTTATTTATTTATTTGAGAGCGAGAGACTGAGTGCCCGAGAGCTGGGGGAGCAGCAGAGGGAGAGGGAGACAAAGAGACTCTATGCTGAGTGGGGAGCCTGATGGGGGGCTGGAAACCAGGTCCCTGAGATCATGACCTGAACTGAAATCAAGAGTCAGGTGCTTAACCGACGGAACCATCCAGGCGCCTCTGCGGCAGTTACTTCTGAAAAGCCACCCCCGACTTAGTGGCATAAAACAACGACATCTGTTCATGCTCGTGGATTCCGTGGTCAACAATTCTAAAGGGCACAATACGAGCAGCTTCTCTCAGCTCTACAATTTCAGGGCCTTCGCCGAGGTGACTCCAACATCAAAGGTCTGGAATCACCCCAAAGCTTCATCTTTCATGTGTCCAATGCCTGGTTTGGGCTGACTAAGACCGGGCCCAGCAGGAGCCCATCTTGCAAACCCCCTCAGCAGGGGGAATTACAGACGAGGTATGTAACTGGGAATCACTCCGAGACACGTGACCGCCAAGTGTTAAACAAGTGAGGAACCAGAGGAAGGAAATACACTAAAACAAGTTATCCAGATATAGCCTCGATGCCCCAGACAGCAATGCGCCGTTTGCAAGAACGCGCGAGGATAAAGGGACACGGAACAAATATAAAGTGAAAAGAGTTGCCCAGGCTAGGAGAAGAATAGGGGAAGGGGCTGAGGTTCCCAAGGCGTTTTAAGGACCCGGAGGCAGGAGGAGGCCACAGCTCCTTGGGCATAAACGTCCTGAAAGGCAAGCCAACTGCCATGATCCAGACATCAGAGAGTTAAATGTGTTTTTTTGTGGAGGATGCGCTGATATGGTTTCCCTGGCAACGAGGCTGGAGAGAGGGGAGCAGAAAGACAGCAGAGTGGGGACAAACCCTGCAATGCACTTCATTCCTGTGATTCAATTATAACTCGCTGGAGAAAAACAGCCCCCCAAATAAACTTCTTCTTATTTGGAGGACCCCCAGGGACATCGTGCTGTATCTCTGACATAGCGGTTCTCGAACTGTTTGGTCTCAGGACCTCTTAAATTATCGAAAATGATCAAAGACTTCCCAAAGACCTTTTGTTTATGTGGGCTCTATCTGTCGATATTTCCCGTATGAGGAATTTCCACTGAGAAATTAAAAGAATACTTATTTACGAACTCTTTTTGGAATAGCAATAGCGTATTTGTTACAGGTCCATATAAAGAACATATTTTATTAACATAGCTATATTTTTCCCCAAATTAATTGCTATGTTCTTGCCGATCTCCTTCATGTCTGACTCGACACAAGACGCTGGATCCTCGCACCTGCTTCTGTCTTCAGTCAGTTGCAATATCGCACCCCATGTAGCCTCTGGACGATACCACTGAACACTCGTGAGAGAGTAAGAGCAAAGAAGGCAAATAATGTGTTAGTACTCTAACGAAGACAGGGTTGATCTGGTGGACCCCCTGAAATGCCTCTGGGAACCCCTAGGGGTTCCTGGACCACACTTTGAGAACCCCTTCCCCAATAGTTTTATTACCACTTAACAAGCAGGCTCGGTTTCTTCCCCCCCAAACATGGGGAGGTGGGAGAAGAATTGTGCAAACATTTGCTATGCCCTTGCCTTCCAGCTGTTTCTATGGGAACTGTGAAGGCAGCAGTCAGGACTAGGCAGGACATTTGGGTTTCCCAGTGATGTGCCTGGCTGGTGCCCATTCGATCTTCTGCTCCCAGGGCTCAGCGTTCAAGGCCTACTCTGACTCTGTGCCCTGGAGCTTCTGCAATGCTGTAGGGACCTTCAGCTCCTTGGATGCCACAGTTGTCTTCTGGAAGTTTTTGAGCGTCTCTAATTCTCTACTTGGTTTCCGGGATCATGTCCCCACCCACCCGGCCCCATTCCCACCCCATCAGGAGAGAAATGAATGGGGACCACCTCTGAGGGATAGAGCAGCCAGAAAGTGGAATGAAGAGGACAGATTGTCCCACCTGCCATTCATAACTAAATGTGGATTTAGAGCTAAGAGGAGGGCAAGCCAGATGGACTGATGCAGGAAGTATGGTGGGGGGGGCGCCTAGAATGAAAGCGGGCATAGTTTTGGGTGATTAAAACCATGTTTAAAAAGACTCATTGTGGGGGCACCTGGGTGGCTCAGTCGTTAAGCGTCTGCCTTCAGCTCAGGGCGTGATCCCGGCGTTATGGGATCGAGCCCTGCATTGGGTTCCTCCGCTATGAGCCTGCTTCTTCCTCTCCCACTCCCCCTGCCTGTGTTCCCTCTCTTGCTGGCTGTCTCTCTCTCTCTCTCAAATAAATAAATAAAATTAAAAAAAAAAAAAGACGCATTGTAGGGGCGCCTGGGTGGCTCAGTTGGTTGGGCATCTGCCTTCGTCTCAGGTCATGATCCCAGATCCTGGGATCGAGCCCCGCATCGGCTCCCCACTCAGCTGAGGGCCTGCTTCTTCCTCTGCCTGCTGCTCGCCCTGCTTGTGCTCTCTCTCTCTCTGACAAATAAATGAATAAAATCTTTTAAAAAAAAACCCGACCCATTGTGTTTGCATGTAAAGCAGGGTTAAGCTCTGGGCTAAGATCACTGTAAATCGATTCTTCACAGGCAGGAGTGCCTGGTGAGATATCTGAGGGTCATGGAAGATGTGGGACATTCGACAGTTCAGGGGTGTTCCTGGGCGTCCCACACATCCCACGTCCCTGGGTGGCCCACGAAACACCCATGGTCCCCAGACCATGCGTGCAAACTATCTCTCCCAAGGCGGCAAGGTAGCATTTACGGCATCTTTGTCGGCAGTGGAAACAAGTTCCCGCTTTGAACTATTGTAAAAAGTACGCCGTCAGATCCTCAAGGGGTTAAGCAGAGAGCTACCCCATGACCCAGCGGTTCCACTGCTAGGCATCTCCCGAGAGAAAGGCAAGCACAGGTGCACAGAGAAATTCGTGCGTGACTGTTCACAGCAGCATTCTTCGTAATAGCCCGATACGGAAACCACCCAAATGTCCATTGGCTCGTGAACGGATGGACAAAATCATGTCTATTCATACCGTGGCGTATTATTCAGCCATGAAAAGGGACGAAGCATGTGCACGCGCCACAGCATGGCCGGACCTCGGAAACAGCACGCTAAGTGAAAGAAGAGCATCGATTGGACGATCCCGTTTACAGGAAATGAGCAGAGTAGACAAATCCATGGAAACAGGAAATAGATTCCTGGTTGACCAGGGGCAGGGGCGGGGAGTGGGGGGGGGCAGGTCAGGGCCAATGGCTAAGTCGTGCAGGGTTTCCTTTTGGTGGTGATAAAAAGGTTCTAAAGTTGGTTGCGATGGCCGCACAACTCTGTGAATATTCGACAGGGACTGAATCGTACCCTCGAACAGGTGAATTACAGGGTACAGGAATCTTTATGTACTTCCTCCCAAGTACCTTGCCCGGGGCCATCCACCCCAGGCTCAGAAAAAGTGCCAGCTTTCTGTTTCTGTTTCTCTTTCTCGTGATTGGGTTTTCCAGTCTTGCCGAGTTATAAATAACACAAGTATGAGTACCCTTGTGCCGAACATGTCCACACACACGCGCGCGCACACACACACACACACACACACACACACATCCATCCCATATGAATTCTTCAGAATAAATTCTCAGTGGCCATGTGCAGCCGCCAAGCCCTTAAAAGGGTTGCTCCAAAGGGACTCATGAAAAATAGAATATTTAGGGGTGCCTGGGAGGCTCAGTCAGTTAGGCGTCTGCCTTCAGCTCAGGTCATGATCCCAGGGTCCTTCCTTGGTCATTGGGGAGCCTGCTTCTCCCCCTCCCTCTGCCTGCTGCTCCTCCTGCTTGTGTCCTGTCTCTCTCTCTGTCAAATAAATAAGTAAAATCTTTTTAAAAAGTAAAAAAAGAAAAATAGAATGTTTACGATCTCATTAATAATTGTTTCATATTGATAGCATGCAAATAATCATATTTTGTATACTTTGGGATACATGAAATCTATTCTTTTTTTAAAAAGACTTTATTTATTTATTTGAGAGAGAGAGAGAGGGAGCACAAGCAGGGGGAGGGGCAGAGAGAGGGAGAAGCGGACTCCCCACTAAGCAGGATCCCAGGACCCTGAGATCGTGACCTGAGCCGAAGGCAGACGCTTCAGCGACTGAGCCCCTCAGGCGCCCCATGAAATCTATTCTTAAAATTCATTTCACCTGTTTCTTTTTATTGACTGGAGGTGGCCAGGAGCAAATTCACCACCACACGTGTGGCTTGCATGTGGGGCTCGGATTAGATTTCTGTTGGACAACTTTGCTCTAGAGAGACGGGTAACATCCATTTGGGGATCAGGAAGGTAAGAGAAGAGAAAAGCAGGGAGAAAGAAGAGCTACAGGGGGGCTGGTAGGGGAGTGAGTAAGCAGTTTGGTTTGCCCGTGGCCCAGTTGCCATGGTAACATTGCTGTAAACTCTCTTCCGACAAGAAAAAAAAGAGGAGGGGCACCTGGATGGCTCAGTCGTTAAGCGTCTGCCTTCGGCTCAGGCGTGATCCTGGCATCCTGGGATCGAGCCCCACATCAGGCTCTTCCACTGGGAGCCTGCTTCTTCCTCTCCCACTCCCCCTGCTTGTGTTCCCTCTCTCGCTGGCTGTCTCTCTCTCTCCGTCAAATAAATAAATAAAATCTTAAAAAAAAAAAAGGAGCAAAAAGCTAAAGTGTTTTGATTCCTTATTTATTTAATACATGCTTCTATAAGGATGAGTTCTCCATAAATAATTTCCATGGCCACCTTATAGGGAGTATCAACTCTGGGCCGATGAATGGCTCTTCCAAGTGTTTTCATGGATCATCAGCTTTAACCCCCATCAGGGTCCTATGCGGTAGGGTTCACGGTTATTGTCATTTCACTGAAGAGCAAACCCCGGCCTGGAGCAGCTCAGGAATCTTCTCAGAGTTGGGGGGGGCGGGCAGGAAGGGTAGAAATAGCATAGAAACCCGGCAGCTGGACCACAGAGCCTGCTTTACATAGAGTGGGCGGAGGAAGGATGTAAAGCTAATCTGTGTTTTAGAGTAGCTATGATATTCACATGGCCCAGCCAGGGGGAAACGAATTCACTCCTCGTCTCACTGATGATCACACATGTATACAAGCCATACACAGAACCAAAATGAGTTGCAGCGCCATTCCTGATATTGGAATAGGCGCAAGAATGAAGCCTGGACTCTGGGAGCTGGGCCCGTGTACCCCCAACGATACATACACCTCACCGGTGAGGCCTGTGGCCCATACTGACGCCTGAGTGACCCGGGAATTGGGAACAAGGCTTCTCCCCCGAGAGCGAGTCCCCGGAACACACTGTGTGAGGCCGGGGCCCCTTGACTTAGGCCTCCTATCCTGACCTCCACCTGCACACTGGGGAAGGGGATTAGAACCGGCTGAAGTCTATACTCTCCCGAAGGGACCCCGATCCGCTGAACGAGGTCGGGTCTCCCTGACCTGTCTCGTGGTCCCCTGCGAATTTGGCTTTTGTGGGCTCATCGATGAAGGTAGCGCGGCCCATTCCCACGTCCTCCTTTCCTCCGGCCCTTTAAGAGCCGCTCCTCGGACCCCAGCGACACAGACCCCCAGCTCCAGTCAGCAGTGTTGCCACGGAGACCGGGCCCAGCTGGGGGAGGGGCGAGCCCAGGCGCGCAGGCGTAGGACCCAGCAGCCCCGTCGCAGCGCAACTGCTCAGATTGGAGCGGAGGGTGAGCGCCTAGACTTGGCCCGAGCCCGGCTCCCCTCCCCCTGCCGCTCCAGGTGACCACGGTGGCACCCTCCCCTGCACCTGGACAGGGGCCCCGTCACCGAGGCCATGCTCAGGGACAAAGATCGGAGTGGCCGGGCTGGCGGCATCCCTGAAAGTGACACGTAAGCCCCCTGCGGTTTCTCCAAGGGCCCAGGAGAGGGGGCACCAGGACAGGCTGCTGCGTCAGCGGGCTAGAGGCAGCAGGAGCCCTGACCCCAGAGCCCCCAGGGACCTGCCACATTCCCCTGAACCTGGAGTCCAAGGCTGTGGCGCTGTTCCAAGGCGGGATCTGCGCGGGGCGCCGCAGCGCACGTCCTCCCCAGTCTTCCCTCTGCCCCGCCCTCAGCGCCAGGCGGCCGGCGGCACCATGGCCCTGAGCCTTCTGCGGGACTGGTGCCGGGGGCTGGATGTGGACATGCACCGGGCCCTGCTGGTCACCGGCATCCCGGAGGGCCTGGAGCGCGCGGCCATCGAGGCCGTCCTGCAGCCGGCCTTCCAGCCCCTGGGCACCTTCAAGCTGTGCAACACCGGGGCCTCGAGGGACCACAAGGCCAAGGCCGCCCTGGTGGAGTTCGTGGAGGACATAAACCACGCGGCCGTCCCCAGGGAGATCCCGGGCAAGGATGGCGTCTGGAGGATCGTGTGTCAGGACCCCGCGGAGGACCCAGGAGTCCTGAGGCAGATGAGACGCCTCGTGCTGGGTGAGAGGCCCTCGCAGGCTGCAGGGCCCTGGGTCCCCGGGGACAGGCTCCCCTCTCCGGCCTCGGAAACCCGGGCCTCGGGCTCAGAGCCCGCGGCCAGGAGGGCTGGCCCACCTCCTAGGAGGGGCCGCCGGGCTCGCAGACACAGAGCCAGAGGCACCAGGTGGGCCCTGAAGGGCCAGAAGCCCCAGCGAGGGGGGTGGCCGCCCACGTGGGCCAGGCGGGAGTCGGACACCTCTTCCGAGGGCAGCCTGGGCATCGTGCTGGAGGAGCTGGACCAGGACGACCTGAGCGCCGACGAGGCGCCGAGCGCGCTGTCCGCCACGCTGCACCAGGCCGCCAAGGAGCTCGGCAAGAAGGAGTGGGCCCGGCAGAGCGGCGCGGCCGCGGGAGAGGGGCCCCGCGAGTTCTTGGCCCTGGTGACGCTGACGGACAAAGGCAAGCGGGAGCCCACGGAAAAAGAGCCCCCGGGGCCCTCGGCCCTCAGCCTCGACGGCGGTGGCGGCGGCAAAGCCGGGAGCGGCGTGCCCGACTTAGTCGCCCTGCTTGCTGTGCGAGACGTTGGCGACGAGGAGCCTGCCGACGGCGACGTTCCCGAAAGCGAGTCGCAGCCGAACGGGGAGCCGGGAGACGAGGGGCTGCACAACCCCGAGTTTGTGGCCATTGTGGCCTACACGGACCCGTCGGACCCCTCGGGCCGCGAGGAGCTGCTCAAGATCGCTTTGGTGGTCGAGTCCCTGGGCTGGAGCGCCACGAGAGACCCGACAGATGCCCTCAGCGAGGTCCTGTCCGTCCTGGCCCAGGACACTGGGGGAGCGCGCGTGAAGGTGGAGGAGGCCGGCCGCCGGGTGGACGCCCTGGTGCTGCGGACAGCCACGGACGGCGGGGGCGTGCGGGAGTGCATCTGCGCCCTGGCCGCGCCCTGGCCCCGGGCCGCGGGCAAGAGAGCGCGGCGAGGCCTCCTGGCGGGCTGGGGCGACGGCGAGGGGGGCCTCCTGGAGCTCGTGGCGCTGCTGGCAGCGCGGGACACGGCGGGGGCAAGCGCCCGGGCAGGCGGAAGGGGCGGGCGCGCCGGGGGCCGGCTGGGCGAGGTGCTGGCGCTGCTGGCGGCGGGGGAGGGCGCGGCGGCGGCCTCGGGCTCGGAGGCGGCGGCGGGGGCGGCGCAGAGCGCGGAGTCGGAGGCCGAGCCCCGGGCGTCCGGGAGGGCGCGGGCCAAGGGGGCCCGCACGGCTTCCGGGGCCCTGAGGGTGGCGGCCGCGGCCCCGGCGCCGTTGGGCTCCCTCCGACGCCGAGGGGGAGGTGGAGGCGGAGGCCGGAGGGCGGTCACTCCCGAGACGCGGGCCAAGGACCAGGCGGCGGCGCACCAGAAAAAGAAGGGGCGCGCGGACGCGGGGGTCCACGTCCAGGCCGGCGAGGCCAGGGCTCAGCCGTCCCCCGGCTGCGAGTCGCCCCTCGGGAGGAAGGCTCGTCGCGGCGGGAGGCTGCCCCCCAAGTGCCGCTAGGGGAAACCGGAGTCGCGCGGCCGCACCAGGGGCGCTGTCCCCGCCCCCCTGCGGCAGAGGCGGCCCCCCCGCCCGCCGCTTTACCGCGCCACCCCAGCTCTGCTGAGCTGCCCGCCTCCCGCCTCCCCAGCCCCTCTCAGTCCCTCCTTTGCAGGTGGGGGGAGCGATCCCCAGGGAAGCGGGGGAGAGGTGCGGACACCCCGGAGGCAGCAGCCCCAGGTGATTGGACGGTGTGTTGGGGGCCCACTCAGGGGGCTGGGCTTTGGGCGGCGCCGGGTTAGCTCGCGGGTGAGCGTGGCGGTGGCCATGGGGCAGTGCGGAGGCCCGCCCGCCGTGCCAGAGAGTTCTTTCAGGCTGTCTGCGAGGCCCCCATCGTTCCAGACACCTGCTTCTGGCCAGCGTCTGTGGGCCACTGTCCCTCTGCCCCAGTCTCATGGGGCCTGGGGTCTGGGATGGAGCCTGGGCCACCCAGCTGGGCAGTGGGTGTCTGCGTGTAGCAGGAGGCCTGAGCTGGTCCTCCTGCTTGGGAGGAGATAATTCCAGAAGAGGGAGCTGAAGGGAGAGGGACAGCCTCCTAGGGAGGAGAGAGGTCCTCTGAGAGAGGAGGGAGGACAGGTGGGGAAGGGTGGGGGCTGGGGAGGAGGAGGAGGCGGGAGAAAGGGGAAAGCACCAGCCCTGCCCCCTCAGGTGCTGCGGAGACAAGGGACCCAGCTCCTCAAGGCCAAGGCCACTGTCCACAGGCTGAATCTGTCACTCAGGCTGCCCAGGGAGTTCCAAAAACCGGAATTACTTGCCACCATTTTCAGTCACATAAACTCCAGATTTCTGGCTTCCCTCAATGGCAGTGCAGGGCAGGGCACCTCCCACAGGCCTGTGGGCCCCTCACCGCCCCCCCCCCACCAGCCTTGAAGCCCTGGGCATAAGAGGATGCATGGTGCCCAGTGCACCCTCTGAGTGAATTAAACATCGGAGGGGACCCTGAGGGGGCATCCGAGGGGCAGGGGCTGGTCCAGCCAGTGTAGGAGCTGCCCAGGGAATCGTGCCAAGGGGAAGGACGTGTCCTTCCTGAGTTCCCCCAGGAGCCTGGCCCAGCGCTGTGGGGCTCAGCACCTGCTGTCCCCAGTGTGGCTGCTTCCTGGGGTATCAGTGTCCACGTGGTGAAGCGGTCATCAGCCCTTCCCACCCACCTGTGTTTCCTCTCAGCAGCGCTCCCACTGATGCCACTCCAAGTCCTCTTGTCCTGGGACTGTGTGTGCCTGTGCCAGAGTCCCCATGTGCCCAGGAGGTGACAGGCCCCTCGTGCCAGGAGGGCCCTCCCTCTGTGTCTCCAGGAAGGCCCAGGGGCCTGGGGGTGCCCTTGCCGCCCAAGGGGACTGCGTGAGCCCCACCTGGGGATACCCAGGTGCAGAAGCAGACTCAGGAAGGGCTTCAGCCTTTCTAGAAGCTCCTCCCTCAGAACTACAGGGATCTCCCTGGGACAGTTCCTGAGATCACCAGGGAGCAGGCCATGGGGGGGCCTGGGGCTGGGGCTGGGGAGGAAGCTCCCTCCTCCCTGGGGGGTATGGCCCTGGGCTGAGTGGCCTCTGCAGACGCCTGGGGTGGGGCAGGTCCGGAGCAGCTGTGGGCTCCTCTCCTTGTGCACTTGTCCCCTGGGGCCCTTCAGTAAAGTGAGTTGAAAGTCCTGGCCTGGTGTCTCTGTGGTCTGGAGGATGGGGCAGGGGAGCGTCTGAGGTGGGGCAGCATATGTCCCACCTGTCATAACTGAAGTGCAGCCGGGACACCTGGGCATGCCCTGATTTATACCCAGTGTCCTTTGCGTCTTCGCTAGCCATCCCCCCCCTCTCCCGCCCCGGCCCAGCCCCCTGACCTAACTGCAGCCATATACATTCTACCTTGCCCCCATCCCTGCCTCCTCCTGCCACTCAGACCGCAGCTGTTTGTGGCTTTCTTTAGCCTGCCGGGCCCCAGGACTCCATTATCTTTAGAATGCCCTTTCTTGGCCCATCCAGTTGCACTTTCTGGGGCCCAGCCATCACCTTTAAATCTGGTTCCTACCCTACTCCCCCTGTACCTCATTTGGTCCCTGTCTCTGTTCTATTTCCTAGCCCCCAGGTTAGTCTCCGCCCCACTATGCCTCACCCTGGTGCCCACGTGGCCCCTTCACTCCCCTCTACGGCCTGTAGCCCTCTCTAGCCAGCACCCCACTCCCACACTTCACCATGAGACCCAGCCCCTGGCCCCTGCGCCAAAGGTCTGCCGTGGACCCAGACCAAGGGGGTCCAACCTCCACTCCTACTGGGACCCCGCCTCCCTCCCTGCTCCTTCCAGAGGGGCCCTTTCAGAACTCAGTCTGCTGCTTGGTTCCCTCACTCTCCTCCCCAAACCCTTCAAAGGCTTCCTTTGCCCCTATGGTTAAACCGGGTAAACCAAAGTTCTTATAGTGGTCTAGACCTACTCTGTCCAATAGGGTAATCTCTGGTCGCAAGGGACAATACATTTACATAAAATTAAGTGAGATGGAACATCCATTTCCTGAGCCACACCAGCCACCTCACATGTCTCAGGAGCTGCATGGGCCCCCTGGCTACCATTCCAGTGCAAGTATAGGACATTTCCACCATCACAGAAAGTTCTCCGGGACAGCCCTGGTCGGCTTCCTCTGTCCCCATTTGATCTGCCTCACTGCCCACCACTCTCCCGGGTTTTCAGACGCTCAGATCTCCTTGCTGTCCAGGGAACACTTGGAGCCCATTCCTGCCCCAGGGCCTTTGCACTTGTGGTTTCCCCTGGCCTGGAGTGCCTTCCCCCAGGATATTTGCATAGCTCCACCCTTCACTTCATTCCAGGCTTTGTTCAACTGTCCCATTCCCAGGGAGGGCTTCCCTGACCATCCAATTAAAAATGTCCCCCTTCCCTCACACCCTCACTTTTTCAAGCACTGGCGGATTGTCACCTGCCACACTAATTGGTTTCCAGATGCCCCGCTGACTGTATTCGTCAGGGGGTGTAGCAGAGGGGATCGGTGACAGGGGTATTGCAGGTCAAGCGCAGAGAGGAAGGGTCAGCTTGCCCCAAGACGAGCAGTGCATCCAGCTGCGTGCTGCTGAGGCCCAGAGCCCAGGTCGCTGCGCTGAAGAGCTTCCACCAAGCGGCCGCATTCCCCGAGGAGGGACCCAGGAGCGCCCGTCCCCCGTCCCCGCCGCCAACACCACAGCTCCAGCAGCTTGCGGAGAGCGTCCCCCCCCCTCTCCCGCTTTCCAAGCATCGCAGCGCTGCGGGCAGAGGACTCGGGCCGGTGGCTGAGGCCGAGCGTCGGGCCCGGAGCCGGGGGTGGCTGACCGTGGGCCGAGAGGTCGTGGAAGCGCTCGGGGCGGCGCGGCGGGAAGGGCCGCCCCCGGGACCCGGGCTGGAGTCGCCCTGTCCCCCGCCGCATACGCCGCGCCAGCACGGTGCCCGCGCACGGCGGGGGCCCAGACTCCAGTTGTCCAGCGACGCGCGGCCTCGGCGAACCGCGGCCCAGATGCGCCCGGAGAGGAAGGTGCTGGAAGGCTACGCCCG
This sequence comes from Ursus maritimus, assembly GCF_017311325.1. Classification (NCBI taxonomy): domain Eukaryota; kingdom Metazoa; phylum Chordata; class Mammalia; order Carnivora; family Ursidae; genus Ursus; species Ursus maritimus. The sequence continues at coordinate 55,127,110 of NW_024424341.1, read as the reverse complement.
CCGGGAGGGAGAAAGACTCCGCCATCGCGCCCGGACCGGCGACGCCCAGACCCCCGCGCTGGCCTCTGGGCCGCACGCTGGTCCCCGCCGGAGCCCCGCAGGCTCGCAGCCCCGAGGACACCGAGGACACCGAGCCGAGCGCCGCGGCCCTGGCGGCGGGAGGAGGCAGCGCCCGGGCGCAGGCGGGACGGACGCTGCGGGCCGCGGGGACACGGAACCAGGCCAGGTGCTCGGCGCCAGCTCGGCGGCCGGAGGGACACCCACAAATGCGGACCCTGCGGGGGCGCCGTGGGGCCCGGGCACTGAGAAGACGCTTCCGGAGCAGTGCGCGCGGCGGCGCCACCCGGGGAGGCTGCGGCGCCAGCCGTCGGCGGGGCAGGGTTTGCTGGCGTCGCCCGTTTCGGGTGGCTCGGGGACGCCCTCACGGAGAGGGTGACCTTGGAGCGAAGACCCGAAGACGAGAGGGCTGGGGCAGGCCGAGGTCTGAGCGAGGCGCGTTCGGGCCGCGGAACGGCTCAGGCCCGTGATCCCGGGGGTCATTCACGGGGCATCACGGACCCCTCCAGCGCCACCTCCCGTGCTGTTCGTGTCCCTGCGGGGTCTGTGGGGTGACGAGATTGGGGTTGAGTTGTGTGTGTCTTTATTTGATTCTGTGCATAGAGTAGGGTTGGGGGAATAGGATGAAGGCAGGTTTTCACTCCCATTTTCCCGATGAGGAAAGCGAGGCTCTGAAGTCTGGGAAGGGAGCTCGAACCCGGGTTTGTCTTACTCCGGGCTCCCTCGAGTAACCACTTAACCGTTCCGGAGCCTGTGGCCAGGGTGCCCCCCAACTCCATCCTCTACCCAAGCTCGCCCCGCACCCCCAGGCCCAACCTGTCCCTTCCCGGCCCCTCGGCCCAGTCGAGTCCTGGAACTCCTGAGAATGGGGTCGGGTCCCGAAACTTCTAGAGAGAAGACCGAGGGCTTCAGAGTCCGCTGACGCCGCCGGCTCCCCACCACCCACCGCTTGGAAGATGGGAGAACGCCCGCACCGACTGCGGCTCCCGCAGTTCCCACCAGGGGGCGCTCCAGGACCGCTCGTTAAAGGCGCGCCGGCCAAGGCTCCCGCCCAGGGCGCAGATGCCGCAGGCGCTGGCCCAGGGCCTTCCAGGGCCAGAGCTCCACCTCTGAATGTCAGGCTGCGGAAAAGTGGACGTGTCTGCAGGGCAGCGGTCCTTCGTGTGGGGTCCTGGGGTCAGCAGCATTAGCATCACCTGGAGCTTGATAGAAACGCCTATCTCGAGCCCACCCCCGACCTGGGGAATCACTTAAGGCGTTGGGATCCAGCAGTCTGTGTTTTAGAAGGCCTTCCAATGGATTCTGCTGCCTGACCAGCTTGAGAGGGGTCTGCCGTGGGGTCCGAGTATCTCCTGGGGCTGTGGGGTAGCAGTTGTCAGTCCCGGGTGCACGTTGGAATCACCCTGCAAACCTTGGGGCTCTGGGAACCCCAGCCACACCATGCACGAGAGTCTCTGAGAGTGCCAGGCTGGGCAGGGGTGTTGGAAAGCTCCCGGGTCATTCCACACGCTCTCCAGGATTGACAACCTCTGTCCCAGGGGCCCCCATCAGGGCCGAGGTGTCTCGTGAAGCTCTGGCCGCCTCTGGTGTAGAATGGGAATAGGACGATGAGAGATGAGGTCTCTTGGGGCTGATTTGAACTCCAACACATTACGTCTTCTTCCATCATCTCCGCAATCCTGGGAGGGAAGCTCTGTTATGATCCCCCTTTAAGATGAGAAAGTAGAGGCACAAAGAGGTACAAGGTAACCAGCCCAAGGTCAAGCAGCTTGTGAGGGGACGCGCTAGGGGTGAACCAGGTTCCAAATCCCTCCTTACCATGCCCCCTAGTGGTTTCCTCCTGTCAAGGCACACCAGCATGGGGACTCAGAAAGTCCCTGCTGTTGTGGGTGGCACCTCTATGGCCGTGTTCCGTTGGGAACATTTAGGGGTGTCCACATTTACTGTGTCCTCCAGTTTTCTGGTGCTTCCCTCCACGACAATCCTGGCATGTTTGAAACCACAACCCTGGAGACATCCATGGGCTGCGTTTGGGCCTGAGCCCTTCAGGTGCTAAATGAAATCCCCTTGGATTAAAAATAGTATTGAAAGCCCTGATACAATTTCAGGGAACCCAAGGGACCTCTGCCTCCTGCGCCCGGCGGATGCTCATGTCTGGACCACTGGGGATGGGAGGGACAAAGGGAAATCAGCTGGGGGGATGGATTTTCCCCAAATCTGGAAGTCTCACCTGGTGTCTCTCACCATCTCTGCTCCCACCTTTCCCCTTCCAGGACCCGAAACAGACTAGGCCCTCGTGGGCATGTGGCTACTATTCTCCCAGATGGGTGAATTCTCCACAGCTACCACCAACCTGGCTTCCAGAGCATTCACTGGGCACTCCAGAGACGGCCCCATCCAGCCTGGTTATTCCCTGGCCCCCCGCACAGTCCATCCCTGCAGGTGGGGTCCACACCCTGTCTTTCTTCCAAACCCCATTGGGTACCAAGTGCAAAGGGGCTCTTAGCATCTTATGGAAGGAGCACCAGCTACTTCCTACTACTTCCAGAAAGGAGTGGGTGAGGGCAGGCGACTCTTTTGTTCTAGAGACAAAAACGAAAAAAAAAAAACCCAGGCCAGGACTGCAGCTGCAGCCAAGACAGAGCTGGCCTCCAGGCCTCCCTCCTCCGTGACTTCCCTTTCCTCCCGCCCTCCTCGAGGCTGGGGTGTGGTCATATGCTGTTTTCCGTGGGTGGGGTTGGGGTTTGGGGGACACAAGACAATACAGAGAGAGGTCCCCCAGTACCCACGGGGCCATAGCAACCCGATCTGTCCCCGATCGTAAGTGCCAGTCACAACACACTACATACCACACCACGATCCGGCTTTTTGGCCTGTCTCTAGTGCAAAGAGTTTTCATTGTGCCCAGTGGCCAATCTGCCCCAGGAGATGTTCTGGGGGTTTGATCGAAACAGATTCCTGGGCCACACAGCCAGCTGGAGCAAATCCACAGCTCTGGCATGAAGGGCCCCAGAATCCGAATTTTGGCCACGTTTTCCAAATGAATCTTCTGCCCCTTGTAACCAAGCTTGGGGGAAGTATGTAACGTGCGGGCCCTGGGCAGGAAGCCAGCTGCACGGGGATGGCAAGTAAAGTGACATAAACATGGGGCACCATCCCGGAGGGTGGGAGTGGAGGGGACACAAGGGAGTGACGACATAACCTTGGAGCATTCTTCACTTGCCCAATTCAAAGCCAGGAAATCATGTGGTAAACATTTTTATTTGCATGTTGGATTGCGCCCTTTTTTTTAAGTTCAAGGAGGAGGTCAGTATTAAGTGGGCAGTAGAAAAGAAGAGAAAGGGAGAGGGGAGGGAAGGGGAGGGAAATTCGCCACCACCTTCTCCCCTTTCAAGCTGAGCACTTAGACTTGCATTGGAATAATTAAAATCATGAGTGATGCAACCCCTTCGTATGGCTCTCTTTATGTCCCTCGGGTGACTAGAAAGAGTCTGTTTTTAAAAAGATCAATGCATGAAAGATAAACTTTTAACAAGAAAGAGGGCTGTTGGGTGGAGACGGGAGGCCCACTGCCTGACCCTTGTCTGCCTCCATTTTCAAGTACGGTGGCAGGAAGGGCATCTCCATCCAAGCTCGGGAGGGGGAGGGCGGCCCCCCGAGTGGCGATAGCATGGCAGGTGGCGACGAGCTCCAGGGCACCCCTGCCCTCACCTCACAGCTGGTCTTCTCGCTCTCCCTGCTCTGCTTCTGCTCTGGCCTCTACCCTCAACACCCTAAGACTCCTGGCCTCGCCTGCCCTGGGGACTCTCTTGGGCAGGGTTGGCAACCGGGGAGTGTGCCAGAAGGCTCTCCGGCGCTTCCGAAACCATGAAAAACGTCCAGGGGTCTGGAACCTCACTGTTTTGACCTGTTTCCGGGCCTTAGCTCCTTGGGTTGTCCCTATGGACCCCCGGGCAGCTGGGGCTTCTGCCCTTTGGTTATGAACAGCTTCTGCCCTCTGGTCAGCTATGGCTTCTGCCCCATCAGGTGCAGCCTCTGCCCCCTGGACAATGGGGGCCTCTGCCCTTCGATTATCTGCAGCCCCTTCCCTCTGATTATTTGTAGCCTCTGCCCTCTGGACAGCTATGGCTTCTGCCCCTGGATTATCCTCAGCCTCTGCCCCCTGGACAGGTATGGCTTCTGCCCTCTGATTATCTCTAGCCTCTACCCTCTGATTATCTGCAGCCTCAGCCCCCTGATCACCTGCAGCCTCTGCTCTCTGATTACCTGCAGCCTCTGCCCTCTGATTATCTGCAGCCTCTGCCCTCTGATCATCTGCAGCCTCTGCCCTCTGATCATCTGCAGCCTCTGCTCTCTGATCATCAGCAGCCTCTGCCCTCTGACCATCTGCAGCCTCTGCCCTCTGACCATCTGCAGCCTCTGCTCTCTGATTATCTGGAGCCTCTACCCCCTGATCCGTGGGTGCTGCTTCCTCCCTCCTGCGACGGCGGAAAGAGGCCCATTTGATTTTGGGCCTCCATCGTCTTGGGGACGTCTCAGGCACCTGCCCATCTCCTGTGTTGCCCACATTATCCCCCCGGCTGGCTCTGGCCGGCCCCGATGCCCCAACCCTCTCCCGCCTGGTAGAGGCCTGCTGGGACTCGCTCCCCTCGGGGCTGGACCTGGGCGTCCAACCCTTCACCCTCTGCTTCAGCTTCCCCCAGGACACCTGGCTGACATACTCTCGCCACCTGTCCGCCTTGGACAGCTGCGGCCTGGGGTTGTCCTCGAACATGGGCACGGGCAGGTTCACGCGGCGGCGGGCAGGTGGCGCGCTGGGCTTCTTCTCCCCTCGCTGCAGAAAGGCCTCCACCAGCTCCTCGTCGTCCTCGCTCTCCAGGTCGCTCCCCAGAAATTTGCTGCCCAAGTAACTGACTGGCATTTTGCGTACCTTCCTGCTGCGCCCCGCGCCTTTGTGACCCTTGTGACCCTTGTCTCCCTTGTCTCTGGAGGTCTCGAAGTCACTGAACTCACTGTCGCTGGCGTTGCTGCTGTCATAGGTGCCCACAACCAGCCGCGGGGGAGGGGTCACCATCTGCTGGACTCTCCTCCTTACCCGGGGCTCCTTGGGCTTTTTGGGGGGCTGGGGCGGGTGTGGGGTGCTCTTCTCAATGATGCGGGCCACGTCCTCCAGCGTGCGGCCTTCTTCCTCCAGAAACTGGGTCAGCCGCTCGCGAAATTCCGCCTCCTTGGTGGCAGGCTTGGAGATGACCCTCCACACGCCTCCCGCCAGCCTGACCTCCCGGGGGATGAGCAAATAGTCGACGTCCTCCCCGATCTGCAGCATCCCCACCGTGGAGTCCTCCTCCCTGCGGAACACCTTGCCAATCTTCTTAAAGGTCCCCACGGGCTTCAAAGCTTCCACGAGGACGTCCAAATCCACATCTTTGCAGACATCGGGGACGCTCCAGAGGATAAGGCAGTCGGGGGATGGGAGGAAGCCCCAGGGGAACCAGCCCCCCACGTGGCTTTTCTCGAGGGTCTTTAAGATCTCCAGGGTGAAATCGGGGGTGGGGGCAACGACCCCAAACTACAAGTAGGCCTGAGTCTTGGGCGATGGGGGTCGGGGAGGAGGGGAGGAGTCCTCGCCGAACTGCCCGGGCGGGGGGGAGGGTGTCTCACCTCTCCAGCCAAGGATGAGCCAACCCCTCCCAACTTCTCTGCCCGCCACAAAGTCCAGTCTTGACCAAGTCCGGCTCCCCCGCCCCAAGGACTGGCGGGAATCAGTTCCCAGGATGCTTACGTGAGCCGGGGTGAGGTCAGTCCGAGGCTCGGAGCCCACCGCCAGCTGCAGACGTGGGGTCCCGGCTCCGAGTTGGGGCGCACGGGCTGCCCCCGTGGCTCTTCCTGCCTTGGGGACGCGCCTGCAGCTTGGGAGAGGCCTCCGCACACAAAGACGACTCAGCCGTGGCTATTCAATATGGCCGAGGCGCTTGGAGGCCGCAGCCCAGCCCCCCCCGGAGGGTCTCCCGCCCCCAGGCAGGCTGCCACCCCCGTCCAGGCTGACCTTGACGCGCGCCTGCAGCCTCCAGCCCGTGCGCTCAGCGCCGAGGAGCGCGCGCGGGCAGGAAGTTCCTCCTCGCTCTCCCCTAGGGTGAGGCCCACCTTCCCCCTTCTCATCTTACACTCCCCGACTCGGGAAGACTGACAGGGGGGCTGTCCACTCCCTTCGGGGCGCCCTCCCTCCCCTCCCCCACAGGGGTGTGGCCGCGCTCCGGGCCTCCCTGGGGCCACGGCTTCCAAGCAGAACGCCCCGCCGAGGCCCACGTCAGCACCTTCCCCGGGAAAGGCGGCAGTTCCCCAACCTGCCCTTCTAAACGCGCGGGATCCAGCCAAACCCCAGGGTGGGCATGCTAATGCGGCCGGCCTCGGGCAAGCCGGGGCCACTGTGCGCGCTTCAGCATCCCGAGACTCTGGGTACCAGCGGTTCCCGCCTGGGTAACCATACAGGTCGGTGGAGAAATTGGAGCCGGGATCCTACCGCACCAGCGCCTAGCGCGGGGCTTGGCACACCGTAGGTGCTCAATAAATACTTGCGGGGTGAATGAATGAACCGAAGTGTTCATCAGGAGGCACTGGCTCCCTTGTACGAGTCTCACATTGAAATACTATGCAGCTGTGTAAAAAGAAGCACCTAGTAAAAAGGACAGTCAGGTTTTCTGGAGCTTGTCCTAGTGCTTTCTCCGGATTAACTCCACGAAATCCTCCCTATAACATTATGATGCAGGTAATAGGAATGATGATGATCCCCCATTTTATTGTATTTTTTTAAAGATTTCATTTATTTACTTGAGATAGAGCAAGGGTGAGAGAGGGAGAGCTCAGAGGGGCTCCCTGCTGAGCGGAGAGCCCAACGGGGTGGTGGTGGTGGGAGGCTCGATCCCAGGACCGGAGATCATGACCCTAGCGGAAGGCAGCCACTTAATGCCTGAGCCACCCAAGCGCCCTGATCATCCCACTTTATAGCTGAGAATGTAAAATCTCTTGCTTGAGGGCCCACAGCCAGAAGCGATGGAACCTGGGTTTGAATCTGAAACGGTCTGACTTGTGTGTGTATGTGTGTGGGTGGAGGGGGGCAGGCAAAGGGTCTAGACGTGCGGGTGTACTGATCTCGGGTACAAGCACAGCCGACAGTGGCTGTCTCTGGGGAGGGAGACTGGGGAGCCCCAGAGGTGGCAAGAGACATGTACTTTCCCCCTCTGTATCTGTTTGGATTGCTTGGATTTTTAGAAGTCAAAAATGTTAATTAAATAAATTAAAGCAAAGGTCCTCAGACTCGGCCATGGACAGAGAGGGGTCTGGATCCCTGGGATGTGGGGCGCAGGGTGTGCAAAGCTTCCCAGTAAGTCTGAGGCCTTCAGCTCAGTAACAATATGCACCATGATGGCATTAGTAATCAGGGAGCGTTAACTTGCAGGGAGCGTTTTCTTGGAACCAGGCGCCCTGCTGTGTGTGGAGCGGGCCTGTTGTTAGGCATTCTCTGAGCTACGTGCAAACAGCTCACTGCTTACCCCTCGCTGCCTGCAATTGACCCCAGCCCAGCAGCTGGAACGAATCTTTTAAAAACTTAGATCTGTCTCTACTCTTTTAAAAATCCCCCATCTTACTCAGAGTAAAATCAAAGTCCTCACCGTGGGCCACAAAGCCCAAGCACACCTCCTCCACTTCCCTCTCTTTCCCTCCCTTTCCCTCCTTCTCACTGACTCCACTCCAGCCACCCCCACCTCTTCACGCTTCATCAAGGCACCAGACTCAGTTCCACCTCAGGGCCTTTGCACTTGCTGTTCCCAACCTCCAGACTGTTATGGTCCTGCCTTCTCTTGGCAATTTCCCTCTGCTCAAATGTCACCTTTTTTGGAGATGTCATTGCCCCCCCCCCCCATATGGGAATAGCATCTACCCTCTCCAGGGTCCTCTATCTCAGGAATCCTTAACCCTTTCTAAGTGCTATGGGGCCCTATTCAAGATAAAGTTTTTCAATGCTTAGAATCGCATCCATCGGATTACAAAAGAAACCAATTATAATGAAATATACAACTGTTAAAAGGGAAAAAAATTTAACAACAGCAAAAAACCCTGCAAAATAATAATGAGTTTAATACAAGGTATAAAAAAAGAAACATATAATTTTATTTAACTCACGACGTGGGATTTTATTTAGTTCTTGAAAGAACCAGGCAGATGTGGAGAGAAAGAGGGAAGGAAAGGGAGAGAGGGAAGGAAGGAAGATGCTTGGCGGGTGGGGTTGGGGAAGATCTCAGCGAGGCCTTTGCTCATTTATTGGCTCATTCGGGTTGTTTTTTGCCTTTGCAGAGCCGGGTCGATAGGCTTTGCTGGATTTTTTCCTCCCTCCCACAAGCTCCATCCCAGCCGGCCGCACTCAGCCAGGGCCTGGCCTCCCACCGCCCCGCCCCTCCCTTGTGCTCCCTTTCCAGCAGCCCAGCGGTCTCCATGGCAACGAAGAGACGCGCGTTAGCGTGGGTCCGCCCCGGGACGGGAGGGTCCGGAGGGTGGGGGGTGGGCAGCACCTCTTCTGGGCTCCTCACCCCTTCTTTAGGCCGGATCCCCCCACTCAGCTTCCCTGAAAAGCTACCGGAAACTGAAAATCCCTAGGCTACCCGTTTGAGGAATGTTGGTTTATGAATCCAAGTCCGAAAAGTCAAAACTTCCAAGTGGAATGACCTCGCAGATGAGATATTTGTGTTCTGCAATTGGTAAAAGGTTTGTGTGTGTGTCTATGTGTGGGAGTGGGGCGGGGCGGGGAGGATTATCCTCGAAATGAAAACCTCAAATGTTCAACATTCTTACAAAAATTGCCAACCCCTGAGCAGTTCCGCTGTGGGTATATGGATTACTCAGATCTCGGGCAGCAGTAAGCCTTCTCCAGCCGCCCCAGGACGAACCGTAATCACAGCTCCCACTTTCATATGTGTTTAAAAGAGATGAAAAATCCAAAAAGAATGGAGGAAGAAAGCAAAACATGGCCCAGATCTCTCTACCCAGCTACGCTTGGTTGTGCCACTTTAAAAAATAATACTAAAGGGGCGCCTGGGTGGCTCAGGTCCTGATCCCGGAGTCCTGGAATCGAGTCCCATGTGTCCCACATGGGGCTCCTTGCTCAGGGGGGAGCCTGCTTCTCCCTCTCCCTCTGCCTGCCGCTCCCCCTTGTGCTGTCTCTCTCTCTCTGTCAAATAAGTAAATAAAATCTTTAAAAAATAATAAAAAAATATAAAATATGAAAAGTAACACACACGTTAAGAAAATGAAGTTCCAGAAAGATATAAAATGAAAAACAAGTCTCCTTCTCCCAGCCTCCAGCCTCTTCCCATAAAGTAACCACAGTGAAATACCTCCGTGTTTTTGCAGGAAAAAAAAAAAAAAAGCTTACATGTGTAATTTTAGAATGTACCCCAGGGGATGTTTCACATCATCTTGAATTATTTTTACCACGGTGCTTACCACTTCCTAGTATTTTCTTATTTATTTATTTATTTTCTTATTTATTTGTTGTGTCGCTATTCAAATACTCGCCCCATGGTCGGGGGGCATTTGTCTGGTTTGGTCACCGCCGAATGCTCAGAACCTAGAACGGTGCTGGTAGGTGCTCAAAATATTTGTTGGGTGAATGAACGAGAGGATTGTACAAGATTTATTACCATAAATCTCGCTTTTTTTCCCTGAATAGCTGGTCTTGAAGTCTTTCCGAATCTGTGTATGCCGATCAGTGTCGCTTTTCTTTTTTGTGACAATTTCCACCCTTCTCTGAGTAAGAAAGCAGGGAGCATAATACTGATAAGAATTCACTTTGATCGAGCACCTACTTTCTCCCCGTCCCTGTGCGTTCTTTCTTTTACTCCTTACAACCCCTCTTTTTTTTTTTTAAGATTGATTTATGTATTTGAGAGAGAGAGAACATGCAGGGAGGGGCAGAGGGAGAGAAAATCTCCAACAGACTCCCCGCTGAGCGTGGAGGTGGAGGGGGGCTCAATTTCTCGACCCTGAGATCAGGACCTGAGCCCAAAGCAAGAGTCTGATGCTTAACTGACTGAGCCACCCGGGCGCCCCACTCCTTACGACCCCTCTTTTTTTTTTTTTTTAAAGATTTTATTTATTTATTTGACAGAGAGAGAGACAGCCAGCGAGAGAGGGAACACAAGCAGGGGGAGTGGGAGAGAAAGAAGCAGGCTCATAGCGGAGGAGCCTGATGTGGGGCTCGATCCCGTAATGCCGGGATCACGCCCTGAGCCGAAGGCAGACGCTCAACCGCTGTGCCACCCAGGCGCCCCCTTACGACCCCTCTTAAGCAAGTATTTATTCCCATTTTCCAGATGAGAAAAACTGAGGCCAAAGAAAGCCACACAGCTAGTAAGTGACAAATCTTTGAGTTACTCAGGTTCATTAGATTCCAGCCCCTATACTCTTATGCCTTCTTTATTTTCCCAGTTGCTTATGGTGGTTTGACGGTGGGGAGCAAGGCTGGTGAGCAATCTTTGAAGACTTCTCTCCCAGGTGACATTTGTAACTTTGGCATAGTCACTGGATTTGTCCTCAGTCTCAAATGCCCAGAAATCAGATCCTGTCTAGAATGAATGGGATATAAATTAGCCACACGTTGTAACCAATGGGCTCATTGACAGCACATAGTAGGTCCTCAAGAAATATAGCGGGAAGCAGCCTTATGGCTTACACTCTGACTTCCAGAACCAGCCCCATAGTTGGGCCGCCCTTGCCTCTCACTTCTTCAACACAAAATCTAAAGCTGTTTGGTGCCTATGGAAGCAAAGCCGACAAAATAGCTGTATAATTGAACAATCGTTAATCCATCCATCCGTCCATCCATTCATTCATGGGGCACGTTTCTCTAAAGCAATAATTTGCAAATCTGGTTGCATATTAGAATCAGTAGTGAGAGTTTTAGAAATCACGATTTCCCGAGTCCAACCTAAGATCAGAACATCTTAGGGTGAGGGGGTGGGGTACTGCGTTACAAAAATAATCCCCCCAAGTGACTCTGAGCTAGTGATGGTTGGTGGGGCTGAGCAGAGGCAAGGGAGGAACTTGGCCAGCTGGAAATACCACACAGCACCCGCAAAAGAGCCGGACTGGAAATTAGGGTTTCTCCGATTTTAGCAACATAGAGGGACCCTTAAAGCGGGGGAGGGGCGGGAATCTCAGAGATCCTGTAATAGTTTGGATAATGCTTACCCATGGATTTCAGGTTTGAACGCCTGGCATTTGAAAATGTTACTTTATTTGGAAAAGGATCTTTGCAGATGTGATGAAGGATTTGGAGAGATTACCCTAGACTGTCTGGGCGGGACATCAGGAGTGTCCTGGTAAGAGAGAAGCAGAGAGACTAACAGACACAGAGGGGGAGCCATGAAGAATCAGAGGAGACAGTGTGACCACAATGGCAGGGACTGGGGCGATGTGGCCATAAGCCAAAGAACACCCCAAGGTTCCTCGCCAGCGCCTTCGGAGGGAGCTCAGCCTTGCGGACACCTTGATTTCGGAGTTCTAGCCTCCGGAAGTGTGAGGGAATGCGCTGCAGTTCTGAGTCACCCAGTTTGTGGTGATTGGCTGCGGCAGGCATGGGGAACAAATCTAGCCCCGCCCCACCCCCCAGTTGTGGCCGCGAATCCCCCAGACTCCAATGAGGAAAGTTCCAAATTAAAACATCCAAGTTTTATTCTGTGACCTTGTCTCTCAAGAACCATTATCCTCTTGAGAGCCTGGGTGGCTCATTTGGGTTAGTGTCTGTCTTTGGCTCAGGTCATGATCTCAGCATCGTGGGATCGAGTCCCGTATCGTGCTCCCTGCTCCGCCGGAAGTCTGCTTCTCCTTCTCCTTCTGCCCCTTCCCCCTGGTTGTGCTCTCTCTCATTCTTTCTCTGACAAGTAAATAAATAAAATTTTAAAAAAGAACCATTATCCCCAAAGTGAATTATTGTGCAGTCTCCTGGCCCCGGGAACCAGGTATGGGTGATGAGAATCTTAGAAGGGTTTTCAAATGCCCGCTGCCCCGCCTGCGGAACTTCCTTCTGGGGCCTGCCCCTTATTGCCAGCATCACCCCAGGGTGGTCCAAAGGTTAGACGTCCCTTTTCTCAGGAGTCTATGAAGCCTTTGGCATTACATACCTAACTTTCCCATAAAGATGCCTCTTTTTGCATTTCCTGACCACCCTCAGCAATGGGTACAATTAATCAACCCATTTTACAGATGAAGAGATTGAGGCATAGAAATGAAGTAATTCCCCCAGACAGCTCACCTCCCAACTGCCCCACTCTTGTTTTCTTTTTTTTTTTTTAAAGATCAGCTCTATTGGAAGTATAATGTCCATCTTATACATGTACCCTTTTTAATGTCCCATGTGGTAAGGTTGATTGATTGATTGATTGATTTGAGAGACAGAGAGAGTGTGTGCACAGGGGGGAGGAACAGAGGGAGAGGGAGACTCTTAAGCAACTTCCATGCCCAGCACAAGCCCAACATGGGGCTCGAGCTCACAACCCTGAGATCGTGACCTGAGCCAAAACCAAGAGTCGGACCCTCAACTGACAGAGCCACCCAGACGCCCCTCGTGTGGTAAGTTTCAGAGTCACCATTACCACAATCAAGATACAGAAGACTTCTGGGGCGCCTGGGTAGTGCAGTCGTTGGGCGTCTGCCTTCGGCTCAGGGTTTGATCCCATTGTTCTGGGATCGAGTCCCACATCGGGCTCCTCCGCTGGGAGCCTGCTTCTTCCTCTCCCACTCCCCCTGCTGTGTTCCCTCTCTCACTGGCTGTCTCTCTGTCACATAAATAAATAAAATCTTAAAAAAAAAAAAAGATACAGAAGACTTCTATCACCCCAAAAAGTTCCCTTGTGCCCTTTGTGGCAGTCCCCTTCTGCCTCCCTAGCCCCAGCTATGGCTCTGCTTTCTGTGCCTCGAGGGTTGTTGCTTCTGGAGTTTTCTATAAAAAGAATCACCGAGCATGTGTCCTTTTGGTCTGGCTACTTTTCCTCGATGGAAGGATTTTGAGACGCATCTATGCGGCCGTGTGGACCTGTAGGTCATTCTTTTTGTTGCCATGAGACAATGTATGGTGTCAATCTACCACAATTTGTTTATCTGTTCACCTGTCAGTCGGGATCCGGGTTGTTTCAGTCCTGGGTACTTATGAATAATGCTGTTGTGAATACTCCAGAGCCTCTGTTTATTTTTTTTAAGATTTTATTTATTTATTTGAGGGAAGAGAAAGAGAGAGGTGTCCTGAGCCAAAGGCAAACGTTTAGACAGAGCCACCCAGGTACCCTTCCAGAACCTACGTTTTTAATGCATGGTATGAAACTGTGGCATGAGTCGTATTAGCACCGCTTTACAAATAAGGAAACTGAGGCCCAGAAAGGTGAAGTCACCTCCCCAGAGGCACACAACCAGTTGGTGGCAGAGTCAAGACTGGCACCCAGGTCTGTCTGCACAGCTCTGAATCCTTGGACATGCTGTCCGTCCTGTGCCCTGTGCGTGCGAGGACACAGGCTGGGTGCCGTCCCCGAGGGGTGTTATCTCGCTGTACTCACTACTTTGCCCAGGTTCCCAGACAGCCCTTTGTCCGAATACAGAGAACATATTGTCTTCTGAGGAAGCTGGGGACACGTTTAGCTCGGGAATCTGAGATCCAAAATCAGGCTAACGCGTTCTTTGTCAGGGCAAAACGCAACAGTCAACTGGACCCAGGATCTGAGGGGCCGACTTCATAGCTTCCTCCCTCTTAGCCCCTGGGCCAAGTCATTCACATGTCCTCCCCACACCGGGTTACCTCTATCCCCATTTTACAAATCAGCAACCCAAGACGAGACGCAGGGGGTTCAATGGCTTGCCCAGGCTCATTGTGCTTTGGGAACTGGAGGAGGCAGGACTCGAACCCAGGCCATATGTCCAACACTACTGTTGACCTCCAAACCTCCATACACCAGGCAGAGGCCTCTGCTGCTTTATTTGGCAGGTTGCCTAGTGAGCGAGCCAATTAGAGGAATTTCAGATTCAGTTCCCCTATTCACGGCATAGATATTTATCTGTGTTCTAGGTTTATTACCGTAAGACCGGGTTTTTTATTTTCCATACTCTGATGCGTGGGTATCTGCGGCCTGGCTGACTCTCGAAGGACTGCCCTCCCAGGGTCAGGCAATTTCTAGAGAAAGTAAACACAGCTTGCCCTTCAACCTGTCCAGAGCCTCCAACTACCTCCTTTATCAGGCCCTCACATTCTGGTACCACCCACCTGCCCTATTCACCCCAGACCAGGTCCCAGACAGCTAGGGACAACCCCTAGACCCCAGAATCTGCTGGAATTATTCATTTATTTGACAGAGAGAGAGAGGGAGGGCACAAGTAGGGGGAGCAGCAGAGGGAGAGGCAGAGGGAGAAGCAGTCCCCCCACTGAGCAGGGAGCCGAGGCAGGGCTCGATCCCAGGACCCCAGGATCATGACCCGAGCCGAAATCAAGAACCGGACGCTTAACCAACTGAGCCACCCAGGCGCTCCTAGATTTTTTTTCCAAATTAGATCTAGCATGGAATCCCGCAACATATCAAAGAGCATGCTGTGATTGCTTTCAATACATTCATTTTATAAGTTCATATTTGTACAATAGAGCATCGACCACAAAGAACAGGGAAAAGTTTTAACGGAACCCGCTCTTGAAAATGGGGGTTTATCGAGGCCAGCTGCGGGCATCTCTCAGCCAGCACGTCCAACTGATCTGGGAATTTTCACTTAGGGTTCGCTGTGTGCCAGCCACACAGATAACTGGCTTCCAGTGGTAACCGGGTGACACAGCTGCTTGTGTTGCTACGTCAGGAAACTCTTCCGGAAAACCTCGAGAAGGGGTAGGAGGTTGGGTTTTAGGGGCAACACTGAACACTGACACATGCTCACGTTGTGTATCACACATATGGATGTCGTATGGGAAACACCCCAAACCCACAATAAGCACAAATATACAGTCTTGATACTGCAAGAAGACGATACGGCATGTCACGCTGTCCCGTTTTACGACACGATGACTGTGCCTTGGTGGGAGAATGGCAGGCCACTAGCTCATGTGCCTGAGGTCTCAGTGAAGCCCAGACTCTCAGAAAACAGCGAACACAGCAACACGATACGCTGTGAGTGCGGTTGCCCGGGCTGGAAACTTACAAGGGAGAAAAAGATCAGGAGAGCGCTATGACCACAGATAGGCTTGCAAGAGGAGTAAATATGTATGTGGGGATGGCAGGAAAAGCTTTGTCCCGAGCATTCCACAACAGAAGAGGATGGGGAGGCTGATGATTCAGAGACAGCAGGGGGAGTGTCCAGAACTCAGTCTTTCAGGTGTTTAGGTTGTCGACGCACGTGAACTCTAAAAATTCCTTCTGTCTTGACACTCGCCAGGAATGCAAGGACCTAAGAGGGATTTCTGACTGCCTGAGGGTGGGTCCCTTGCCTGCACCCTGGCTGCCAAGGTGAAGGGGTGGGTGGAGAGAGAATCTCCACCTTTTGGCTGTGCTGGGGGGGGGGGCGGGGCTCAGGGTGTAGCAGATATAAGAATAGGGGTTGGATGCTGGAATTCACAGATGTGACTGAAGCCCACCACATTAATACGTTGGGGGTCTCCACCATCACGATTTGGTAGGTAAGAATCTGAATGTGTGTGTAAATTGCATTTTTTAAAAACCAAAGAAAGTCAGCTCAAACCTTTGCAAATCCCTGAACTAATGGAAGTTTGCAAATTCGCAGACCGGATGTCCCCGAATAAGAGCTCGGTCTACCCACGGACATTTGGGTTTTACCTGATTCGTTTCTTTGTTTTTGTTGTTCTTTACCATCCGGGGGACTCAAAGTTAATGCTGTTAATGGATAACTCCTGACGATGACCTCTTAATTATTTACCTCTTTTCGGACTATTTCCTGAAAATCTTGCCTTTTGTTCTTTACAAGCGGGGTGCCCCCTCTGGCCAAGCCTCAGAGCTTCTGGAATTGAATTTGGGGAGAACCGTATCCTGACCTGAAGGGCCCATCGGAGCAGAGGAGTCCCATGTCTGACCATCCCCTGCAAGGGAGACCGAGTGCGTACAGGACAGCGACAGCTTTGGACAGAGTCAAACACAGAGCACTGAGCACCTCACGTGTGGGAAGCAGGCAACTCACTTCGTCAGGTGTGATTTCTGCAAAACACAGTGGTCCACTCTGGACGAGTTTGTGCCAGAGGTATCTTCAAGGTCCATCCTTTTAAAAGACAAAAAAAACGGTCTAGACTTTGCAATGGCAGGATCTCCAGCAGGGCCCAAAGCTAGAAGGGTCTGTGTCTCTTCCTGGCAACACATACTCAGCAAGAGGGCTGTCTCCTATATCAGGCCTTGCGGGGGGTGGGGGGGTTGGGGAGGTTGCTGAGAGGGGATAACGGCTTTTCTCCAGAGCAGGGATCTCCCCGACGTGCTCCTCCTGCTTGGCTTTCCTCAGCTCGGGCAAGAGACCTTCTGAAAACCCTTGGAATCCTGGACCCTGTTACTCCTCTTCCGTTTCCTGCAAACACCTGCTCATGCGGGGGGGAGGGGGAGACAGCCCGCGGTCTCCATGGCAACAGTCCAGATGATGCTTCTTGGCTAGGACTGCCGCCTCTGGCTGGTTCCTTTGGGTCTCCAGGTTGTTAGACGTTGTTTGCGGGTTCTTCGCTCAGAAGTTACCCTCGCCCACTCAAATAATACACACACACACACACACACTCAGGTGTTACTCCCACAGTTGCACGTTGCCCACAACTCCTCAAATATTAAACTCGCTCTAATTCATATATTACCATCATACTCAGATGCTACCCACACACGCAAACGGCACCACGCTCCCTCATGTATTCGAGTAACTCAGACGTAACCCGTACCTACTCAGATATTAATATGGGTGCCGCGAGGGCAAGATTTGGGTCTGTTTGTTCCCTGCTGTGTATGCCCAGTGCCTGAAACAGCGCCTGGTACACTGTGGGCGCTCAGAAAACATTTGTTGAATGACTGAGTGATCCACACCCAACCAGGTATTACCTAGATCTGCTCAAATGGTACCCACGCCCACGCAGATGTGCCCCAGTAACTCACATGCTCCCCAGTCTCTATGAGGGCCATGAAGGCAGGGATCTGTGTTGGGTTTGCTCCCTTCTCCCAGCTCTTAGAACAGTGCCTGGGACATAGTAGGTGTGCAATAGATATCTGCAGAATGATGGAATGGCCCACACTCAACCAGATGTTACCCCCCATCACTCAGATGTAACCTGCAAGTTAACTCAGATCAAAATGCCCCCCCCACTCACACCAGTCGGATGTTCCCCACGCTCACTCAGATGACACCCATTACCATTCAAAGTGACCCAGACACCAGAGTCATAGTCCTCCCCCCATACGATCCACACTCACTCAGATTCCCCAAACTAATTCAAAGGCTGCCTCCCCTTCCCGTCATCACCCGCACCCACTCAGATCACACCTCCCCTCACCCTGCTGCCCCTGCGCCCTCCCCACCTCACCTCACAACTTCTTGTCAGATGCATGGTGCCGTCGACGGCTTTTCTTGTGCTTTCGCTTGCCTCTCTTGTCATCTCCAGCCTGGCCCTGCATCTCCGTGGAGTCCAGAGGTGGGGCCCCTTCGGTGCCCTTGGGGGCCCTGGCCCCCGGCTTCTCCCCTGGCCCGGGCGCCTGGCACTTTCTGGCAGGCAGCTCGCTGGGGCCCGTCCCTGTGGGGCACAGTTCCTGCCTCAGGACCCGGGCCACATCCTCCACTGTCCTGCCCTCGCTCTGCAGGAAGAGGTTCAGCTTGGTCAGGAATTCGATGTCCTGCTTCCGGGGCATGTAGACTACTCTCCACATGCCGCCCTTGCCCTTGATCTCCCTGGGGATCACGGCATAATTGAGGTCCTCCTCCAGCCTAATGATGGCTGCCTTGGATCTCTCTTCTTCCAGAAAGGCCTTCCCGGCCACTTCGAACTTGCCCAGAGGCTTTAGGGGGACCCGTATGATCTCCTCGAATTCCTCGTGGTTGCAGTCTTCTGGTATCCCTAGGATCATGAGGGACTTGTAACTGTCCACCTCGAGCGCCTTGCACCCGTGCTCCAACAGAGCGATGTCCTTGACCCCGAAGAGCATCTTGCCCAGCTCTCGGAGGCAGCAGTATGCCCGCTGGTGCGCCCCTGAGCTGCCTCGGGAATCCACAGAATGATCCAGGATGCCAAGATCCCTTCCCAAAGGCTAAGTAGGAGAGAGGCCTCACGGGCCCAATTTGTCCCTCTGGTGGAGGATGCCCCTGGCCCTGCCCGCAGGGCTGCAGTGTCCCGCCTTCCCCCGAGAGGACTCTTGGGAATTCCCAGGGACTTACGCTCAGGGAAGCGGAGGTGGCCTCTGCCAGCTGGCTCGTGGGTCCCGAGTCTGGGCAAGGCCACACCAAGGAGGGTCTGAAGATGCACTTCCCCTTTCTTGGTGATGGTGTCCAAAGGTCTCAGCCGTCCTGGCTGTCTCAGCAGATCTGGGACGGCGGGTCTCCCTGGGGCTGCTGCCACCGGGGTGTCGTGGACGGGGGCCCAGAAAGCAGGGTGGCTAGTCTCTCGCGGCTGGTCCAGAGGCTGCCCTCAGTGCCCCGTGGTCCTGAGAAGACAAGGATGTGGCCGCTGCACTTGCTCCCGCAGTGACGTCACCGCCTCCTTCCGCTCTGCGGCCCAGAAGTCTCCATGGCAACCGCGGGAGCATCGCCTCTGCCATTGGCTGGGGCCAGCGGCACTGAAATCAGAGTCCAAGGGGGTCACTCGGGGGTGAGGGGTCAGCCACCGGCCTTCAAAAGCACCCTCCCTTCTGCTCTGAGAAAATGGATGATTCGAGGGGAGAGGGGACAGAGAAGATACAAGAAAAGCCTGGAACATTTGGGGGGGCGGGCGGTCAGAAAGTAAGGAAATGTTCAAAGAAAGACGAGAACAGGTGGAAGGACAGAGAGCCAGCTTGAACGGCTCCCATTGGCCAAATCTGGAACAATTTGAGCATCAATGTTCAAAATGAGATTATAAACTCCTTGATAAAATAAAAATCCATGAGTCTGTGAGGATATAAAGAAATGTAAAAATGCAAAGTTTGGGTGGAAGGCTATACGTTGTCTCGCATAAAACTTAGGAATCAAAGGGAGCAAGAGTCTCTTTACCTTGGAAAGTCCGTGTGTGTAGGACACACCCAACAACATTCAGGGCAACATACTGGTAATTTTCGCACAAAATGTTCAGGAGGGGGGCGCCTGGGTAGCGCAGTCGTTAGGCAGCTGCCTTCGGCTCAGGGCGTGATCCCAGCGTTCTGGGATCGAGCCCCACATCAGACTCCTCCGCTGGGAGCCTGCTTCTTCCTCTCCCACTCCCCCTGTTGTGTTCCCTCTCTCGCTGGCTGTCTCTATCTCTGTCAGATAATTAAATAAAAAATCTTAAAAAACAAAACAAAACAAAACAAACCAAAAAAACCCAAAACAAAACAAAAAAACAAAAAAACCCAAAACTCAGGAGGGCAAAGAGTTCTTTGTACTGTACTTGCAACTTTCCTGTAAGTTTGTGATTGTTTCGAATACATTTTTAAAAAAGAAAAAAGAAACGCCCTGCACATGCCATCACCTTCACAATGTCCATTTCTCCCCTTCCTGCCCCGGTATAAAAGCCATCAAGTTTGAGTTAGATTGACATCTTCCAAACTCCCAGCTTCGGGTGGGTCAATGAATGGCTGGAACTAATCAGCATAATCCCACCCCCCTGCCACCGTGATTGGTTCAGAAATGGTCACCCAGGTAACCCAGGCCTAAGCCAATCAGTGTCTTTATCTCCCTGCTCACGGCCAGTTGGTGAAGGCTGGGTACCGGAACTCAGTCCAATTAGAATGAAGCTCTGGGATTGTTGAGACTAGTTATGAAGAGGAATATACTCCTTTCCCCTAAATGTGAAAGAATAAATATGAGCCAGGCAAGAGGTCATCTTGAAACCATGAGAGAAGCCATTCTGAGGATGAATGCCACATCCAGAGGAAAGCAGACCTGAGAGAATCACAGAGAAACCATTGTCCTGATGTCATCACATACTTCTGGATCAAACCATGCCTGAAACCCACCCTCTGAAACTTTTTTTTTTTTTTACTTTTTAAGTGAAATACAACATTTATAAGGAGAAGTGAACAAGTTATAAAGGAAAAGCTATAAACTGAACACATCGTGTAACCAGCACCCAAACCAATAGACGAACATCATTAGCGTTCCCAGAGGGATGGCCTCTGTGTTCTCCAAGTCACTATATCCTGTCAGGAGGAGCCACATTCCTGACTTTCTGTGGCATAGATCCGTTTTTTCTGGGTTTGTATTTTACATAAATGGAATCGCATATTATGTTCTCCGTGTTTCTTGGTGACCATATACGTCTGTATCTGTGGGTTATAAGCCTAGGCAGATGCTAAGCTGTAGTAGATATCCGAGCTTCCAAAGTATTTGTATCATTTTACCCTCCCCTAGTAGCACTTGAGAGTTCCAGTGCCTTCACATCCTCCCCGACACTAGCTATTGCCAGAATTTTCCACCTGGCAACCCAGATGTGTATCTCCTCGTGGTGTCTCCTGAGTAGAATCTCTTTGTGCTTTTAATTTGAATGTTCCTGACAACCAGTGACATGGAGGATACTTTTTCAGAGGCATATTGGCCGTTTGGATATTTTGTGAAGCCTGTTAAAGTCTTTCACTTTTTTTTTTTAATTAGATTGTCACCTTTTCCTTGTTGATTTATGTTTAATGTAATCTGCATATTTCTTCTTTTTTTAAAGATTTTATTTATTTATTTATTTGACAGGGAGAGAGGCAGTGAGAGAGGGAACACAAGCAGGGGGAGAGGGAGAGGGAGAAGCAGGCTTCCCGCTAAGCATGGAGTCCGATGCGGGGCTTGATCCCAGAATGCTGGGATCATGACTTGACCAAAGGCAGAGGCTTAATCACTGAGCCACCCAGGGGCCCCATCTGCATATTTTCTCGATTGTTTTAAGCTGATCTGACTTGGATTTTCTGTAACTTGTATCCGAAATGCAGCCTCATTAACACGGAAAGACTCCTAAGTGTTTACTGCAGACCACCTTTTGCTCTGTCTTCCTCACACCTTGTAATTGTGGCCATGACTATATCATATTACGTAGGCACAATATTGGGCTAGCGTTTATTATGAAATTTCTCTCTCTCTCTCTTAAATTTCAAAGACGCCTCTCCAACTCTCAAAGTATTTCCTCCTCTGGGTCATCCTGGGAGCTGACGGGACAAGTACAATGTGTGAACTTGAGGGCAGGACTGGCAGGGACTTGGGGGTGACCCAGGATGTGAAAAGCCCTTAAACTGGGAGTCAGCCTGAACTCCAAATTTGTCCCCCCCCAGGAGACCCTACACCTAGAACCTCACGAAGGCACCCCCGTGCATCTGTGAGCGCCTGCGTGGAATGACTGGTGTGGTAGCTTAGTGAGAACGCAGGGCAGCGTGTGGTGATAGAACGACCTTGGACAATGTCTTGGGGACTGTCCATCGTTAGTTGGGGGGAATTGTTTAGGTCAGAGGCCACCAACTGCAAGCCTACAGAAGAAAATACAGATTTCTGGCTTCCCTTAAAAATGAGAGAATCACAGGGGCGCCTGGGTGGCACAGCGGTTAAGCGTCTGCCTTCGGCTCAGGGTGTGATCCCGGCGTTATGGGATCGAGCCCCACATCAGGCTCCTCCGTTATGAGCCTGCTTCTTCCTCTCCCACTCCCCCTGCTTGTGTTCCCTCTCTCGCTGGCTGTCTCTATCTCTGTCGAATAAATAAATAAAATCTTAAAAAAAAAAAAAAAAGGATACCATCGATTAATGAATCCCTGGGGCTCCGTTGCATTTCCCTGGGTTTATGCACATTCCAAACGGAGAAGCAGGCGACAGAATGGTTCATTTATTCGATCCCCCAATATTGACTAAGAAGTTTCCTTGTTCCAGGCTCTGGAACATGCTGGGCATACTTGAGTGAGTGAGACAAGCTCTGCTTTTAGGAGCTCGGGCTGGTGGTTAGGACAGGCTAGGTCAGCCTGTTTACAGTCAGAGGGAGAAGCGCTGTAATTATCACGAAGATGTGTTCTGATCCCCGGTGTGGGGCATATAATACAGAATACACTAATTGGGGCACGTTTTGCCGAAGTTTAAAGAGAGAACTGCCTAGAGTATTTTGGGGGCTTTGAGCAACTCAACTTGTTTAGTCTTACCCAGGAAGACTTTCTGGAGGAGGTGACACTGGAAGGGATCTTGAAGGATGCATATAAACACAACAATAATACTATTTTTTTAAAGTAGTCATTGGTAACCCTTACACTGAGTGTGCTATGTGCCAGACAATATTCCAAGCCCACTACATTCACTAAGTCATTTGGCTCTACGGAAATCCATGAGTTAGCCATGGTTTTCTTGACTCAGTTGTCCATTCATTGACCAAACATTTATTGTGCATCTCCTCTTTTATAGTGAGAAGAATGAGGATCAGAGAGGTTAAGATACTTATCTAGGGTCACACAGCTAGTGAGTTTTTAATTTAAGGCAATTTATTTTTTTTCTGTGAATTTTCTGTCCATATCTTTAACCCATTTTTTTTTAATTGTGGTTTCTTTTTTTGCTTAGGAATAAGGAGGCTTTCCAAATAAAGGAAATTGCATATTATCTACACCCATGTGTCAAGAATAAGGCACTTGTTAGTTCAATTCTAGCTGCTGGGGATACAGTGATGAATGAGACAGAATTCTCTGCCCTCAGAGAGCTGACACTGTATTGGGCAGACAGAGCAGAGACAAGTGAATAAGAAAGATACAGAATATGTCATGTGGTGATAGTGAGAAAAGGAGTCTAGAGAGAAAAAATGTGTGAGGGAGAGGGGCGGGATTTGCAATTTTTTTTTAAAGATTTTATTTGTGGACGCCTGGGTGGCTCATTTGGTTAGGTGACTGCTTTCAGCTCGGGTCATAATCCTGGGGTCCTGGGATCGAGTCCCGCATCGGGCTCCCCTTGTTCTGCGGGGAGTCTGCTTCTCCCTCTCCCTCTGCCCCCCAGTCTCTCTCTCTAAAATCAATCAATCAATCAATCAATCAATCTTCAAAAAAATAAAGTTGAGCACGGGAAGAAGTAATTTTATTTGTTTATTTGTCAGAGAGAGGGAGAGAGAGTACAAGCAAGAGGAGTGGCAGGCAGAGGGAGAAGCGGGCTCCCTGCTCAGCACAGGGCTCAATCCCCGGACCCTGGGATCATGACCTGACCCGAAGGCAGACAATTAACCGACTGAGCCACCCAGGCATCCCCGGGATCGGTAATTTTTTACACTATGCTGAGGAAAGGCTCCCTGGAGCTAGCATTTGAGCAAAGACCTGAAAGAGACATTGACCATGTGGATATTCGAGGGAACAGTCATCCAAGCAGAAAGAACAACGAGTGCAAAGGCCCTGGGGCTGGAGACTGTTTGGTGTGCTTGAGACAGAGTTGAAGAGAGAGTTGGAGAAAAAGCAGGTGACGGGAGAGGGGAGGGGATGGCCAGATGTTGCAGGCCCTTGTGGTCCCTGGTGGGACTTGGGCTTTTCTCTGGGTGACATGGAACCCTTACGTTGGGGAAGCTTCATGAGGTAACGGAGGGTCAGGACTTTGCAAATGAGATAAAAGTGCTGCAGTTGGAGAATGTGGATTTCTGAGCGTCAAGAAGGAACAGCTGATATATATGATATGATATATAAATACGTACAGTAGCTCCAGCCCTGTTCCGAGACCTGTGCTAACGCTGGGGACCAAACATCAACAAACAGTGTAGAAATAAGATATTTCTAGATGGGGACAGATGTCACAAAAGTGACAAAGCAATTCCACAGTGACTGTGCTGAGGGCTGGGAGGACACACTCTCTGGGTTTTTCAGCCATGATCTCTCTGAGGAATTGACATTCGAGCTACATTCTGAAAAATAAAAAGGAAAGAGACATACGAAAATCCAGGAGAAGCCAGGTAGAGGAACTTACACTTGCAAAGGCCCTGGGGTAGAATGGGCTTGGTGTCTTTGAAGAAGAGCCAGGAGACCAGGGTGGCTGGAGACTGAGGGGGTCAGTGATGGGCACTGAGGTCACACGATGGCTGCCTTGTGGGCCATTGTAGGAAGGTGGCATTTTATGCCAATGGGACTGGAAGCCACTCGTGGTTTGTAAGCAAGGGTCATTGACGTATTCGTTAAATTTACGTTAAAAAACGTTAAAAACGTTACGTTAAAAAACAATCTCTCTGGGGGCACCTGGGTGGCTCAGTGGGTTAAGCATCCAATTCTTGTTTTTTTTCGGCTGGGATTGTGATCTTAGGGTCTTGGGATCGAGTCCCACGTTTGGCTCTGTGCTCAGCGTGGAGTCTGCTGGAGGTTATCTCCTACTCCCTCCCCCTTTGTTTCTCCCCTGCTCGCCCGCACACTCTCTCTCAAAATAAATAATTAAAATCTTTAAGAGCAAAACTCTTGGGGTGCCTGGGTGGCTCAGTCTGTTAAGTGTCTGCCTATAGCTCAGGTCATGATTCCAGGATCTTGGGATCGAGTCCCGCATCAGACTCCTTGCCCATCCGCGAGTCTGTTTCGTCCTCTCCCTCTGCCCCTCCCCCCATTGTGCGCATGTGCGCTCTCTCCCTCGCTCTCAAATAAATAAATTTTTTAAAAATCTTAAAAAAGATATCCAACATAGGTAAATTCAGAGGTAGAAAGTGGATTAGTGATTGCCAGGGACTGAGCAGGGGAGAACAGACAGTCCCTGCATCGTGGTTACAGGATTTCCTTTGGGGGCCACGACAATTCTTGGAATTAGAGATCAGGCCTGCACCAGACTGTGAATGTACTAAAGGCCGCTTATGCACACTTTACAATGGTTCATTTTCAAAAAAAAAAAAAAGTTCATTTTTATTATGTGAGTTGCACCTCAATTTAAAAATAATTTTTTTTAATGACTCCATTTTCGGCTTGAATGATGGTGGGTCCCTCCACCGTGATGGGGAAGCTTTAGGAAGAAATGAGCTGGGAGATCAGGAATCCCATTTGTAGAGGTCTTAAATTTGATATGCCTAGCAGACATCAAAGCAGAGTTAGACGTACGAGCCAGGAGTTCAGGGGAGACATGGGGCAGGGACATAAATTTAGAAGTCTTAGGGACATGGGAGGTATTTTAAGCCACGGGGCTGGATGAGATCATCTATACAGAGAGTGTTCAGAGGGGAGAGAAAACGGCCCAAGCTCAAGCTCCCAGCGCCCCACTGGGGATCCATGTCAGGCAGAAAAGGAGGAATCACTAAAGGGATTGTATAGGAGGGGAGGGGCGGGAGCACCCCAAGATTGTGAATTTGAAAAGCAAAGAGAGTTATAGCAAGAGTGCAGTTAGACCAAACATCCATTCACAGAGGGCAGTTTGGCATCCATAGAATGGATTAGATAGAAAGATAGGTAGATGATAGATAGTGGAGAGAGTTCTCTCTATACTGATATGGACAGATTCCCTTTCTATGAAATGATGTGCTGAAATTCTCAAGAAGTATTGCTTACATAATAAAGTATGACACTGTTTTTTAAAGAAAAGCCAGGAGAGGTGTTACACAGGAAAACATAGTGATTTGCGGTGGAGAAACCTGGCAGGCGCCCCTTTAATCAGGGGATCGGAGTGAACACCCCCAGTGATGATGGGACATGTTGAGATGGCGTGCCCCTCTTCAGTCCTCCCACGTGGGTACTGTTGTTATTTCATGCCCATCCTCCAGATGAGAAAACAGAGGCACAGGAAGGGGAAGCGCCTTCCCCAAGGTCACGCAGCTGAGAAGAGGCGAGGCCCCTTGAAGTTGGACTGCAGAATCCACACTCAAGACTCGACTACATAATGTCTGCGCTCGCTTTCCCTCCCGGGCTCTGTTCTTAATAAAGGACGACGGGAGACCAGCAGCTGGGGTTCGGGACACTTGGAGGTTGAAGGAGAGAGGAGAGTCACCAGCCACCGCCTGGGAGAGGAAAATTTACTAGAAAAACGAGTGGGTTTCACACTTGAGGTCTGTGGTACTGGATGTTCTGTGAGATCAGGAGGCTGGTTGTTTGAGTTGGGGTTGTTTGTTTCCCCCCCCTCCCCGCATGGGGGCAGGGAATGGCTCTTCCACGAGGTGGGCGGGGGGCGGGGGGGAGCGTGGCCCCTTCCCGTCCACAGTCCATTTGCACATCCGCTGTGGTCCCTGAGCCCTGCAATCTGGCGCTGGCTGGCCCCTGTCCTTCGACCACCCAGATCTGCATGAGCTAAACTCTGGGAACCGAGCGTGTCCTCCAGGCCGAGGGGGAGGGAGAGGCCCGGAAGGGTGTTCACAGGCCAAGGTCCAAGGCAAACAAGTTCCATTCCAGGAACAGGAGTCCTGTGGCAAGGGAGTGGAGCTGTGGGGTTGGAGGGAAGGCGGTGCCCCACATTTGGAGGGCCTCTGAACCAGTGTGGGAAGTTGAGCCTGAACACCAGAGAAAGCAGGGCCTGTGGTGGGTCCTCTCCTGCGGCCACGGAGAACGCCGATGGACTGGGGGTTGGGGAGTGGGTGGGCCCTGGGTTCGAATCTCAACACTGCGACGCATTTGTGGGACGTAACTTGAGGAACTGTGATTGGCTGAATAAAGGCTTCCAAAGACAGCTGCATACTAATCCTAGGAACCCTGTTGCCTCACGTGGCAAAAGGGACCTCCCAGATGTGATCACATTAAGGATCTTGAGATGCCCCTTGATCTAGAGGGGTCTTCCTGATGGTTCACAGGCCTAGTTACTTCCATTGTGGTCCAGAAGGCTGCAAAGAATTCTTGGGGGAAAACTCTCACAGTGGGAGACCCCGTAGGTCAGTCTGCTTCTTAGCCATAGCGTTTGATAGCTCCCACTGCTCAAATCCAGTTTTTCAGAGCACTGAAAGCATTAGTGTAGGTCTATGAATTATAGAATAAAACAGTTTGGATCCTTAGTCACAATATTCAAGGAACAAACCCAATGAGTTCTGATGAGTACTATTTGGAAGCCAGGAGTACAAATGGTAGTTGTGATCTTAAACAAACCGCCGCATTCGATTAATTTGGTATCTTGTGTTCTTTGTATAGACTGAAGGAAAACTGACTCCCAAGATAAATAATCAAAAGGTTTGGTTTTTTTTTTTTTAAGATTTTATTTATTTATTCGACAGAGATAGAGATAGCCAGCGAGAGAGGGAACACAAGCAGGGGGAGTGGGAGAGGAAGAAGCAGGCTCATAGCGGAGGAGCCTGATGTGGGGCTCGATCCCATAACGCGATCCCATAACGCCAGGATCACGCCCTGAGCCAAAGGCAGATGCTTAACCGCTGTGCCACCCAGGGTCCCCAATAATCAAAAGGTTTTTAAAACACTAGTTTCATTTTTATGTCGAAAATAATAAAGAAGAAAAAGAAATTGTCAAAATCTCCCACAGTCCTGCAATGCCTGTGATGTTTCTTTTGGAAATGTTAACAGTCCTTGAGCATGGAAAGCAAATGCCTTTAGTATATCACTTAAGCGAAAGATATGGTTTTTTAATGTATGAGAGAGAGAGAGAGAGAGAGAGAAATCTGAAGGCTGGCAGTTCAGGGCTGCTATGTGGCTCCACAGTCATGAGACCCAAACTCCTTTTAACTTGTAGCTCTGCCATTCTCTGTCAGATAGCTTCCACCTCGTGGCCCAATGTAGCTGCCTGAGCTCCAGTCATCACATCTGAATTCCAGTCATCGAGAAAGAGGACGGGACAAAGAGTCACCTCCTTCCCTTTCACAATATTTTCCAGAGTTGGAAATTAATAAATGATATTTCCACACAGCAACAGGGACAGAGCTCAGAGACAAAACACCTACAGAAACGGGTAGGAAACAAGAGATTTAAGGCAGGATCAGCATGGTCTATTTCACAAAGGCGTAAAAGTTTGGCCTCAGCCTTTGGAGAGCCAAGCGTCCATCTCTACCCGCCCCGCCCAGCCCAGCAGGTCAGTGACTCTGTGGTTGCCTAGGTGATCATCCCCCTAATCCCATCAGCGGGGCGGGGCGGGGGGTGGGGAGAAGGCAGATGATTTCCATCAACCATCATTAGCTGAACACACATTGTCCAATTGTTAATTGCGTCCTTGATGTAAGGAGAAGTCAAAATCTCCTCATGCTCTTTACATGTTGAAAAGTTTTCAGTTGAAACATAAAAGAAGAGTTTGTACTTTGAGAGTAAGATGCTAACATAATAAATGTTTATTGTAAAAGCTGCTGATTTTGTGACAAAAACAACTATGAAAGGCTTACGCATATTTATTTATTTGACAGAGACAGAGACAGCCAGCAAGAGAGGGAACACAAGCAGGGGGAGTGGGAGAGGAAGAAGCAGGCTCATAGCGGAGGAGCCTGATGTGGGGCTCGATCCCAGAACGCCGGGATCACGCCCTGAGCTGAAGGCAGACGCTTAAGGACTGCACCACCCAGGCCCCCCTTACGCATATTTAAAGAGAGAAGCAGATGCAAATATCAGAGAATGTGGTGGCCACACACATTTTGTTGTTTTGTTTTTGGCGATACTCATTTAAGAAGGACATCATGCCAAAGCCGAAATTGATTTTTTAAATAATAAAAGAACAAACAATAAAGACTGGACTTTATTGTGATTTATTACGAGTCTAATCTTTTTGAATGATTGAGTGTACTAGTATTCATAATATTGTATAAAATAACTATTAAGAACTGAAATAAGGGGCGCCTGGCTGGCTCAGTCAGAAGAGCACGTGCCTCTTGATCTTGGGGTCGTGAGTTCCAGCCTCACGTTGGGTGTAGGGATTACTTAAAGACATAAAACTTTAAAAATAATATTTAGTTATTTCATTGCATTTAAGCCACAACTCATTCAAGAAAAATGATCGGAAATTAAAAGCAGATCGTCAAGCTTGCTACTTTAAAATTTGGGGGAAATACTCCAAAATCAACTATAACATCCATGATGAATCATCTTTGATCCGGATATGTGAAGTTTAAAAGAAAAATAGAGAATTTTGTTTTTCATTTTGGACCTCGATGCAGAGAATTCGGTTACTCATAAGCCCTTTTCCGTGACCTCCTCTTGTCCCCGGTGCTGTTTACTCTTGAATCTACTACCCAACTTGTAAGGCGCTGACAGTGCATTACAATAATTAATTGTGGTGGGTTGTTAAAATAATGGCCCTCTGCGAAGCAAGCCGCCCTAGGCCACGCCCCTTTCGCTGCGTGACTTTGTCCTTGAGAGGGGGAGTCGGCTTCCCGCCCCCTGGATCTGGGCGGGTCTTGCTGACTACTCTGGCCAATAGCAGGAGGCGGAAGTGATAAAGCGTGACTTCCAAGCTAGGTCTTAAGAGACCTCGCTGCTTCTGCTTTTGTCACGCGCACAATCACGTAACACATAAACACAAAACATACATGCATATGCACACATACATACGTGCATTTATACACACATATACGTGCAGAAGTCCGCCCATATATATATACAAGTGCACATATACACACGTACACATACACACATTTACACACGTATATACACAAAACATATCCACATACAGATGCATACACATTCACACAAATACACGCACATACACATAGAGAAATGTGCGGGCATATACATAAAGCATGTCTTCTCTTTGGAAGGAAAATTGAGAACATATTATGGTTGTGGGTTTTGGGGGGAGGCGGAGGAGGGGGACGATGGCGGGTGCTTTCTATTTTCAATCCTGCGCTGTTGGAATGTCTAACGCTGTGCGTATTTTGTTTTAAAATGTCCACAGGGGCTATTTTGGCTGTGGGATTATGGGTCATTTCTTGTTTGCTCTTTATATGGACCCTTATTAAATAAAAACCGAACCACCACAACCTAAAAATAAAATCTGTTCGAAGCCAAGCCCACATTATTGGCTGCGACTACAGGGATTCTTTTCTCTTTCCCTTTTTTTTTTTTCCTTTTTCTGCAGGTCTGATCGCTCTTATAAATCTGTTGCCCGAATAAGACACATAGCCCTATCCGCGTATCCAAGTCCCAACACGTCTGCACATGTGAGATCGTCCAGGCCGGCAGCTGCCACCACTCACATTCCTCAGGCTCCGAGAAATGACAGGACCATCTGCCCAGGATTTATTCTGCCTTGGTGACATAAAAACTTTATAACAACAAATGATTGTGTAATGAGCCTGAACACAAGGGTTTGCTGTTAGTCTAAAAGACTTCATTTTGGCGAATTCAGGGTATTTCCCTCGTGACTTTTTCATTTGTGATAAGAAACGACAAGAGTTTTGCAACTCTGCTCAGGAAAAAAAAAAAAATTCCCCCATTGCACTACTTTGAACCTTTCTGGATCAGTGTAACGGAGCTCAGAATAAGCAGCTGTTTAAAACCAGGTCGCACAAGCCAAGACATTGTTGAAAAGAAAATGAGACCAGTGCATTTAACCACCATTAAAACGTTCAAGGAAAACACAATTTAAAAAATGCAATAAATAAAGGTTTTGGGGGTGCCTGGCTGGCTCAGTTGGAAGAGCTTCCAACCCTTGATTTCGGGGTTTTGAGTTCAAGCCCCCACGCTGGGTGCAGAGATTGCTTAAAATATAAATACATAAATTTCTTTTTAAAAAAAAGGTTTTGAAAACAGAGGGGAAAAAACACATCAGCGGGATGATTGTAAATACATGCATTCACAGTGTGTCCGTTTTTATTTTTGTTTTTATTTTTTTTTTTTAAGAATTTATTTGACAGAGATAGAGTCAGCCAGCGAGAGAGGGAACACAAGCAGGGGGAGTGGGAGAGGAAGAAGCGGGCTCATAGAGGAGGAGCCTGATGTGGGGCTCCATCCCATAACGCTGGGCACACGCCCTGAGCTGAAGGCAGAAGCTTAACCGCTGTGCCACCCAGGCGCCCCTATTTTATTTTATTTTAACTCCAGTCTAGTTAACACAATTTGCCGTGTTTTGGAGCCCTTGATGGCTCCCCGGTTTGCATTTTAATTTTTGACCCATTTGGAATTTATCTCAGTGAAAGGGACATAGGAATCTCTATTCTCCAAAGGTTTGGCCCCTTGGTTCTTATCTTGTCAGCTGATTTGCAATAATATGGCCTTCATCAAACCCAAAAATCTCATTTTTGGGGGCACCAAACTGTTAGGAATGTCATACATTTATTTATTTTTTTTTTAAGATTTTATTTATTTATTCAACAGAGATAGAGATAGCCAGCGAGAGAGGGAACACAAGCAGGGGGAGTGGGAGAGGAAGAAGCAGGCTCATAGCGGAAGAGCCTGATGTGGGGCTCGATCCCGAATCGCCGGGATCACGCCCTGAGCTGAAGGCAGACGCTTAACCGCTGTGCCACCCAGGCGCCCCAGGAATGTCATACATTTATGATGCATTTTGCAGTCAGGCGGGGCTTACTTGGCACCCGCCCCTCCCCCACCATTACGCTTCCTTTCCAAAATTTCTCGGTTACTCTCCCACCGTAAGAAGTTTTCAACAGATTCTCTTGCAACTCATACGTTAACCTCCAGGAGCTGGACAAAGAGGTAGTGGGGAGTTTTTGTTTTTCAGTGAAGTTACTAAGACCATGGACAGCTGTTCACATTGCTCAGACGGAATGTTAAAGTCACGGGGAGGCATCCAGCCGTGGAGACTGGAGCTTTCCCACGGCAGCTGTCCCTGAGGTTTCCCTTGTCATTGAGTTGAGCGTGACAAGGTATGTGCTTTGCAGAAATAGTTGCGAGAGTTTTTCAGGCACGGACATGCCCGTACCCAAAATCTCAACTTTAACCAGTGTCCGCAGGGAGACTCCTTCCAACACAAAGACGCTTTATAAAAAGGGCAAATATTTGTTCAGAAATGGCAGGAGACACTTCCAGGAACTGTAGAAAAATCTGGTTAACTTAGCAATATCCGTGAATGTGGTTTGGGGGGTAATTTAACCTCTTTTCTTTTTTTTTTTTTTAAAGTACCGTGTTGTTTTTTAAAGCAAAGACGAATGGGGAATAGGAAAAATGTCCAATGATCTTGACACGTCGGCATTCTAAAAACTTATGTGTTATCGAATGTGAGAATTCCAGGTAGGGACAGTAATAACATGTCCCCATATCACAAGCCCCACCCCTGTGCCACATCCACTCAGTTCTCCATCTCAGAAGTAATGTCTTCACAGTTATTTTTCCCTCCAGGGAAAAAAAAAAAAAAAGAATCGATGCAAATGCTCCCATTTGTATAACCACATAGTGGTTTTCATCTATATGGAAATGATTGATCCCATGTGACCCCTACCGTGCCTCGTACACGGAAAATATTTTCCAAGTTGATCTGCATCCTCGAAAGACATCTCAGCCTTTCTTTTTAAGGCCCAGGGAGTGTCCCATCCACCCACAATGAATTCTTGCAGGGCCATGTCCACGGACACGTGCATCACTTTCACTTTTCACTCTTACGCAGACTCCCCCTGGATATTTCTCGAGTGGGTACGGTGGCATGCATTTGGGAGTATATAATGTTGGAGAAAACCGCTAAGACCCAAAACAAGGGCCATCTTGAAAGTGCAACAGCTTTCCCCACATTGTCCCCGGACTGGTTCCCACTCCCGACAATATCTCCAGTAAGATTATTCCATCAGAAACTTGCCAGCACCAGACATTACATGAAGTCCAGAGCTTTCGCCCATCAGATGCGTGCACGTGGTATCCCATGGGTGTCGTCTAGACCCTCAGCTCCATTCCATTGATCTGTATGTCCATCCTTCTCTTGCGGCTGTTTTTGCTGTGCATTTCTTTTTTCTTTTCTTTTCTTTTTTTTTTTTTTTTAAGATTTTCTTTATTTATTTGCCATGGGGGGGGGCAGGCAGAGGGAGAAACAGACTCCCAGCTGAGCAGGGAGCCCAATGCGGGGCTCGATCCCAGGACCCTGGGATCATGACCTGAACCGAAGGCAGACAGTTAACAACTGAGCCACCCGGGCATCCCAGGAGTTGTTCCTTTTTTTCTGGGTCATTTACACAAGCTTTTCATGAAGGAAGGTATAAAGACTTTGTCTATTTCCCCCCAGTGTGTCGCTGCCTTTCGACTATATGGGTTTTGGGTTTTTTTTTCCATATAAGAAATTTAACTTTTCTGTGGTCCCAGTGGCTAAGTGGGTGGTTTTCCTTGAGGGTTTTGTGTTACATGAGACAGGAACACCCTCAGTCCCAACTGTTTATGTGGGGGTCACCCGTCCCTGGCACTCCCCAAGTCCAGCCAGCTTTAAAAAGCTTCTCCCCTTCAAGATGATCAACTACCCACCGCTTTTTCTCTCTGCCACTCTTCCAATTCTATCTTATACATCTTTTAATCTTTCTAGTATTGATTTTCATGTAAGAGGCAGCTTCTGTTTCCCCAACTAGTTAGCTTATTGTCCCAACGCCATTTTGTGAATAATTCATCTTTCCCACACTGAGTCGAAGCCCCGCCTATGTCAGAAACGAGATTTGTACATTTATCCTCCAGACTCCATATTCTCCCAATCTTCACTCTGTACCAAACTATTTTAATTATAGGTTTATAATCCATTTCATATTTAATCAGAGCCAATCCCCTTTCATCATTGACCTATCTGTTTTCTGGTGGTTTATTTCAGATTTTCTTCCTCCCTTTTCTTGCAGCTTGACAATCTTTAAATCTTAGACTCACAGAAAATGCTTCAATTAAGCACATACAGAATCTTGAAAAAGCAGTGGTAGGAAATTTTTGCTTCAGAGCTTTGTTCTTGAACATTCTCTAAGTGCTCACATTTCTTATCTCAGTGTGAAAGTCACAGAAGGAACACTCAGAATCACAAGCGTGAAAGTGGACTATAATCGTTGGCATTCCAGAACATTCCAGAACATTCCCACCGAGGCTGGGGCCCCGCGGCTTCGCCGGACTTGTACGCTCTGCAAGTGCTCTTGCTTTTCCGGTTTTGCAAGAATGGATGAGCCTGGGCTGGAATTTTAACACGTGACCCTTGGAAAGCCAGACATGGTCCTAACCAAAAACATGCTGATTAAAAAACTCAAATACGTATCTAAAGATGACAGGAAAAGCTGTCTTCCAAGATCTGCAGTGGAACTAATTTACCCGGCACTGAGAGATAATGTGGTTTCCACATGTGTTTGGGTTGGTGGCTTTTTTAATGCAGGGAAAGTATAAAGAGCAGCCCCCCTACTCCCCTTGAAAAGGATCCATGAGCCAGCTGCCAGATATTTTAATACTTAAAAAAAATTGAATTGAAATTCACATAACATAAAATTAGTCATTTTAAAGTGGACAATTCAGGGGCAGCTGGCTGGCTCAGTCGGTAGAACATGTGAGGCTTGGTCTTGGGGTCGAGTTCAAGCCCCATGTTGGAGTTCCAGAATATTCTCAGCACTGTGAAAGGAAACCCTTACTCACTAAGCATGAGCTCCTCATCCCCCCTCCCCGGACCCCGGCAACCAGTTCATCTACTTTCTGTCTCCATAGATTTTCCGAGTCTGGACATTTCATAGAAATAGCATCGTACAATACGTGGCTTTTTGTGCCCGGCTTCTTTCGTTTAGCTTAACGTTTTCAAGATTCAGCCACATCATAGCATGTATCAGTACTTCATTCCTTTTTAGGGCTGAATATTTGCTACTTAAGAAAAATAAGAACAATACGAGTGCTTAGTTAGAAACTGACAAAGTAGGGGCACCTGGGCGTCTCAGTCGGTTGAGCGTCGGACTCTTGATCTCAGCTCAGGTCATGACCTCAGGGTCCTGGGATTGAGCCCGAATCGGACTCTCTGCTCAGCGGGGAGTCTGCTTCTTTCTCTCCCTCTCCTTCTGTGTGCTCTCTCTCAAATAAATAAATCTTTAAAAAAATAAAATGTACGATTTGGGCAGAACTTACCTCCGCAAGGTGGGGATGGAGGGATGTAATTGGCATGGTCTGGTTCTTCATCTGGGGGCTGGTTTTGTTTGTGAAAATGTATCCACCTGAACACTTAAGATGATGTTTACTTTTCAGTAAAAGGTTTTAAAGCTATGGCCTGGAAAGAACATTCAGAGATCCGTTTCTTTTTTTTTTTTTCTTTTCTTTTCTTTCTTTCTTTTTCTTTCTTTCTTTCTTTCTTTCTTTCTTTCTTTCTTTCTTTCTTTCTTTCTTTTCTTTCTTTCTTTCTTTCTTTTTAACTTTCTTTCTTTCTTTCTTTTCTTTCTTTCTTTCTTTCTTTTTTTCTTACACAAGCAGGAGGAGTGGGAGAGGAAGAAGCAGGCTCCCAGCGGAGGAGCCTGATGTGGGGCTCGATCCCAGGACTCCAGGATCACGCCCTGAGCCGAAAGCAGATGCTTAAAGACTGACCCACCCAGGCGCCCCCCCTTTTTTTTTTCCCCCAAGATTTTATTTATTTGAGAGAGAGAGCATGAGCAGGGGGAAGGGCAGAGGGAGAAGCAGGCTTCCCACTGAGCAGGGAGCCCCGATGCAGGGCTCGATCCCAGGACCCTGAGATCATGACCTGAGCTGAAGGTAGACGCTCAACCGACTGAGCCACCCAGGCATCCTCGCAATACAGGATTATTAACCGTGGTCACCATGCTATAGCGTTGCTCCTGTTTTTACCTAAATGTCTCTTGATTTCATTTTTACATTTACATTTACATTCCTTGAGCCATCTGGAAGGTATTTGGGAAAACAAAGAAAGAGGTGGAGAATCCAACTCCAGTCTTTTCTTCCAAATAGCCGGCCAGTTTCCTAAGCACCAGCAATACTGAGAAAAATCCCTTTTCTTTTCTACTAGTTGAAAATAAATAGCACCCTGCTTAGAGTCTGAATCCCCAGATAGACGACATTCTATTTCTGGATGCATCCTTCTGCCCCACTGTTTCGTTGGCCTGTTTCTTCGTCATGAACAAACTACAGTCATATCACAACTTCATGACCCATGTCGCTGTCTGCCGGCTCCCCTACCCGGATTGATTTGCGTTCTCCTGAGTGTTCTGGCCGTTCTCAGAGGGTAGTCGATTTTAAATACTTTGCCGTGTCATGTCAGGATGTGGCTCGGTTAAACCAATCCAGATGCTGGCAAGTCAATAATGGAGAATTTGATTCATCTGGAATCATTAAACATCCTCCGGTAACCGAGCACCTGTCCCCTCAGAAACGCCAAGGTCACGGGCTGCAACAGGACAACCTTCTCCAGTAGCTCCTCTGGGGTGGAGATCTGTGGCACCCTCGCCGTGGACCAGGCAGCACCCCCCCACACACACACACCTTGAGTCCCTTGACCTTGAACTGAATGTGACCTCCACGCCCTTGAGATGTGGACCACATGCACGGCTTTATAAGAACAAATGTGTCAGGTGTGAGTTTTAAACACAGATCCATGCTGGGCTACAAACGGTTGTCTTATTTATTCATTCATTCATTCATACAGCATGGAGCCCAACGTGGGGCTTGAACTCACGACCCTGAGATCAAGACCTGAACTGAGATCAAGAGTCGGACGCTCAACCCGCTGAGCCCCCCAGGCGCTCCTGGGCTACAGTCTTCATCCACAGCGCACTGATCGGAAGGGTACCCGGGCCCCGTGAGTGGGCTGGAGCTGGCTTACCACAAGTTTTATAATTGCACACAAAATGCATTAAACCCGCCCCGCTGGTGATGTGGTTTGACTGTTCAACATTGCTATGGTTTTTCGGCTGCTAATTATTCAGCTCACAGCATTGTCAAGATGAAAATAAAATCTCCTCCTGGTTACTGTTTAAAAATTGCTTTTATAGGAGCGCCTGGGTGGCACAGCTGTTGAGCGTCTGCCTTTGGCTCAGGGCGTGATCCTGGCGTTATGGGATCGAGCCCCACATCAGGCTCCTCTGCTGGGAGCCTGCTTCTTCCTCTCCCACTCCCCCTGCTTGTGTTCCCGCTGTCGCTGGCTGTCTCTATCTCTGTCAAATAAATAAATAAAATCTTTTTAAAAAATTGCTTTTATAAAACTTACAAAGTTACAGGCAGTGAAATGCACACATTCTAAGTGTCCGAGTCCGCAGGTTTGGGCAGATGCGTGAGCCTGTACAACCACCAGACACAGAACGTTCCGCCCCTCCACACCCTTCTCTCGCGCCCTCTCGCAGCCACACTCTGTCCCCACGGAAGCAAGCACAGCTGTGGTTTTTTCCCCCACCCGTAGATGAGTTTTTCCGGTTTGAAAACTTCTCAGAAATGGAATCGCACTGTAATGGTATAAGCTGAGTGTTTGTGACCCCCGCCAAATCCGGACGTTGAAATCCAAACGCCCAATGTGATGGCTTTAGGTGAGGCTTTGGGGATGTAATTAGGTCATGGGGGTGGATCCCCCATGAATGGGGTTTGTGCCCTTCTAGGAGACCCCAGAGAGATCCCTTGCCCTCTGTCTGCCATGTGAGGGTGCAGGGACAGGTCACCCGTCTGCAACCCGGAGAAGGACCCTCCCCAGAACCACGTTGGCACCCTGACCGTGGACGTGCAGCGTGCAAAACTGCAAGAAATCGATGTCTGTTGTTTATAAGCCCCCGGTCTGTGCTATTCTGAACTAAGACAAGTACGCATGTGTATTTAAGGTCTGCCTTCCTCCCCTCAGCATAAAGTCTGTGGGATCTGTCCTTACTGTTGTGGGTATCAGTCCTTCATTCCTTTTTATTATCGAGTGACATTCCCTTGGAGCCGCTCCTAGGAATCTACCCGAAGGAAGCGAAAACATCTGAGTGGTTTCCAGATTCGGGCTATTATGGGCAAGAAGCTGCTATGAATATTCATGTTCATGGCTTTGGTGGACATGTTTTCCTTTCTCTTGGGTAAACACTTAGGGTTGGAATGCCTGGGTCAACACGACAAGGGTTTAACATTTTAAGAAACTTCCAAATAGTTCTCTACAGCGGTTGCACTATCCCTGGCTACTTTTATTTAGTTAATTCATTCGTTCATTATTTAATTAACGATTTGTGTGGGGAGTGTCATAGAGAGTATTTAAAAGCATGATATGAAAAGTGAGACCCTCCATATCGCTATTTGAATCTCCCATGGTCCCTCCTCCCAAAATAACAACAGTGACAGTTTCTTATTACTGCTTTTTTACTGATCACTTCCAGAGAAATAAATGATGCATACACCAGCACTTATATACAAATCTTCCTTTATCTTTAAACAAATGCGATCTTTTTTTTTTTAAGATTTTATTTATTTATTCGACAGAGATAGATACAGCCAGCGAGAGAGGGAACACAAGCAGGGGGAGTGGGAGAGGAAGAAGCAGGCTCATAGCGGAAGAGCCTGATGTGGGGCTCGATCCCATAACGCCGGGATCACGCCCTGAGCCGAAGGCAGACGCTTAACCGCTGTGCCACCCAGGCACCCCTAAACAAATGCGATCTTAATATGCATTCTTGTGAATTTCTCCTTAAATGATGGCCTCAAAAGCCTTTCACATGAGCACATGGTATTTTGTCCTAAGAATGCCCGGTGGTTGATTTAATCAGTCCTGAAATCACAGGCTTCTAGAGCGCCTTGATTGGACAAACCCACCTTCCCACCAACACTGGGTGAGACTGACTATTTCTCCACAGCCTCACCAGCAGTGGGTTTTTATCCAACTTTTACATTTCTGATTGGTGAAAAACTATAATTTATTGCTTTTTTAAAAAGTGTTAAAGATTTTATTTTTA
Source organism: Ursus maritimus (assembly GCF_017311325.1). NCBI lineage: Eukaryota > Metazoa > Chordata > Mammalia > Carnivora > Ursidae > Ursus > Ursus maritimus. The sequence goes on along the minus strand of NW_024424341.1, from coordinate 55,088,262 downwards.
AGTAATCTCTACACCGATCGTGGGGCTCAAACTTACAATCCCTAGATCAAGAGTCACGTGCTTCACCGAGGCAGCCAGGCGCCCCCATATAATTCACTGCTTTTGATTCTTATATAGACATGGGCTTGAGTGTCCCTTTCACACACTTATTAGCCATCTTGATTTTTTCCCTCTAAACTACATGTTCATGGCCTTTGTATATTTTCTTCTTACTTCCTTTTAGCTTTTGGTAAATGAATTAGCCCATGTCTGTTATATAATGCTGTTAATATTTTCCCCAGGTTGTGGTTTATCTTTTTTCCCCCCTCACTTTCTTTTCAGGGGTGAAAATCACAGACTCTACACTCCTAAATGTACAGCAAGTTTACATTTTTATGTGTTACGTACATATTTTTTCATGATGTGGTCACCCCTACCTAGTATGTTTTTTTTTTTTTTCTGCCAGAAATTTCCATGTCTTCCCATAGGAAAACAATTTTTCAAGATCTTGCTTGGCAGAGCCAGGATATGGCTTTGGCGAAATGGAGCCAGAAGTTTGAAAGTGGGAGTCACAGGAACTTGGTATCGTAATAGAAACACTAAGCCTCGGACCACTCCTTGTCTTCCCCCAAATTGCAAAAGTCACAGGAGAAATGCCGGTCTCACACAGAGCTCCAAGATGATCCCTAAGGCCATGCTGCCATGCTGAGACCTGCCCTGCATTCTCTTGTTGGTACACGGCCATCAGGCCTGGAGGAGAGCCAGGACCGGATCTGTGGGAGCCGTGCCTGACATTTCACTGAGCAGGACACACGCGCTGGGTAGAGCCGGGACCCCTGGGGACAGCGTCACAGGCCTGGACGTGCCCTGCGGTGAGCTTTAGCGCCGACCCCAGAGCTCTCTGGTCTTCCCCAGCACCCTTTCTGCCACAAAAAGCTCAAATCTAGAAGCAGAGGTGGACAGAAAACATTACTGCATTATCTATGGGGGAATGAGTTCAACTGACCACACTACCAAATGTTTGTTTGGATTACATAATGCATTTGCTTGGGTGCTTTTAAATGTCTGTGACGTGATATTTTTTTAACGTGGGGAAATTAAAAAAAAAAAAAAAGGCAATTAATCACCCCAGTAGCACCACCAGATTGATATTTTGTTAACACAGGTTGACCAGTGTTCTTTGGAAACATTAGTTGCAATTGTCAGAGATCAAGAAAATATCCAGAAATGTGGCCCCAATTTAAGCAAACAGATAGGCTCTCTGAAGCTTTGTCCTAATACTTTCGTCACAGGGAATACATACAGTGTAGAAAGGTTTGCCCCAAAGGTGGCAAACGCTACCTTGTTTTGACTGCGTTGATCGCAACAAGAGTGTACGGAGCTCACTTTTCAGCCGATCCCTCGCTCATTTGCAATTTGCCTGTTCAGATGCTTTGCCCATTTTTCTATGAGGTTGTTTGTCTTTTGCTTATTAATTTGAATTCGTGGTTGATAAAGTTTAAAAGTTAGATCTCGGGGCGCCTGGGTGGCACAGCGGTTAAGCATCTGCCTTCGGCTCAGGGCGTGATCCCGGCGATCTGGGATCGAGCCCCACATCAGGCTCTTCTGCTATGAGCCTGCTTCTTCCTCTCCCACTCCCCCTGCTTGTGTTCCCTCTCTCGCTGGCTGTCTCTCTCTCTGTCAAATAAATAAATAAAATCTTAAAAAAAAAAAAGTTAGATCTCTGCTGTGACGTACAGTGGAAATATTTTCCAAGTGAACCGTTTGTCGTCTTCTTTATAGTAACATTTGTCATGAGGTGGCTTCGAATGTTTGTGCTGGGGCGCCTGGGTGGCTCAGTGGGTGAAGCGTCTGCCTTCGGCTCAGGTCATGATCCCAGGGTCCTGGGATCGAGTCCTGCATCGGGCTCCCTGCTCAGTGGGGAGCTTGCTTCTCCCTCTTCCTCTCTCTCTGTACTCTTGTCTTTCTCTTTCAAATAAATAAATTAAATCTTAAAAAAAATAATAAATGTTTGTGTTGACACTTGATCTTCTTCCTTTCATGGCCCTTACTTTTTATATCCTGCTTAGAAAAGCCTTTCTCACAACAGAATGATGGATGAATTCATCTATATTTTCTTCTACAACTGTTATTTTTTTTTTTTTTAAAGATTTTATTTATTTGACAGAGACAGCCAGCGAGAGAGGGAACACAAGCAGGGGGAGTGGGAGAGGAAGAAGCGGGCTCCCAGCGGAGGAGCCTGATGTGGGGCTCGATCCCAGAACGCCGGGATCACGCCCTGAGCCGAAGGCAGACGCCCAACGACTGCGCCACCCAGGCGCCCCTACAACTGTTATTTTTAATATTTTATTCTTTGATCTAGCAAATTCATCTTTCATAGGGAAAACTAGCCACCCCCAGCACAAAAGCAATTATTCAATTATCTCTCTTTTCCCTCTGATCTGCAAAACCACCAAACGAAATGTCCCAAATCCATGTCTGTTTCCGATTTGCTCTTCTGTTCTACCGCTTTCTCTGTGATTGCGGATTCAGGACATATTTGTATAATATCTTTTAATAACCCACAAGGCCACCCTTTCTCCTTGTCTGTTCTAGAATTTTCTTGGCTACTCCAGCTGTAAAAAAACATGTTAAACGATTCACTCTGCAATCACAGGAAATGCTCAAATTAAACAGATCCTAAGGCTTGGAAGAATAATGGTAGTTTGGGGTTTTTATTGGTGTTGAATTTTTAACACTAACAACGGCTTACATCCTTCCCACAAAGGGGTATTAGGAGAACCCCTCAATTGACAATTGGCACAAAATCAGCTATAGAGCCAGATTATGCTGGTGAAGTTGGTTCCAGGTTCACTTCTATAATTACTGCAGTGAAACCGGAGCAGACAAGCCGGTGGGCGAGAGAAATTTCTGCCACGTGGCTGAGCTCCCCTGCTCCTGTAAGTGCACTGTAGAGGACATCCTTGGGCTGGGATTTTATTTTATTTATTTATTTTAAAGATTTTATTTATTTATTTGACAGAGATAGAGACAGCCAGCGGGAGAGGGAACACAAGCAGGGGGAGTGGGAGAGGAAGAAGCAGGCTCCCAGCGGAGGAACCTGATGTGGGGCTCGATCTCATAACGCCGGGATCACGCCCTGAGCCGAAGGCAGACGTTTAATGACTGTGCCACCCAGGTGCCCCTGGGCTGGGATTTTAAAACCAAGGCAGCACAATGAAAAGCAATATGGCATTTCTTCAAAATAATAAAAATAGAATTATCGTAGGATCCAGCAGTTCCACACCCGGGAACGTACCCTGAAGAACACGAGGCAGGAACCCAAAGGCTACCTTGTATGCCTACGGTCGCAGCAGCTCGACTGGCAACAGTCAAAAAGGGGAAGCAACTTAAATGCCCCTCAGCAGACGCGTGTATAAATAGATAAATGACATGTGCTATATCCCCACGACGACTGTCACTCAACTTTAAAAAAGAAGGAGACTGGGACCCAGGCTACCACAGAGATGAACCTTGAGGACATTATCCTCAGTGACACAAGCCGGTCACAGTAAGACACACACTGTAGGAGGCCACTTACAGGAGGTGTCCAGACCAGCCAACGTGATGAGATTGACAGTAGATGGCGGTGGGGCGCCCGGCTGGCTCGGTGGGCGGAGCATGCCACTCTAGTTCTTGGGATTGTGAGTTCGAGCCCCATGTGGGGCACAAAGCTCACTAAAAAAAAAAAAAAAAAAAAAAAGGAGAATGGTGGCTGCTGGGGGCTGGGAGGAGGGGGAATGAGGAATCATTGTTATATGTAGAGCTTCCATTTTACAAGATGAAGGGAGTCGTGTGGACGATGGTGGTGATGGCTGCACGACAACGTGGATGTCCTCGGTGCCCCTGAACTGCACACTTAAAAATGGTGCGGACGGTACGTTTCCTGTCAAAACTCATCCAACAGGTCACTTAAGATTTGTGCATTTCACCGATTATCAAATATAAATGGATAATAAACCTACATCTTCATTCTTTACCTATTTGCCATCCAGCACGTACCGCACAGCTCTTTCTAGAGCCCCTGTGAGCCCCTGGCCCGGCCACTATCACTACTGTGGTCACCTCATTCCTCACTGGGCTTCCAGCTCTGGCCTCATGCCCCCCGTCCCCGCAGCCTGTGAAAACCTAAGTCTGGTCACGACCCTCTGCTCAGAAGCCCCCAATTCTCCCGACTCACTCAGACTGAAGCCAAAGTCCATCCTTTCCGAAGCCCACAAGTCCCTCGCGATCAGCCTCCCAAACGGCCCTGACCTCACCTCCTCATTTCCTCCTCGCTCCTCCTCTGCTCTGGCCACACCCGCCTCCTTCTCGCTTTTTAGCAAAAGCACCAGACATTCTTCGTGCAGACGCTTCCCTCTGCCTGGGACGCTGTACCACCAACCAGCTGCCTGTCTCACTCCCTCACCTCCTGCAGGTGTGTTAGACGTCACCTCCTCGCAGAGACCCTCCCTGCCCACTATACAAAACAGCCGGCGCTCTCTCCCACACACACACTCACTCATCCGAACCCTCTCCCGCCGTGTATTTCTGCACAGTACTCAGCATCCCTTCGGGATCACGCAGCTCGATATGCGCCGGCCACCTCCCAGCAGAATGCAGGAAACTTTGTCTGGTTCCTGGCTGTCACAGGGTCCATGCCCCACACCTCGGGGCCGACTCAACGCACGGATGGCGGGGACACTGCCTTCGGGGCCTTGGGTGGTGAACGCAAAAGCTCCTGGCATCACTCCCGTGTCCCCCGGAGGAATGGTAACGGCGGGGCCTTGCTCCCAGCACAGCCCTGAGCAGAATGCTGCCCCCTTCCAGAGAGGGACTGAGAGGCTTCCCTGCAGACAGCCGACTTCCCGGCATCTGGCCAGGCCCCATCCCTGGGTGTTCTCCCTGCCTCCCAGCTTCCGGCCAAGTCAGCCTTTCAGACTCTACTGCCAGCCTGGGCAAACCAGAGCGAGTGACTGACTACATCTTGGGAGGTACTTAAAGATGCTGGCCAGATATGGCTTTTCCATAGGGGGAGAAAGGGGAAAGCACGCAATCGATAAACCCATTACCGGGTTCTCTATGTGCCTCTCCCCTGGCACCTCATTCACTCCCGGCCCCAAATGCCAGCTTCCCTGTTGGTCTCTTGTGCCTCTTCCCTCCCTGACCATCTCCACGGACCTTTCAGAAAACCCCGATGTTGGTCCTGGAGGAGCCTTCCTTCCCTCCAACCTATGTGTGCGTTGAATTCTCAGGAGAAACTGTGGAAGAGACAGGTTCCCAGTAAAGATAACAATCTGAGGGATCCCGACTCAGCAGGTGGGGCCCAGGAAAGGCATTTTTAACAAAGTCCCCAGGTGACTGATGCAGTGGCCACCCCGGGTTAGGGTTCGGGAGGGCCTCGCAGGGGGGGGGGCTGGGCAGGAGAAAACGGAATTTGTAGCTGAAAACCCTGTTTGTCTGAGGAGAGGGGAGGAAAGGGTCTTCCTCTTCCAGCTGCTTTTCAAACCGAAATAACATTTTCAGATAAACTCTCGTCACCAGTTACCTGTTTTCGAAACTTCTAGAAACCCCAAGATCTGCAGGAGATCCTCTCGCGTTGGTGGCAGACCGCAGAGCAAAGAGGACACCCCAAAGGCATCTTGTCATGGAAAAGGGACGGTCCTTGCAGGACTGACAACAGCTCGTGCCAGGCTGGGAGTCTAGGACAGTGTGTGTTGTTCACTGGAGGGACCCTCTTCTCAAATAATCCATGACCTCACCTACAAGAGTGTCAACAGATAATTTGCTACCCTTTATTTTGTAACATACATGTTTACCTTCCCTCATCATGGTGGCCATCTGTTAACACAATGAAGCCCTAATGGACCCGATTTTGAAACCGGGTGCTGGGGAGTCCCAGGCTCTCCTTACCTTGAGAGGCCAGCGTGCTGGGGTTTTGTTTCATACAAATGGAAGACCTCGATGCGCATGGATAGGGAGGAAGAGCTGCAAACGGAAACCGGTTTCTTTTTTTCCCCCAAGCCGTCCTCAGTGAAGACTCATCCAGGTTTTTGAAATTGTCACGAGACGTTTATTTTCAAGGCGGAATTACTAACAACATCTAACACCTGTTCACGTTGCCAAGCACAGGAACCGAAGTCAGAAGAGAGCCCCTGGACACATCGAAGCACTGAAACGCCGCACGACGACGATATTATTACTGGGCGCCACGTGAATACACTGACGTGCTATCATACAGCTGAAAATCACAGCGTGTAACAGGAGCGTGTGAATTACAGAGGGAAACTTCTTCCGGAGCGGTACAGCACAGGGCATGCGCGGGACCCAAGCTCGCCCACTTGCAACCTCTCTCATCAGCCACACGTACAAGATCGCCTATATGCAAATAGATGGCAGAAACAACTCACTGGAGAGCTGCACAAAATCAAGTTCACTTAGGAACCCAAGGTAATATTCTGATCGTCTCCTAGGTGACTGGTTTGGCTTACGACATGTTCAAGCTCCAGGTTTTTTTGTTTTTGTTTTTGTTTTTAAGACATGAAAAAAATAGATTCGGATTACATCTTTGAGCATGCCTTGGGCCTCCCGGACACTGTCTGAGAACCACTGGCATTGGGTATCCTGCTCCCTCCCCCTACATACACACACACACACAGAGGACACATGGTACGCTAGTCTATTCAGAGAACGGAAATGAACAGCCAACTTTTTCAGAATTTTTCCCTCTCTTACTATAACGTGAGAAGCGTCCTCATGTCTTCAAGTGGTGGCGCTGGATGGCCTTAGGGCTGGGATGCCAGGAGTGCCTGAGTCCTTCCCTCCCAGTCACCCCTCCTCCCCACAGGCCTCCTAAGACCATCTGACCCCAAATGGGAATCCAAGTACCATTTTTATTCACAGAACCTACAACTCCAACACTTCAAAGCCTGAGCGCACATTCTTGTCCCCCAGAACTCTTGGGACCTTCCTGCCCTCTGGCTAGTTAACTGGAGGGAGAAGCGGAACAGCAGGAAGGGGCGAGGAAGGAAGAGCAGGAAGGGGTGAGGAAGGAAGAGCAGGAAGGGGCGAGGAAGGCAGGTCCGCTCTGAAGATCTCCGCTTAACTTCCCGGGGGTGAAACACAGAGAAGGTGGGAGAAAATGCCAGGTCCTGCATGCAGAGGTCGGCTCACTCGCCAGGAAGCAATGAGGATGAAAGGCGGAACAGGAACAGGAACCCTGCGCATGTATGAAAAGTGAATATTCTAGGGTTTTCCTAGTCTGCTTAGCGACTCTCCAGCCTCTGCAGGGGAGTCGGGGAGGGCAAAAGCAGGCCTGGCAGAGAAAAGAGCAGAGAGGTGCACCCCCCTCCCTTATTCTCTCCCACCTAAGAGCTCACGCGTGGTTTTCCATCTCTCCAAACTGGGTCCCTAAGAGTCAAAAGTCAGGGTTCATTCAATAAGGAAAAAACCTTTGTTCCCCATCTGATACTTCTTCCTTGGTCTTCTTTCAACTCATTGGGTATGGGTGGTCCCCCAAATCGAAGCTTTCTGGGTTCCGTGGATAAATTAGAAGAGCTCAAGAAGGAAGCAGGTGTCATTTGGAATTTTTCTTACTTCCTTGGGTCTTTTAAGTGCTTGAACATTTCTATCCCACAATCAGACTTCCAGAAAACTCCACCCTCAAAGCCATCGACCTGGAGCAATGTTATTACTCCAAACGGTTCAGTTCTTATCAAGGGAGCTGGGTCCGGATGGAGTGGCAGAACGACCTGAGGCTACCACAGCGACACTCACCAACGAAGGAGGGGTGGGGGTTTGCTTTGCCACCTCCCGCTCATAGGTGTCCCCAAGGTTGGCCTTCAGGGGCTCCTAGGAGGGAGGTCAGGGCTCCCGCCCTCTAAAACCTCAACTGGTGTGTCATCCGCCCCCTCCGCTGCACTGGGCTCCTCCTCACGCACCACCCGGCCCGCCTCGCCCCTGAGCGCCTGGGCGCCCACCTGCCGCTCCTGCTCTGGTTCCCCACTCATCTGCTTGCCGGCACAACCCAAAAGACTTCTGTTCTCATTCTGACCCCTGGAGGCAAGAGGAGAGCCTTCTGGCTTGGCCTTTGGGCCCCGAGACGTTGAGGCTGGTAATGCCACCGGCTGGGGGCCTTGGAGGGCCTTCTGAACTGAGCCATCTCTTCTTGAACCCGGCCCTTTCTTCGCCATCATTGGCTTCTTCTTGGCATCTTCTGAAGCGACAAGGACATACGAAACAGGGCCCAAGCTCACCTTCTTCTTCTTTCTCATGGAGGCAGGGCTCTTTGCCAAGGCCCAGCCCATGGCCTTCTTCTTTGGGGGGCCCTCTTGGCCGCCATCTTGGTCTGACTGGGAAGCGACCCCAGGGCTCACAGCTTCTGAGCCCGCATCATGGGACGGGCTGCTGGGAGCCTTCCAGGCACAATTTGCCACAGGCTTCTTCAAAGCCGACTCCTCCTGCTTCACACAGGGCTTTCTGTTGCTCCTGATGGATTCTGAGACCTCCATATTTTCAGCACCAGCAGCCGCAGGATCCTCCAAGGAGGCTGAGCTGTTGGAATGGTGGCCTTTGGGCTTCTTCCAGAGCACTGATTCCTGCCTCGGGGGTTTCTTCTGCTTCTTTCTCCTGGAGCGACTTTTAGCTCCAGCCCGGCGAACCAGAGGTTTGGGGGGGTCACCTTCGTCTTCCGGGTCATTCCAGCCGTCGGGATTCTCCATCTTCAAAGCAGAACCTACCTCGGCAGCCCGCCCTGGCTCCTTCTTGACCTTTCTCTGCACTGCTGGGGCTGAGGCTTCCGAAACTGCCCAGGCATCAGCCACTTCTCGAGCCCTGGCTTCCTCGCGGCCGCGGATCTCGGCATCCATGTAGAAGATGATTTGCACCACTGCCCCCAGGAGCACCCCCAGAGCTTCTGCCCAGTTCTCTGGGGGCTGATTCTGGGGCCGTGGGGGGTGGCTGAGCTGGAGGAGGCGGACCACATCCTCCCAGGTGCGCCCCTCGGCATCCAAGAATTCATTCAGATTTTTTAAAAACTCAGCATCCTGGGTGGGGTCTCTACAAACCACTCTCCAGACACCCCCCCTTCCTGGGAATTCCCGGGGTATGGCCCTGAGATTCACACCCTCTCCGACCTCAATGAGGGCAGCTTTGGCATTCTCCTCCCTCAGAAAAATCTTATTGAGCACGAAGTATGGGCCCAGCGGGGAGAGGACCCCATTCAAAGTCTCCTCAATTTCTGCTTGACCACAGTCCTCGGGGATGCCCGTGACCAACAGGGACCTGTGGATGTCCACTTCCATCCCCCGGCACCAGTCCTCCAGAAGGTTCATGGCCATGGTGGCGGACACCTAGCGGCTCTAATCCCACGTGCACTCGACAGTCTACAAGGTGGACGAGGGAGGCAGCAGTCCCCAGATATTAATCCTGCAAGGTGACAGGAGAGGGAGGTCAGATTCCCCAGAAGACCACCAGGCTCAGAGGTCTCGGCTGCCCCCTGCGCGGCGGACCCGCAGGCAGCCTCGCCCTTTCCCAAGCCCTGCTCCCCAAACCCGGACCCGGGTGCTCACACGTGTCTTGCGACGGCCGAAAACTGCGCTTGGCACTGCCCAGGGCTCGCCCGGCAGGGATCTGGCAGCCCCGCCCCCGGCCGTCCGGTCGGATCGCGCCAAGGACGGGCCGCCGGGATGCAGCCGCTCGCCAGGCGCCGGCTCGGCCCACCCGGGCCGGCCGCTCCCGGCGGAAGGGGCCGAGAAGCTAGCGTCCGCCCCCGCTTCGGCCCCGGCGGGTCACGCGCCGTCTCCCCTGGATCCCGGCAGCTGCGCGGAGCCGAGGCCGGCGTCGCAGCGCGCGCTTGCGCACTTGCGGCCGCGCCGCTCCAGCGGTCGCCATGGCAACTGGCCTGCACTGGCGACGCGCCCTCGGGCCTGGGGAGCCCAGCGCGAGAGAGGGGGTGGGGGTGCGGTTTAGGAGTTCACGGAGCAAAGGGTCTACGCATTCTCCGATTTTCCCTCCAGACGCATCCTTTCCACGCTTTTCAATTCAACGTGGGCCTCGGGCACTGGGGGGGAGGGGGGGGAGGGTGGATGCCCTGACTTCTATGATGGTGACCAACTAGTCCTCCTACCATCTGCCTTTCTGTTGGGTTCAGCCCACCGGACTCCTGGGAGCCACCAGAAATCTAAGGGCGAGAGGAAAGAGCAGCTTTAATCCCCTCTGAGTTTCTCTAACTAAGCCGCAGCTCCTGACAGCTCTGTCATTCGGCCGCAGTTACTCTGGTTCCAGAAATATCCAGGAGCTTCTAGAAACTCCCCCCTTCTGCCCCACGTGCCCTTCAAGCCTGGGATAGTGCCTCACCTCTCCTTGCTGGTTTCCTCGGTTGCTGCCCACAGGTGCACGCCTTTGTTGATAGTTAATGAAACACTTCTCAATGCCTCAGTGTGAGTCGCTGTTTGCTGTCAGGACCTAGCAATGCCGCTGACTGGCTGCGCAGCCTCAGACACTTTGAGCTCTCCGAGCTCTTTGCTCTTCTCCCTAAAAGGAATACCAATAAAACCTTCCTGATCAGAACTTTGAAGGTTCGGGGATATCACATATGAAAGCTGCAGCAAAGTACAATTTTGGCCTGAGTATTCAACCAAAATCTGTGATTTGGATTCCATTTTGGAATTGGGGCCTTTGCAAGACCAAATAACCAAATGCATGTTCCGCTGTCATCTCTTGCATCCCTGAACTTGGGCGTGATCGATCCTTTGATCTTGCAATATGGGTGTGATCGCCCAAGTTCTCACGATATTTCATGCAAAAAAAAAAAAAAGACATGTCATTCAAATTGTTAAATCTCAATATCTCATTCCAATAAACACTCTAGCTATAACTAGAGTTTAAAAATCTCATGGGCTTGACCTGTGGAAATTCTTTTAATCAGCTGAAGAATGAATGTGTATCATCATGCGGTGGTTTTAAAACATGGCCGTACGTTTTTTTGATATTCCTATCGAAAGGTGGTGATCTATGTCCCACTCATTGAATCTGAGCAGACTTGTAAATTTTTAATCAATAGAGAGTGTGGTCAAAGGGAGATGATTGGGCCAAGAGCATCTCGGAAGGGAATCTGTGTGACTGCTCATGTTATAAAGGGCCATGCCACTTCTTCCTTGTTTGTTGGGACGCTCTCATTCTTGGATCCCTGAGCTCCAAGTAAGAAGGTCAACTAGCCTCTGGCTGCCATGTTGTGAGGAAGCTCAAGCCAACTGGAAAAGCCACATATGCGTGCTCCAGTCAACAATTCCCAGCTGAGCCCAACCTTCAAATGATCTCGGCCCAGGCACCAGACATGTGAGTAAGGAAACTTCTAGATGATTCTAGCTCCCAACTATTTGACTCACTCCCCAACCATTTACATCTTCCAGTTGAGGCCCAGGCATCATGTAGCAGAAGCAAACCATCACTGCTGTCCCCTGTGTGAATTCCTGACCCACAGAGTCAATGAATGTAACGAAACAGTTGTCTACACTGCTAAGTCTTGGGGTTGCCTATTAGGCAGCAAGAGATCATTGGAAGATCCTGCAAAGGTGAAATGCAGCGAGATCAATGAGGACTGAGAAAGCATTACTACAAAAGAAAAGAAAGCAACAACCTTCAGTCTGCTCCCCAAAAGATTCCCCCAAACAGCTTTTTCAGGCAGTGCTCGTAGATGTGCCTTCATGGGATTTCAGTTCTGTGGGATTGTTTCAATGAAATAGCATCATCACCACCAACCAGATCTTCCAACTTGTGAGTTGAAGAGGAAATAAATTATCTACTGTGGTCAGTTACTTTTAGCAAAGAAGGAAATCTTGGCAGTTTGGTGCCATGTCAACATCAACAACGCTGATCAAAAATGTCTTGTTCCTTCACCAGCCATTTAGTATCATAAATGTGTGGCAGAGAGACCAGAGAAGCCCGCTAGTAGCCATCTGTGCTACAAAATTACACTGGCGACTACATTTTCAAAAAATAAAATTGTGATACAAATGTAAAGGTTTTGATAACGTTTCCAATTGATTCCTATCTTCCCTAAGGTTTATTCTATAATGGCGATCTTTGCCTGGGACCAGATACTCAGCCTTTCAATATTTTGTCAAAATGTGTATTTGGTCCTGGCACATAGCCAGCTCTTTTTATTATTGTAACCGCAGGAGTTCTGAGGGGCCTTCCCACTGTTGAGCAGATTTCTTCTTTTATGCTCTCTCGAGTGACCTGGAGTTTGTGCTGGGGTGGTTGAATCCGTGGGCCCTGGAAAGTAGCCAGAGGGTATGGCCTATCTGCTACCAAATGGGATGTTCTCATTAGAAAATTCTGGCAACTCGTACTGAGATCTAACGTTAACACAGGGAGCTGTTGTAAATTTGCTGGTCGAGAATAGATCAATTGAGAAAGTACAAAAACACCCAGCGTTGATGAGGAAAAGAGCAGCTGGAACTCTCCTACCGGTACATAGCTGGTGATGATGTAAATTCTGGAAAACTCTTTCGCTGTAGCTACTAAAGCAAAATGTATGAAAACTCTACAAATTAGGAACTCCAGTCCCAGACGCATATCCCAACAGAAATGTGTTCACTTCCGGGCGCCTGGGTGGCGCAATCGTTAAGCGACTGCCTTCGGCTCAGGGCGTGATGCCGGCGTTCTGGGATCGAGTCCCACATCAGGCTCCTCTGCTGGGAGCCTGCTTCTTCCTCTCCCACTCCCCCTGCTTGTGTTCCCTCTCTCGCTGGCTATCTCTCTCTCTGTCAAATAAATAAATAAAATCTTAAAAAAACAAAAAAAAAGAAATGTGTTCACTAAAAGCCATGGGTGAGGATACTCACGGCCACACGATGCATAATAGCTCTAATTTAGAAGCTACCTGAATGCCAGCCAACAGAAGAATGGATAATTGTGGCATGTTCGCAAAATAAAATACTCCTCGATTAGAAAGAATGAGCTATAACCACCCACAACGGTGTAGATGAATCTTGCAGCTATGATGTTAAGCCGAAGAAACCAGACACAAAAGCATGTACAGTATGATCCCATTTATTATATGAAGGACAAAAGCAGGCAAAGTCAATCTATGCTATTAGAAGTCGGGACAGTGGTTTCCTGGGCAATGTCTTCATGACTTGAACTGTGGGACTCCCAGGGGGAGGAGAGCTGGTGACGTTCTCGTTCTCTTTGTGGGTGTTGGTTATGGGTGTGTTCAGACTGGGAAAATTCAGCGTGCTGTATGCCCGGGACATGCGTGCTTTGGGGTAAATACTGTATATGCTATAATAATAAGCCTTACTCTTTTGCTGATGGGTGGGATGTAAAGTGCAAGGGAAACCCAGCAAGAAGGCCCCCTGAGGAGCACCTGGGTGGCTCAGGCGTTAAGCATCTGCCTTCGGCTCAGGGCGTGATCCCAGGGTCCTGGGATCGAGCCCCACATCGGGCTCCTCCCCTGGGAGCCTGCTTCTTCCTCTCCCACTCCCCTGCTGTGTTCCCTCTCTCGCTGGCTGTCTCTCTCTGTCAAATAAATAAATAAACAAATAAAAATCTTAAAAAAAAAAAAAGAATGCCCCCCGAATTTTTGGCATGAGCAACTAGGAATGTGATGCCATATCTCTTTACATGGGAAAGGTTTGGCGGAGAACGCATTTGGGGTGGAGGGGAGAGGGCGAATCACAAGTTTAATTTGGGCCATGTTGAGTTTAAGATGCTGGGGGGGGGGTCCCCAAGACCGCGCTCAGGTTCAGTGGCTTCCTAGGGTGTATGGAACTCAGAAGAGGGATTGTACTCACAGTTAGAGTGTATGACAGCCGAAGGATACCAGTTAAAATCAGCAAATGAAAAAGAGTAGATAGGCTAGAGTCCAGGAGAGACCAGGCGTGAGTGAGCTCCAAGTTGTCTGTCCCCGTGGAGTCATATGAACAGCGTTGGCTTTTTCCAGCAGCAATGGGTGACGGCACAGACAGGGTATTGCAAGTGGGACAGCTCACCTGAGCCCCGGTGGGCACGATTTTTATTTCTGGGTCGATCACATAGGCATGGAACACCTGTGTGACTGAGCTTAGGGACTCAGCCCCCAGCGACTCCAGAGGTCAAAGTGATAGTGTTCGGCCCCCAGCGCAAATGGCACATTGTTCCTATAGGATTCTCCAAGGGTTTAGAGGTTAACTAGGAGCTGGTGGAGAGCCAGTCACTTCCTTGGGAAGTGCAGGACGGGACAACCCAGGCCTGCTGAGTTAACCCCTTCTTGCATGGATGCGTGTGAGGGTATCAAGCAGGGATGGATCAGAGAAGCAGATTGCTAAGTGCTCCAAAATAAGTAGAAGATAAATAAATAAATATTTGAGGTTAAAAATTTTAATTTGGGGCACCTGGGTGGCTCACTCCGTTAAGTGTCTGCCTTTGGCTCAGGACATGATCCCAGGGTCCCAGGGTCGTGGGATCAGGTCCCACATCAGGCTCCCTGTTCCGTGGGGAGTTTGCTTCTCCCTCTGCCCCTGCCCCTGCTTGTGCTCTCTCTCTCAAATAAATGAATAAAATCTTTTAAAAATTAAAAAAAATACAAAAAATTAATGTTTTTATTTTTATTTATTTTATTTTTTTTAAAGATTTTATTTATTTATTTGACAGAGATAGAGACAGCTGGCGAAAGAGGGAACACAAGCAGGGGGAGTGGGAGAGGAAGAAGCAGGCTCATAGCGGAGGAGCCTCATGTGGGGCTCGATCCCATAACGCCAGGATCACGCCCTGAGCCGAAGGCAGACGCTTAACCGCTGTGCCACCCAGGCGCCCCCAAAATTAATGTTTTTAAATATCAGAAGGAATATAAAATATATACTTGTAAATGTACAATGACACACACATATGCGTGTGTGTGTGTGTGTGTGTGTGTACGTGTAGGGGTGGGTGGGTGAGCATGCAGGTGTGTCAAATAGAGTCAGCTACCTGCTCCCTCTCCTGTCAAGGAGCCACCCTGATTACCAGCAGATCTAAAAATAGTTTTGAAGCCCTTTTGATGGAAGTCAGTGCTGTGGTTTCCATGACAACACATCCCCGCTGGCTCCAACCCTTCCACCCATCTCTGCACTTAAAGTCTGGGGTCACCTTTCCAATCCTCTTCCTCTCTGTTTCACCTTCGGGTTTTTATTTTGTGTCTGTGCATTTTATATTTTTAATTTTTTTAAGATTTTTATCTATCTGAAAGAGAGAGAGAGAGCACAAGTGGGGGAAGGGGGGGAGCAGAGGGAGAAGCAGACTCCCTGCTGAGCAGGGAGCCCGACTGGGGACTCGACCCCAGGACGCTGAGATCAGCGCCTGAGCCAAAGACAGATGCTTAACCCACAGAGCCACCCAGGCGTCTCATGATTTATTGTTTTAATCCTAATCTTTCTCATAACATGTACCCCCTTCTATAACTTTTTTTTTTAAGATTTTTACTTATTTATTTGACACAGAGAGACAGCCAGCGAGAGAGGGAACACAAGCAGGGGGAGTGGGAGAGGAAGAAGCAGGCTCCCAGAGGAAGAGCCCGACATGGGGCTCAATCCCAGAACTCCAGGATCATGCCCTGAGCCAAAGGCAGACGCTTAACCACTGTGCCACCCAGGCGCCCCCCCTTCTATAACTTTTAAGGGTAAAATTCATGTTGTTAACTGAGAAGAAAGAGGCGCCCCATCCCTCTTTATTAAAATATTTAACCAAAAGAATATGTGTTCTCTATTTAAATAGTTTTTCTCATAATGTTAGAACTGTCATTATTAACTATTTAGTTAAGTGAACAAAGGTATGAATAATACCAGAAAGAGCACCTAGGTGCCAGTTTCCCCACCCACCTACCCCCCAACTTGAGTGGAACCATTCTCTGTTCATAGGTCTTTCTCAGCCATGGTCTTCTGTGATCCTTATCTTAGGATGTTTGCACCTGCTGTTTCCTGGGCCCTTTGTGGGTTTCATTCTTGTTCCAAACTGGTCCAGATGTCACCACCTCTAAGAAGTCTTACCAAACTCCACCTAGGAAAAGTAGTTTTCCCCTCACACACACTCATGAAAGTCACTACCACATTCCATTGGTTTATTACTGTATCAGTTAGCATTTGCTGCGTAACAAGCAGCCCCTGGAGTGGTTTAAAGATGGTGCTTACACTACCTAAAACTGTATTCCTCATGACAATGTAAGCCCCCCCAGGGTAGGTGCCTTCTCTGTCTTGTTCGCTATTATATTCTCAGAACCTAGACAGTGTTTACCACAGAGAGACATTAAATCATTCTTTGTTAAGTGAATAAATGTACGTGTCCTGGGTTGGAAATGGAACAGGTCACTTGGACAACCAGTGTAATTCTAACTAAAGCCAGACAGTAAGACGCTCTTTAAAAAAAAAAAAAGAAGAAGAAGGATGCGTGGGTGGTGAAGTAGAAGAAGGATGCGTGGGTGGTGAAGTAGAAGAAGGATGCGTGGGTGGTGAAGTGTCTGCCTTCTGCTCAGGCCATGATCCCAGCGTCCTGAAATCAAGTCCCACGTCGGGCTCCTTGCTCAGCGGGGAGCCTGCTTCTCCCTCTCTCTGCCTCTCCCCCTGCTTGTGCTCTCTCTATCAAATAAATAAATAAAATCTTAGAAGAAGGGGGGGGGAGAAAGAGAGAAGGTTGCCTCTGTCTGCAGCCCTGGGAAAAAGCCAGAACAAAGGAGCATTTACTCATCAGTGTAGACAGGTAAATAGTCAACTCCAGGGCAGAAACTCCCGCCCTCCCTCTGCCTCGGGAGGAGGTTTTCCCAGTGCCAGGCAGTGAGGCCAGTCACTCCAAGTGGCCCTAAGTCCTGTGTGTGGCCGTTCTCAGGAAAACGTCCCATCTGATCTCTCCCAAAGCGGGGGTCCCAGGCACATGGAGTGTGGAGTGGTTGCCACTAACACAGCCTTCTTTATATCCCCTCGCTGTTCCCCCAGCACACGTACGTTTTCACCAAACTCCATTGCTTGCATCCGGCCTTACCACAAACAATTTTTTTTTTTAACCTGGCGAACTTTCCCGGCGGATTTCTTGAATTCCCTCTCCCTAACGGTCCAGCTGGAAAAATCACCAGATGGGAAGAGCCAATGAGAGCCATCTTCTAGGAAAACCCATGTGGGCCTGGCTGCTGGGTGTGTGGGGATCCAGCGAAAGGGGGGTGAACTCCGGGGTGGGGCTGAGCTCTTGAACGTGCCGAGGGGCTCTTGGAATACTTATCGCCGCCACCATCATCATTAGCATATTAATACATTCGTATAGTGTAATATAAAATGACTGCTATTATTTTTAAAGCATGGTTCCCACACTGTGGGTACAGCAGTGAGCAAAACAAAATCTGTGGCCTTTTGGGGAGGAGATAAACAATGAACAAATAAATGGAACGTCCTGTTGGAGATGAGAGGTGCCACAAAGTAAAATAAGGCAGCGGAGAGGGATGAGAAAGTATATTTTCGAGAGAGCAGTCACAGAAGGCTTCTTTGAGGAGGTGACTTTTAAATGGAGACCTGAATGAAGGGAGAGAATGAGCTTTAGAGATATGCGCAGTAAAGGCTTTCCAGGTGGGGGAAACGGCCTGTGCAAAGGCCCTGAGGTCAGAGCTTGTGAGCGGTTTGAGAAGCAACGAGGAAGCCAGTGTGGCTGGTGCAGATCGAGGGAAGGGGAGAGGGTGGGAGAGGTTGCCAGAGAGGGAAGAGACCAGGGTTTTGTTGAGCTCTGGGAGGAGTTGGCTTTTCCTCAGAGGAACACGGGAGCCACTGCGCTGATCTGAGCAGAAGTGTGATCTGGTCTGTATTTAACCCTTACAGTAGGCATGTTGAATAGAGATTATGAACCCATTCTACAGATGAGGATACTGAGGCCCAGAGACTACAATCCAGTTTATATAGGGAGCCAGGATTTGGACCTGCATCTGTCTGGCCCCCTGTGCCCCTAACTGGGGACTTGGACCCCAAGCAAAGAGGATATAAAGCCAGCCTAGTGACATTGGCTCTGAAACTGAGCAGAGGAGACAGGAAGGACGGAGATCTGAAGAGCCCCCTGAGCAGGGCTGGGCCTGGTACAGACTGATGGCTGCTCTCATCAGAGATGCTCCTCTGTTCTACCACCCACCATTCTGATACCAAGCCTCAGGACCAGGCCTGAAATATGTGATTACCTTAGGGTAGTTATGGAGAGGATCTGGAATGTACTTTTGTTGTTTGGCTTGGGCTTTTACATTCATTGCAAGTTTTTGTGGACTCTCTTAGCCCCCTGGGCTTCTCTCTGCAAAGCATTGGTCACTCTTGACCTGGACCACACATCCTCATCCTTCAGATCTCAGCTTATTCACCTCCTCCTCCAGGAAGCCCTCCTTGACCCCCTAAGCTGGGTTCAGTGCCCCCTTTAGGCTCCTTTGTCTCACCTCTGCCCACTCAGGGCCACCACTGTCTTCAGATGGGTCTGTCTCTCCCCCACAGGATTGTGAATCCAGGGAGTGCAAGGCCGGGGCTGTCATTGGTCCCCTCTGTGTCCCCAGCACAGGCCGGACCAGAGAAAGGGCTTAGGGGATGTGTTTATTGGATGGATTTGCCATAAATTCTCCAAACACGTAATGCAAGCCGGTAGGAGGACTGAGATGTTGGTTAAGACAACTTGGGTCAGGCTCAGGTTCGTATCTGGGCTCTGTGACCTCAGAGGTGTGAAACTTTGAGCACATCACCCCATCTCTCTGAGCCTCAGTTTCTCTGTCCAGAAAGTGGGACATTGGGGATTTTGGAGACAGTGCAGATGAATCAGGGGCCTGGCGTGTGCCAGAACGTGTCCGTTGTCATCCCTTTTTATTATCCAAGAAATGACACAAATGCTTTCGTGAGCATTTAGTTTTGTCTCTTCCTGATTTTGGGGGAGGGGGAAGCCAGAGGGAAGCAGGTACGAATGAGCATTTTTTTTTTAAAGATTTTATTTATTTGTTTGACGGAGATAGGGATAGCCAGCAAGAGAGGGAACACAAGCAGGGGGAGTGGGAGAGGAAGAAGCAGGCTCCCAGCGGAGGAGCCTGACGTGGGACTCGATCCCAGAACACTGGGATCACGCCCTGAGCCGAAGGCAGACGCTTAACGACTGAGCCACCCAGGCGCCCCTGAATGAGCATTTTTATCTGATGATAGAATACCAAAAAAAAAAAAAAAAAAAAAAAGCAACATATCCCTATTAGGAAGAGTTGAACAAATGCTGAAAAGATGGAAATAAAAATTTCCCATAAGTCCATGCTGCAGGGAGAACTTCGTTGCCATGTTCTTAAAGGTAAAATCATGACTCTCGTACAACCACCAAACGGACGCATGTCAAGCATTTTAGTTACCACAGCTCCGTAAGATAGTACAACCAGTTCAAAGGACAAACCCCAAGGGCCACCAGACATGTAGGCATTCATTGAGGAATGCTGAAAGGAATTTCCTGAGTCTATGGAGAAAATTGGCTTTTCCGCCAGGGGAAGAGGGAAATCAACTAAACCTCCAGCAAACAAAATTCGCTTGTCTGCGGACAAGGAGCATTTACATCGCTTTGCTATTTACAATTTACTGGAGCATAAAAAGCTCCAAGACGCAGAAACCCCGGAGGATCAGAGCGCCTGGAAACGTGCGCGGGACTACGAGTCATTCCCCAGCAAAGACCCTGATGTGGGAAACAGAGGCAGAAGAAACATTATTAAATTCCCTTACTACCTACAGCCCATTGACACGTCCTTGAAACAGGCAGGGCGACCTTCCTCCAGGGACTCAGCTGCCTCGAGGTTAATACTTTGCTATGGGCAGACGGCAGTCCTGGCTGACCTCCCCACCCCAATCCTGTGAGTCTGCTTTAATGCATACAAATTCCTTTGGAAATTTCCTTTATCTCAACCCCCCCCCCAGCATACGGCCCACCGATATACATCTGAAGGGGCTCGTGACTGAGGTTTTATTAGACGGTAATACATGACCTTTTCCCACGATAGCGAACCCCCTCAAGGTCCTGGAAACCTTGCTTCCAAAATTCCTTAGAGACTTACGCTCTCTCTAACCCCCTCCCAACTTGAAAGTATATAATGGGCCACTCCTCAGGACCCCGGTGCAGCTCTTTCTGCCCACGGGTCCTGTCCCTGTACTTTAATAAAACCACCTTTTCAGGGCGCCTGGGTGGCCCAGTCGGTTGAGCATCTGCCTTCAGCTCAGGTCATGATCCCTGGGTCCTGGGATCAAGCCCCACACCGGGCTCCCTGCTCAGTGCTGAGCCTGCTTCTCCCTCTCCCTCTGCCTGCCGCTCCCCCTGCTTGTGCTCTCTCTCTCTCTGTGTCAAATAAATAAATAAAATCTTAAAAAAAAAAAAACCCACCTTTTTGCACCAAAGACATCTCAAGAATTCTTTCTTGGCCGTCAGCTTTGAACCCTAATCTTCTCTCCTACATCAGACCCCACGTGTCTTGTTGGTATATTTCAAGTTTTCCCTATGGAAACAAAAGACAAAATAATCTAAATTCATCTCACATGGGAATATGTTTTAGGAAGTTTTAGTGTGTGTGTGTGTGTGTGTGTGTGTGTGTGTGTGTGTGTCGTAGGTCACAGTAAAATATATTTCTTACCATGGATCACGGCCAATAATGGGTGACAGTCTCTGCCAGATTCATTAGCTACGGATGGATCTGTAAGTTTCTCCAGTCTTTGCCATTTCAAATGAAGAGTGGACATGCGCGGGCGGGTGGAGCCCTTCGATTTCGACGTGGCTTGGATTCAGAAGTAACTTCTCAGCGTGTTTGAAATGGTGATGTTTTTAAAAGACAAGAGTATCTGGTTTGTGCATTTTCACTGCACTGAACAGGAATCTAAAATACAGACTCAAGCTTCAGTACCACGGACCTGGCAACCCTCTGTTCCTCCCCGGGGACCATTCTGAGCTCCTTCCCTCCCCCTCTCTGGAAATAAACACAAAACCCTGGGATTTTGCGGAGGGAGAGGAGAAGCGTTCTCCTCTGAGCTAGGGCTCGGGTTTCAGCCACCAGCTGCAGGCGCTGAATGAAGTCTCCTCCTGGCCAACAGTCCAGCAGCTGCCTACACTCTGCATCCAGGGGAACGAGCTTCCAAGGGAGGAAACGTGGCCAAGAACCCGAGGGGCCCCCGTGTGCTTTTTCTTTACTTAATTTATTTTTCCTGAAAAACAGCCACACAGCAAAAGAATCCATATAGTAAGATTGCATTAACATAAACATAAGAGGGTCAATACTGCAGGCTTGAGAAATACACAGTTTGGTAATAAGCATACCTATCTATAGAAAAATCAAGCTTTGCTTATCCTAGAAGAGAATATTATTTACCCTGGGGGAGGGAGGGAGTTCTGGGCTTTTCCTGATGGGTTCTAGTATCCCCGGAGTTTGCTATGTAATTATCTGCTAAACTGTATGTTTCCGTTTGGGGTGCGTTTCCATACAGGTGTTAAATACACCAGGATTTTTAACAAACGTTTTTAAAAAACAGTCACACAGAGTACAGCAGTGAAATAAATGTTATTCCTCTTTTCTAGAATGTTCCGCAGATGAAAATCTGACCCCAGCGGTACAGATGTGCATTTTCAAAAAGACTCATAAATGAAATGCACCAAAACAAGGTCAGGTGAGGCTTCTCCCGTGCATGTCATGGAGGCTGATGTTTCCTGCTGGTGTCTGGAAAATGTCATGTGGGCAGAAAAGCCTTGGCTGGTGACTAACCCTGCTGTTTGTCCAAAGCCTTTATCCAGGGAAAAAAAGAAAGAGAATGAACTGTGTTATTTTTTTTTGAAAGATGTGTTTTATAGTCTTTAAATTCTAAATGTACAATATATGTTCGACAAACGTTATAAATATCTGCTCGAAGATAGCACCATGTCAGAAAAACACCTTGTAAACCGAATTAAATAAACATAACGAAGAGAGGGCCTCTCTGCCAGGTGTTAACGAGGGAGATCATATTCTCCTGGGGCCTGGAAGATCCGTGGAGGGAACAAAAATCACGTATATTTAAGTCCCAAATGCAAGGAGATGGGATACGCGGCACATGCGCAGAGGGGCCATCCCAACGGAGAGCATGCCTACGAGCCAGATTTTATTCTAACCGAAGTAAGGTTTACGCAGGAGTGAGGCTGCCCTCTGGGGCCACCCACTCACACACTGGGAAGGCTTCTAGCTTAGAGGTTGAAGGGAAAAATGAATCATTTGTACATCTTTCTCTCTTTCCTTTTTTTTTTTTCCTGGCTAGAACTAGCATTGCCATTAAACTGCTTCGTGTCCGTCCCACCCTACTTGGCCCACTTGTTTTCATTTCTTTCCCCCAGTGCCGCTGAGATGGACATTCTTCATCTGTCCATAAAAATAATTATGATCCCGGCGCCTGGGTGGCTCAGTCCGTTTAGGGGCTGCCTTCAGCTCAGGTCATGATCTCAGGGTTGTGGGATCCGGTCCCGCATGGGGCTCCTTACTCAGCAGGGAGCCTACTTCTCTCTCTCCCTCTGCCTCTGCTGCTCCCCCTGCTTGTGCTCTCTCTCTCTAATAAATAAATAAAATCCTAAAAAGAAAAAAAAAAAACTGAGTGACCCACCTCAGGTGACACAGCCAGGAGGGGGTGGTGGGGAGAGGTTAGGACTTGAACTCAGGTCGACCTCCAGAGATTAGACTCCTGCCCACAGTGTTGTTTTCTCTCTTCACTGGAACACAATGGAAACCATCTGCTGCTCAGCCACATGTGTAGTTCCTCTTTTTTCAGTAACTCGAATGGTAACGCACAAATGGGAACGCATCCAAATCGCCCGAGCCCCGTTACAAGGCAGCCCCTGACGCAGTGGGTCTGGGTGGCACCCGCCAGTCGGCTGTGGAAGCAGCTCCCGGGCGGTACCCGTGCCTTTGCTGTAAAGGGATAGAACGCGCACGTTCCACACTTTGCTATTTCCGATTAATAACATATTTTGTTCTATCATCTACACGGATCCATTCTTCTAAGGCAATGAAGCATAGTAATCAAGAGTGTCCTCTCTGCCATTAGACACCCCCCCCCCCACATCAATCCCTCATGGAGGCGTGATTTTGGACAAGTATTTAACTTCTCTGCGCCTCAGTTTTCTCGTCCGAGTTTTTTTGGGAGGTCCAGAAGCAGGACAGCTTGGAAAGGAGAGGCTCATCTTACAATTTTCCTTTTAAAAAGTGTTTCTACTTAATTTCTTTATACGCACATACAACTTGATGTGAGTGGACAAACGTTATCATGGGGTGGTGATCTTTTCCCGTCTTTGTGGTCTGGACCCACAAACACCCACTCCCTACATAACCAGGTCGCTGCTAGGTGCCAGGGGCTGTTAGAAGCCCTTTACATGTATTCTGCAAGGCAGATCCTATTATCCCCATTTTACAGATGAGGACACTGAGGCCCAGAGAGGTCAGAAAGCCAAGTCACGAAGCCAGGATTTGGCGGCGCTCCTGCCCCTACCTCTTTAGCCCCCAACACAGCCTTCACTGTCTCTCTTTGTTCAGTAAAGCCTGATATGGACACAAACACAGTTACAGAAGTTATTTGGGGTATTAAAATTTGGGGGGGGGGCACCTGGGTGGCTCAGTCGTTAAGCATCTGCCTTCGGCTCAGGGCGTGATCCCAGGGTCGTGGGATCGAGCCCCGCATCGGACTCCCTGCTCTGCTGGGAGCCTGCTTCTTCCTCTCCCACTCCCCCTGCTTGTGTTCCCTCTCTCGCTGGCTGTCTCTCTCCCTGTCAAATAAATAAATAAAATCTTAAAAAAAATTTTTTTTTATTAAGTAAAGTCTACCCCCAAGACGGGGCTCGAACTCAGACCCGATATCAAGACTTGCATGCTCCACCCCCCCCCAACTGAGCCAACCAGGTACCCCTGGGGTATCTTATTCTTCGACCAAAAAAAGAGATCCTATTACAATTTTTTTGGCCTCTCACTGCATTTACTAAAAAGGGCCCCATGGAAACTATGCAGGCTGCGTGGAGCCCGGCAGGCGGCTTCCCCCTCCGATCAATGGGCATTCCCAGGAGCACTTTCTGCCTCATGGATGCTCGAGACCCGATGCCTGGGCCAACCTACGGGGCACTAGAAATCCTCTTGGGGCACCTGGGTGGTGCAGTCGTTAAGCGTCTGCCTTCGGCTCAGGGCGTGATCCTGGCGTTCTGGGATCGAGCCCCACATCAGGCTCCTCTGCTAGGAGCCTGCTTCTTCCTCTCCCACTCCCCCTGCTTGTGTTCCCTCTCTCGCTGGCTGTCTCTGTCAAATAAATAAATAAAATCTTTAAAAAAATTTAAAAACAAAAAAAAGAAATCCTTCCTTTTTCCCGAGCCCCCTGATTGTCTGTGACAGCGGTGATCGCATCACCTGATGGGCTGTGTGGATTCCAGCCTTCATCGGTTAATGAGTGAATATACCACTGTTTCAGGCGTACTCAACAAGCTTTGACACATCTTCATTTTTTTAACGAACTAGGAGCCATTTTTAAAAAGTGAAGCGAGGGGCGCCTGGGTGGCTGAGTGGGTGAAGCGTCTGCCTTTGGCTCAGGTCATGATCTCAGGGTCCTGAGATCAAGTCCCACACCGGGCTCCCTCTCACCCTCCCTCTGTGCTCTCCCTCCCTCTCTCTCTAAAATAAACAAATAAATAAAATCTTAAAAACAATTTTTTTTTTTTTTTAAAGAGAGGGAGCCTGGAAAGTTACCCAAGCCTCGCTGTCCGGGTTTTTCTGGGAGTTGGTCCCCGGACGCACGGAGCACCCACGTGGCCAGCCTCAGTTATGGGCCTTCATTCCCTGCAGAGGTCAGGCTGATGCAGGGAGGCCAGAGGCAGAAACAGGTGTTCCTCATAAATCGCGCTGTTAGCTAGACTTCCTGGTGGGCTGGAGACACCAGGTAAGCAGAGACACTCTTACAAAGAAGCACATTCCAGGGGCTTAGTGGTTCCCTCCCAGGAGGCCAGGCTGGTTTTCTGGCTTTTTTTTCTTTTGGAATGTGCAGGATCCCGAGGCCACTAGGTTAACCCTCTCTGCACGGGGGACATCTCTGGAGCTGTCTGCAGGGGAGTCTTGGCGCCAGGATGGGGGGCGGGGGGAGAGGGCCCACCACCGGCCACAGACTAAGGAGACCTCACCTGTTTGGGAATCTGCAGGGTGGGAGGCTGTGGGAGAAGCAGTGACGATGGAGACGCCATTGAGAAGGGTTCAGAGAGCAGGGAGGGGGACGCCATTGAGAAGGGTTCAGAGAGCAGGGAGGGGGACCGCTGCCCCCCACTCCCACAGGGACTCAGCCAGGAGCACACGCTATGGCGTTTTCCAGTAAACTCTGCTCCAAGCCTGCTGAGTACGTCTTCCTGTCCTTTGATCACAGGAGCCCAGCCTTGAAACTCTTGAACTCTTCCCCCTGAGGGGGAAGCTGTTTGTCCTCTCCCTCCCTCCCCCCACCCACACACAGTATCACGACACACACACAACCACAGCCACACACATACACTCACACAGCCCTGAGACTTGGGACAAAGTTGTTTTCCACCGAGTCTCAGCCTGTCCCTCCCTCGAGTGGACACAGTCTTCTCTGCCCTCCCCTCCCCGGAGGCCCCAGAAGTGGGAGGACCCTTGGCAATGTAAGATGGGACACCAGGGCTTTCAATACTGTTTTTAACCCAAGGGGGGTTCACATGGTGCCTGCAGGGCTCAGTCCCCAAAATGCAGCTGGTTGGCTTCTCCAGCGTTGTGATTTCAAATGTGCCAGGATTTTCGGGGAGGAAGCCCCAGGAAACAGAAACCATCCTTCATCTGGAACAGCCCAGCTGCCCCTCACCATCACCAAGGAGAAAAACTGTAAACACAGACAAGGAGGGGAGAGATGCCGCCCCATGACAGGTGGGGACCCCAACTCAGGCTCCATGGTGGTGTGCCTGAAAAACAGAACCATTAGGGGGACAGGTCAATGAGGAGTTGGGATCATGCTTGGCACCAACCTTACAAGCTGTGTCACTTTCAAGATGCTTACTTAGCCTGCAATTTCTCATCCCAAGAGTGGATCATAATAGAGCTTCCCTCCCAGGATTGCGGAGATGATGGAAGAAGACGTAATGTGTTGGAGTTCAAATCAGCCCCAAGAGACCTCATCTCTCATCGTCCTATTCCCATTCTACACCAGAGGCGGCCAGAGCTTCACGAGACACCTCGGCCCTGATGGGGGCCCCTGGGACAGTGTGGAATGACCTGGGAGCTTTCCAACACCCCTGCCCAGCCTGGCACTCTCAGAGACTCTCGTGCATGGTGTGGCTGGGGTTCCCAGAGCCCCAAGGTTTGCAGGGTGATTCCAACGTGCACCCGGGACTGACAACTGCTACCCCAGAGGCCCAGGAGATACTCGGACCCCACGGCAGACCCCTCTCAAGCTGGTCAGACAGCAGAATCCATTGGAAGGCCTTCTAAAACACAGACTGCTGGATCCCAACGCCTTAAGTGATTCCCCAGGTCGGGGGTGGGCTCGAGATAGGCGTTTCTATCAAGCTCCAGGTGATGCTAATGCTGCTGACCCCAGGACCCCACACGAAGGACCGCTGCCCTGCAGACACGTCCACTTTTCCGCAGCCTGACATTCAGAGGTGGAGCTCTGGCCCTGGAAGGTCCTGGGCCAGCGCCTGCGGCATCTGCGCCTTTGGCGGGAGCCTTGGCCGGCTTTCCCTTAACGAGCGGTCCTGGAGCGCCCTCTGGTGGGAATCGCGGGAGCCGCAGTCGGTGCGGGCTTCCTTCCCTCTCCCGAGTGGTGGGTGGTGGGGAGCCGGCGGCGTCAGCGGACTCTGAAGCCCTCGGTCTTCTCTCTAGAAGTTTCGGGAACCGACCCCATTCTCAGAAGTTCCAGAACTCGACCGGGCCGAAGAGCCGGGACGAGACGGGACAGTTTGGGCCTGGGGATGCGGGGCGAGCTTGGGTAGGGGATGGGGTTGAGGGGAACCGCGGCCACAGGCTCCGGAAGGGTTAAGCGGTTGCGCGAGGGAGCCCGGAGTAGGACAAACCCGGGTTCGAATTCCATCCCCGCCTCCAGAGCCTCACTTCCCTCATCTGGGAAATGGGAGTGAAAACCTGCCTTCATCCTATTCCCCCAACCCTACTCTATGCACAGAATCAAATAAAGACACACACAACTCAACCCCAATCTCGTCACCCCACAGACCCCGCAGGGACACGAACAGCACGGGAGGTGGCGCTGGAGGGGTCCGTGATGCCCCGTGAATGACCCCCGGGATCACGGGCCTGAGCCGTTCCGCGGCCCGAACGCGCCTCGCTCAGACCTCGGCCTGCCCCAGCCCTCTCGTCTTCGGGTCTTCGCTCCAAGGTCACCCTCTCCGTGAGGGCGTCCCCGAGCCACCCGAAACGGGCGATGCCAGCAAACCCTGCCCCGCCGACGGCTGGCCCCGCAGCCTCCCCGGGTGGCGCCGCCGCGCGCACTGCTCCGGAAGCGTCTTCTCAGTGCCCAGGCCCCACGGCGCCCCCGCAGGGTCCGCATTTGTGGGTGTCCCTCCGGCCGCCGCAGCCGGCGCCGAGCACCTGGCCTGGTTCCGTGTCCCCGCGGCCCGCAGCGTCCGTCCCGCCTGCGCCCGGGCGCTGCCTCCTCCCGCCGCCAGGGCCGCGGCGCTCGGCTCGGTGTCCTCGGTGTCCTCGGGGCTGCGAGCCTGCGGGGCTCTGGCGGGGACCAGCGTGAGGCCCAGAGGCCAGCGCGGGGCTCCGGGCGCCGCCGGTCCGGGCGCGATGGCGGAGTCTTTCTCCCTCCCGGCGGGCGTAGCCTTCCAGCACCTTCCTCTCCGGGCGCATCTGGGCCGCGGTTCGCCGAGGCCGCGCGTCGCTGGACAACTGGAGTCTGGGCCGCCACCGTGCGCGGGCACCGTGCTGGCGCGGCGGATGCGGCGGGGGACAGGGCGACTCCAGCCCGGGTCCCGGGGGCGGCCCTTCCCCGCCGCGACGCCCCGAGCGCTTCCGCGGCCTCTTGGCCCACGGTCAGCCACCGCCGGCTCCGGGCCCGACGCTCGGCCTCAGCCACCGGCCCGAGTCCTCTGCCCGCAGAGCTGCGGCGCTTGGAAAAGGGGGGGACGCTCTCCACAAGCTGCTGGAGCCGTGGTGTTGGCGGCGGGGACGGGGGACGGGCGCTCCTGGGTCCCTCCTCGGGGAATGCGGCCGCTTGGTGGAAGCTCTTCAGCGCAGCGACCTGGGCTCTGGGCCGCAGCAGCACGCAGCTGGATGCGCTGCTCATCTTGGGGCAAGCTGACCTTCCCTTTCTGCGCTTGACCTGCAATACCCCTGTCACCGATCCCCTCTGCTACACCCTCTGAGGAATACAGTCAGCGGGGCATCTGGAAACCAATTAGTGTGGCAGGTGACAATCCGCCAGCGCTTGAAAAAGTGAGGGTGTGAGGGAAGGGTGACATTTTTAATTGGATGGTCAGGGAAGCCCTCCCTGGGAATGGGACAGTTGAACAAAGTCTGGAATGAAGTGAAGGGTGGAGCTATGCAAATATCCTGGGGGAAGGCACTCCAGGCCAGGGGGAACCACAAGTGCAAAGGCCCTGGGGCAGGAATGGGCTCCAAATGTTCCCTGGACAGCAAGGAGATCTGAACGTCTGAAAACTCGGGACAGTGGTGGGCAGTGAGGCAGATCAAATGGGGACAGAGGAAGCCGACCAGGGCTGTCCCGGAGAACTTTCTGTGATGGTGGAAGTGTCCTATACTTGCACTGGAATGGTAGCCAGCGGGCCCATGCGGGTCTGCAGCACCTATAACGTGACTGATACGGCTGAGGAAATGGATGTTCAGTCTTATATTTAATCAAGTTAATCAATTCAATTTAATTTTAAATTGTCCCAATTGCCCAGTGGTGTTGGACAGAGCATGTCTAACCGTGAAGACTTCTGATTTGACCTTTAGTGACCTAGGGAAACATTAGAGAGTTCGAGGAGGGGATTGATGCCTGGGACTTAACTTCTTGGCGAAACCGAGTCCTAAGGCCAGTCCAAATCCACGCGGAGGCGAAACAGAACTCGCCTCGGGATGTAGCAGGCACTACAGGCAGGTGAGGGAGTGGAGCGGCCATTTTGGAGACCAGTCTCCGCAGTGCGCCCTCTGGCGGCGGCTGGCGGGGAAGACCCGGAGTCCGTGTGTCCGGCTCCAGCAGGGGACAACAACCGTCCCTGCCGTCTCGACCCCAGCGGGAGCATCTGCAGAGGGCTCCGATGTGGAGTGGGCACTTCGGTTACCTGGAGATGGCAGCAAGAATGCTTACCATTTTTGAAGCCAGGAGGATGTAAATGGTCCCCAGATTCAGCCCGTGGATCCTTCTGGGGTGGTGGTTTCGGACTCAGCGGGATTATTAAGGCAGTAGCCCTAGGAAAACCGGATTTCGACTCCAAAGCAGTGTTTATCTGGACCAGCTCAGCCGCCCCCGGCTGTCATCTAAGAGAAATGTCGACAGAACACAGACGGAGGGGAAGAGCGCCTGCCTGGGCTTGGAGGAGGGAGATAGATGGGGATATTTTCGGTCCCCCATCCTTATGTGGGGGGGGGGGAGGCAGGGCGAGATACCGAAACAATGCCCGGTGGCCACAGGTATTTGGAGGGAAGCTGCCTGGGCTCACTCCCACTCTCTGCCCGTCCTCCTTATGACCTTCGACGGGTTACTGACCTCTCAGTGTCTCCATTTACTCACCCGAAAATGGGGATCATGTTCTGTTAGCGCCCTCAAGGGGATGGGAGAGTGTGACGTGCTCAGGCTTAGAGCAGGGCCCCAGGCTGCGCTGGACTCCCCCCACCCCCAACAGCGAGTCTCATCCACAGGGTCGCGCACGGGACTCTGCCCGGTGACTCGGGGATCTGCCCCAGCTCACCTCAAGCACCTCCCCTACACCCCGCTTTCCCCCTTCTGCGGAAACCCCGCCGGATTGAGGGACCACAAGGAAGGGAGAAACTTCACGGATTCTGGAGTCACACGGATGCAGTTGGAGTCAAGGTAGACCGCCCGCGTTCAATTCTAGCGCTGTGTGACCCTAGGCAAGTCATGTACCTTCTCTGAGTCTCCATTTCCTCCTGTGTAGAATGTGAACCATAAGAGCCCAGAATTGTGCTAAAATTATTTGAGCGTCATCGCTAAACACGGCGGGAACCCGAGTGCCCATCCACGGATGTCTGGATAAGCAAAATGTGTTATACGCACACAATGGAATATTATTCAGCCTCAGCGAGAAGTTAATTCTGCAATATGCTAGAAGGGGATGAACGTTGAGGACATTATGTTAAGTACAATAAGGCAGCCACAAAAAGACAAATGCTTCCAAATGGTTCCAGTTATAGGAGGTCCTTAGAGTAGCCAAAATCATAAAGACAAGAAGATCTAAAGGCGATTGGCGGGGCGGGGGGGGGGGGGGGGGGGGGG
>NW_024424341.1:55051648-55057818 GCF_017311325.1 Ursus maritimus | reverse complement strand
GGGAGAATGGGGAGTGATTGCTCAATAGGTATAGTTTCAGATTTACAAATGGAGAGTTCTGGAGATGGATGGTGGTGATGGCTGCACACAAGGCAGGTGGATTTAATACAACGGAGCTGTACAATTAAAAATGGCTCTGGAAGTAAATTTTGTGTTATGTGTATTGTAAACTAAAAAAATAAAAATAAAAGAAAAACAATTGGAGCACTTCAAACAGTGCTCGGAATCTGGGAAGAACTGTAGAAGAAATAGCGTTATTTTTGTGATTAGTTGTGGAATCCCATCCCCCGTCCCCCACACTTCAGAGCTGAGCGGATCCGGGCAGATTGTTTAGCCCGCCCAACCGCCGGCTCCGGAGCCTCTGTGTCGGCGCGTCCTCAGCCAGCGGTCTTGGAGCGCCCCCTGGTGGGGATTCTTGGCACCGCAACTTGCGTAGACCGACAGCGTCCCGGATCTTGTATACAGGACGGTGGCGGGAGGGGGTTGCCGTCTATCCCCGGAACCTTCATTCCTCCCTCCGGCCGTTCTAAGATCTGGCTGCACACTCGAAAGTCTCTCGGCGTCCCTCTCCTTGCCTGGACGGGCCGAAGGGCCGGGACAGGGTCAGCTCAGGGGGTGGGGTTCGGGGGGCTCGCGCGGGGACACCAGGACCTCAGCCTTGGGGATTCCGTCTACACCCCCACACAGGACTAGGGATGGTAATAAGAGGGGCCCTGGGGTCAGACCCGGGTTAGAGCTCTTCTTCTGCACCTCTCTGAGCCTCAGTTTTGTCGTCTGGGAAATGGGATTGGAAACCTGCCTTTGTCCCGTTCTCTAGTGTCAGCCCTGGAAAGGGCTCCGGGGCTGGCTTCCACCACTTGGTGAGAACGGGGGTAAAACCTGAGGGAGCTGAGTTAGGAAGTAGTGCTTGTTTGGATAAATCTAAGCATGGATTTCATGTGAAAGAATAGTTGTAATCTGAGATCGTCTCCCAGCCACTTTCTGGCTTTGTGGTTTCCTGTCTTCACGTGGGTTGTATTTTTATGTTTGTTTCTATTTGTTTTGCGTTTATTTGTTTTAGGCCGCAGAGGAAGTCAGTGATCCTGTATTTGGGAGTCGCCAGGATGCGGGGATTACACCAAGGGGGACACCCGAACTTTGGGAGCCTGCTCAGGGCACAAGCTCCCGGTGATGCTCCGTGCAAAGACTCGGGGAGGTTTGATACCTTCAAGGTGTGGCGTAGGCTCGTGTCAGCCTGTGTCACAATCACACTAAGGCACACTCACACGCTCACACACACAGACTCACTGAGACCAGCACGCTCATAAAATACACACTTGGTCACAACTCAAGCATTCTAACATACACCGAGGCACACTCATGCACTCACACATACACCCGGCCCACCCAGGTATACACAGAGATGCACACACCTTTGAGCATTCACACACACCACACCTGGGGAGTGGGGCGGGGCATCAGACTGGGACTGTGCTGGGACCCTCCCTCTCTATGGAGCCCTGGGCTTCACTCTACTATCTCCCCCACCGCCAAGCCCCACCCTCCTGACCAGGTGCCTTATTCCTGGTCCCCACTCCCCAGTGTCACCTCTTCCCATTCACCTTGCACATAGCAGCACAAATCTGTCCCTGCCCCTCCCTAGCTCAGAACCTGCCATGGTTCCCCAGTGCCCTCAGCACAGAGCCTGGCTCCTCATCATGGCCCCGGAGGTCTGAAAAGGTCTGGCCTGTACTCCTCCCTGGTCTCATTCCAGCTTAAAGTGCCTGGACCCGCGTCAGGTGTCCCCTCTGGGCGGTCACTAATGTCTCAGCCTCTGAACTGTGAGCCGCAGGAGGGCGGGTCCAGGACTGTCATGGACATTGATGGGTCCCCAGCACCATCCAGCCTGTAGAAGGGGTTCAAGGAAGTTCGTTGAATGAGGAAATGGATTAATTCTCCGTTTAAACTTTCGTTCCATAGTCCTTTCCGCTGTGCTTCCCTGTGCCCACCAGAGGGCGCTCTGACCCAACAAATATCGAATTCAGCGCGTCCATCTCCGGCTTTGAGAAACGAATAACAATTTAATCAACCTTTATTAATTTCAGCCCTGCTGCCTGCCAGGCCCCTGCTAAGTGCTCCACACAACTGATCTCTACATCAACAGCGAGATGAGACCTCATCAACATAACCAAGGAAAACGCGAAGCCAAAGAGAGGCAAAGCATTGTTGCAGACCCAGGTTTTCTGACCCCAGAACCCCAGTTCTCCGTGCCCTGGTGCGCACAGCCCCAAACTTGCTCTGTGCGTGGGCTTTTCATGTTTCAGTCACATTCCCACGACGCCCCGAAACAAATACCTGTTTCATCTATTGTCTAGTTTGTCCAAACAACCTGGCAAGTCCTTATGTCCTAACAACTTAGTAGCCATTTGAATATATATAAATTGAAAGAAAAACCCCCAATATTTTAATTCTTTTTTAAAAAAGATTTTATTTGAGAGAGCGCGTGTGTGCGCACGCACGAGTCGGGGGAGGGGAGAGAGAGAAGCAGGGAGCCCCACACGACCTTGATCACAGGACCCCGAGATCACCACCTGAGCGGAAATCAGACACTTAACTGAGCCACCTAGGTGCCCCTTCATTCTTAAATAAGCATAATTATTTACTAATGGGATATGTGTGCCTGTTGGGCACTGCACTTCTCAAACCTTGGGATCAAACTGAGCACCGCTGCCTTCATTCTCTGTTTCTCATGGATTTTTGGGTGGGGTTTGCTTTTTGTTCTCTGCCACCCGCGAAATCGCAGCTTCACGAAGCTATGACGTCATCGAAAGGCTAGTAGCGAAGGGCGAAGTTGCGAGCTACCTGAGCTGGTAGTTCACACAGTGTCCGACAGATGTCGCTGTGTTTCAATAAAAAAGTTAGAATCTCTCATGGCTTGGGAACACGCGGTGCTGGTGCTTTTCAGCATATAAACAGGTAACTGTCAGAGCAGGTTTTTGTTTGAGAAGCACAGATAGTTCACGAAAAGCTGACTAAATATATACAGGAAACGAAAACTGAATCTCTAATTCACACTGCTATGCACCAAAGTGGACTCTAGAGTTCTATGCAAAAAAACCCACCACCACCACCGAAACCCACAAAAAACCATCCAGCTCAGAAGACTAGAATGTAGGGAGCTATCCTGATGAACTTGTGGGTTTGGATCAATAAGAGGTACATCTTTTTTTTTTTTTTAAGATTTTATTTATTTATTTGACAGAGAGAGACAGCGAGAGAGGGAACACAAGCAAGGGGAGTGTGAGAGGGAGAAGCAGGCTTCCTGACGAGCAGGGAGCCCGATGCGGGACTCGATCCCAAGACCCTGAGATCGGGACCTGAGCCGAAGGCAGACGCTTAATGGCTGAGTCACCCAGGCGTCCCAGTAAGAGGTACATCTAAAACAAAACTTCAAAAATATAAACCATCAGGCAAAATCCAGGTGAATCTGATTAGCTCTTAAAAGTTTTCACTACGCACAATAAAATAAATGGTAACTGTGTGAAGTGATGGGTGTGTTAACAACCTGATTGTGGTAATAGTTTCCCAGTATATGCATATACCAAATCATCCCATTGTACACCTCGAACTTATGCAATGTTATGTCAATTATTGCTCAATAAAGCTGGAAAGAATTTTTTTAAAGATTTTATTTATTTATTTGAGAGAGAGAGAAAGAGCACGAGCAGGGGAGAGGGAGCAGCAGACTCCCTGCTGAGCAGGGAGCCCGATGTGGGGCTCGATCCCAGGACCCCGAGATCATGACCTGAGCCAAAACCAAGAGTTGGATGCCTGAGCCCCCCAGGAGCTCCAGAAGATGGGTTTTCAAAACCACTCTTTTTAGGGGGCACAAAAAAATTAAGCTTGAAGTCCACCATCCTAGGTGACTTTCATCTGCTATAAATGTTCTTATTTAACTTAAAGGGGAACAGAAGCACAGGACACAGTCCCTAGAAGAATGGAAATCCCAGGTTGATGGAGCAGGAAAAGTTCCTTCTGACCAAAGACCTGCAATAAAATTAAGCCAAGGTCAAGGAAAGGGGGTGAGGGTGGGCTGCGGCAGGCTCGACCCGCCAGCTGTCTTGTGTGTCGTTCCAGAAGGGTACACACAGGTACACACACATGTACAGTGTGATATATTCTTTTAGCCATACAAATGGCATCATTCCACACACCTTTCTACTCCTTGTATTTTGCCCTTAACAGCACTTCTCGGAGTTGATTTCTTTTTTTTTTTTTTTTAAGATTTTATTTACTTATTCAACAGAGATAGAGACAGCCAGCGAGAGAGGGAACACAAGCAGGGGGAGTGGGAGAGGAAGAAGCAGGCTCATAGCAGAAGAGCCTGATGTGGGGCTCGATCCCAGATCGCCGGGATCACGCCCTGAGCCGAAGGCAGACGCCTAACCGCTGTGCCACCCAGGCGCCCCCGGAGTTGATTTCTTATCAGGACACTTAGAGCTGTGTCTTGACCACAGCGAACTGTCTCTTTTATTTTTTTCTTGTTTTCTTTTTTCCTTTCTCCCTCCCTCCCTTCTTCTTTCCTTCTTTTTATTTTCTGGGGTAACGGCCTTATTGAGATATAATTCACATACCATGCAATTCACCCATTTAAAGCATACACTTCAGTGGCTTTATGTCCATTACAGAGTCATGCAACACCACTACAATTTTTTAACATTTTCATGACCCCCCAAAGAATCTGTATACTCATTAGCAGTCAATCCCCACCTTTCTCCCTCCCCCTTCCCTCCCAGCTCCGGACCAGCACTTATCTGCTTCCTGTCTCTATGGATTTCTCTAGTCTGGACAGCTCATATAAACGGAATCATGGAATATGTGGTCTTTTGTGACTAGCTTCTTTGACTTAGCATAATGTTTTCTTTAAAGATTTTTATTTATTTTAGAGAACGAACTCAAGCGGGGAGAGGGGATTCCCGGATGAGTGTGGAGCCCAATGCAGGGCTCAATCCCGCGACCCTAAGATCATGACCTGAGCTGAAACCAAGAGTTGAACCCTCAACCAGGCGCCCTGACTTAGCGTAATGTTTTAAAGGTTCGTCATGTTGTAGCGCGTGTTAGTTCTTTGTTCCCTTTTTACAGCCAAATAATACTCCATTTCTTGGATGTACCCCAGTTGGGCTATCCATTCATCGGTCATGTGCATTTGGGTTGTTTCTGCTTTTTGATTATTACGAACAACGCTGCGATGAACATTCATGTACAGGTTTCTGTGTGGACAGATGTTTCCATTTCTCGCGGGTAGAGATCTAGGACTGGACTGCAGGGTCATACGGGGTATTAGTCTGCTCGGGCTGCCATCACAAAACTTACCACAGACTGGGTGGCTTGGACAACGGAAACGCATTTTCTCATAACTCTGGAGGCTACAAGTCTGAGATCTAGGGCGGAGGTGACTTCTTCTGGGGCCTCTCTCCTTGTCTTGCCGATGGCCGGCTTCTCTTGCTGTCCTCACATGGTCTTCTCTCTGTGTGTGTCTGTGTCCTAATCTCTTGTTATCAGGACGCCAGTCATATTGGATGAGGACCTACCCTACTGACCTCATTTAACCACCTCTTACTGTCCCCGTTCACTCACTTTTGGAGGTACTGGGGGGTTAGGATTGCAACATATGAACTCGGAGGGGATGCAATTTGGCCCGTCCCATGTGGTTACTGTTTTACCTCTTGGGGAACTGCCAGACTGTTTTCCACAGCAGCATTTCTTTTTTAAATTGTATTTTTAAAGATTTTATTTATTTAAGAGAGAGCACGAGCAGCAGGGGGAAAGCAGAGGGAGAGGGAGAAGCAGACTCCCCACTGAGCAAGGAGCCTGATGCAGGACTCGTTCCCAGGACCCTGGGATCATGACCTGAGCTGAAGGCAGACACTTCACCGACTGAGCCACCCAGGCGACCCCCACAGCAGCGTTTGAATTTAAATGTGGCTGTTTTCTCTGCACTCCTCCTGCCCTCTCAAGAATTCTTGTGAACTGAGACAAAGCTAACCTAAATTGTTTTCAAATGTAGAGACATGCAGGCTTATTTAATGGTTACTCAACTTGACTCACTGTCAGACATTGTAAGAAGTATTAGCTAACTGCGACTTTGCTGGTCACTTTCTGTATTTAGGGCATCGATACCGCCCCCCCCC
>NW_024424341.1:54986438-55051640 GCF_017311325.1 Ursus maritimus | reverse complement strand
TCATTTTGGGGAGGTCCTCAAAAGACAGCGGCTCCTGCCCAGTGGACCTTGCGGACCAAGTGTTAAAGGAACTCAGCACAACTGAGTTAAGCTCGTGAATTTGGGTTTGATTCTCATCGCTGTGAAAAGCTCAGCATCGCTCCGGGCAGCCAAGAGGAGAACTTTGCCATAGTTCTTTCCGGCTCCAGTTTAACTATTAATAAAGTAGTTTTGGACGGTTTTCCTGATACACAAAAATAATGCCAAGACGTTTATTTTGTAGAGTCCACATATTCCTGTTGCTTTTTAATTACATGGATGAGCACAGGAGAAAGACATCTGGAAGGACCTACATCGAAACGTTAGCAGCATTCCTCTCCGGGATGGGGGAGGGAGCGGATAGTACGGGGAGGGGGGGTCATGAGCTTCAACTCTGTGTCACTGCATAACCACCAGCCAGAGCTTTTGGCTTCAGACAGCAATGATTACCATCACATTTACATTATCCGATTATTACCCCATTGCAACTGGGTTCGCTGGGTGAGTCTTGGGTTGGTCTCACCTGTGGCTGCAGTCAGCTGGGGCTGTTGGCCAGGACGGCCTGGGTTGCTTCCCCGCCACGTGGCCTCTCTCCCTCCAAGCATTCGGTAGTGAAGCCCAAGCTGCCCTGCAAAACGGCTGCTGGCTTCCAAGAGATCATTCGTGGGAGCGAGAGGCCAGGCCTGGTAATGCCTAAGCCCCATGCTGACACAGTTATCCCTTGCAGTATTACAGGGCCCTCCCGGAGTCAAGGGCGGGGAAGTAGGCTGCCCCTAGTGGTGGGAGGGGTGACACGCACGTACATACAGACCCAGGAGGATTTCGCAGCAATGTCGGCAGGCAGCGGGGCCCAGCATCTGCACTGGGCAAAAATTATATTTTCTAATGGGAAAGGTGTTTTCTAAATAGTATAATAGCCTGTGGGAAGAGGTTCGCTTGAATCGGAATCTGTAGAGAGAACTAAGAGCTCGGACTGTGGGCCACTGCGGTAAGGTCGCTCTGATGAAAAGCTGGAATGGGATCTTCCGCAAACCACTCTGTTCACTTTTTCAGCCAGACACTAGCAACCAAAGGATAATAATGAACAACAACAACAACAACAACAACAGATTGATTTGTTTCAAAAGTCTTCCTTTGAAGGGTTCCATTCGCCTGGGAGTCCGAGATCTCTCATTACCGTGACGACCTCTAGTCACATTTTTCCCCCTGTATATTCTTAAGATTTTTATTTATTTATTTGGCCCAGAAAGAACACAAGCAAGGGGAGCGGCAGGCAGAGGGAGAGGGAGAAACAGGCTCCCCGCTGAGCAGGGAGCCCGATGCGGGACTCGATCCCAGGACCCTGGAATCATGACCTGAGCTGAAGGCAGACACTTCACTGACTGAGCCACCCAGGCGCCCCCTTTTCTGTATATTCTTGCTTTATGATTTCCCCAGGCATTCCCTTGAAGTTTCGTGTAGAAGATACATGTTTGCTGACTGAAGCCAGAGGGAAAAACTAGACTTGACTTTCTTCAGAGATTATCCGACTGCCGTGGTCAAGTGTGTCCCATGACAGAATGCCAGCGACTGCGGTCTTTGTGCTCCTGTCCTGCGAGTGTCCGGCCCGAGGGCAGCCTTCCCATCTGCAGCAGAGGACAAGCCCACACAGGGAGGAGGCTTTACGAGAAGCTGTGGGCGCTGGCTCCCAGGACTAAAACCCCGCAGGACTCTGGGAAGTCTCACCTGGTCGGAGCCGATGGTTTGTTCCTTGAATCTCCAAACACTTACTTGAATTTTTACAGATATTTCCGATCGGTGGGGTTGGGCCACAGTTGCTCCCTCAAGTCGACTTTTGGCTCTCATTCATTCATTCCTCTAGCTACTGGATTATTTTAAATGTCCAGTTTGGTTTCCTTTTGAAGTGTATGGATTCCATGCCTCCCCTCTCCCCCATATTTAATATATCCAAATGCATGCTTACAGATACGTGTAGTGCAGAGTATTTTTTTAAAGCCTAAAAATAAGCCATAGACATAAAAGATTCACGTTACTGAATTGAGCTTTAGTTGGGGCTCGGGGGTTTGTGGCAGGCTGTGGTTCCTCTGGGCTCTGCTAGGGGTTTATCCTGAGAACACCGTGAGGCATGGAATTGCCTAGAACAGGAGAAGGCAGCATCAGGGCTCCATTGCAAAGAAACCTTGAAATCCTGGCCAGGGCGACAGGTGCTCAGCCCCATCTGGGGCGAACGTGGGTAAGATGGAGGCCTGCCCCCTACATGGGAGGGGTGAGGGGAAGGGAGGGGCCAGGACAAGGCCATGGATGACAGAGCGGACAAGGCAGCCAGGCCGAGATGGGCAGGAGGAGGAGGAGGAGGAGGAGGAGGAGGAGGAGGCTTGGAAGGAGAGGATAAGGCTGGTTTTAGACACAGTGAAGGTTTCCCCATATTCCTCAACATGGTGACAGATTTCTCCTTTTTTATTAAGAAACTAATCTATGCTCTTTGAAAGGATTTAGATAAATACAAAATCATACACAGTAAAAAATCAGCTAGGATTCTTCCACCCAAACTAAGATAACTCCTCTTGTGATTTGATCGTATACTTATAATTTTGGTTACACAGACCCAGGGATACAGATAGGCAGATAGGGCTGTGCATGGATAAGGACGTGGTTAGACATGGACGCAGCTGCGGATATATGTGTGTGCATACGGTAAGTCTGTAGATGCAGCCACAGACAGAAAGAGGCAGAGATATTACAGTGAGGTGAATGACGGCCCCCCAAAACATGTCCACATCCTAACCCAACGCCTGGAACCTGTGACTGGGGACCTCATGTGCGATAAAGGTCTTTGCAAATGTAATAAAGGATCTCGAGATGAGAACATCCTGGATTATCGGAGTGGGGGCTAAATGCAATGACAAGCGTCATCACGAGAGAGGGGAGACACAGAGAAGAGGGGACAAAGAGGCGGAGGTGGGAGCCACAAAATGCCAGGTGCCCCCGAGAGCTGGGGGAAGCAAGCAAGATCACCCCCTAGAGCCCTGGGATGGAGCGTGGCCCCGATGAGACTTTGATTTCGAACCTTTGCCTCCAGCACTGGGAGCAAAGGAAAAAAAAAATGTTTCTGTTGCTTTACGCCGCCCAGTTTGTGGGGCTCTGTTACAGCAGCCGTGGGTGGGGAGCACAGATGGGTCTGGAAGGCGGCAGGGAGATCACCGTGGATCCAGATCCAGATGTGGGCACGGCTGCCGACGTGGCGGTGGCCGTGGCCGTGGCCACGCACCCGTGTCAGGGGAGGCAGATGTTGATGGGCCCACAGGCATAATCGCTGTGGCTGCCGGCACAGACAGACAGAATCCAGATCTGGAGGAAGCCCCAGTGAAGGACCAGAGCCAGCCCAGGCTGACTGGGGCGCCACCGCAGACGTCACAGGCACAGAACCCCCCCCCCCCGCCCCGCCAGCAAACGCTCCGCAGCTGAACTCTCAAGGTTTTCCGGAAAATCCCGACATCCTGTAATCGTTTCAATGCCCCCAGTGAGCCTGCTCATTCCTGGCTTCTGGATAATGATGATCATCTTGTGCCCCAAAATGTAAAAAATGCTGTTCCCAGAATGTCTGCAGGGTTCTCGCTTTTTCCTCTCTCGTTCAAATCCTGTTTCCCTTTGCGCGTTGACAGCGGTCCGGAGCCCGCCTCCCTCCCCTTCACATGCCAATAACTATTTTAGAATCAGGCTTTGGAGCCCAGGAAGGAGGAGGGAGCTAGAAAGGAGGGAGGGAGGGCAGGGCCAGTAAGGAAGGAAAGGAGGGGAGTGTGCACCCTGCCATATGGGGACCCGGCAGCCAGGGCCGCTGAACCAGCTTCAAGCTCCGGAGAGAGAAACTGCCTCCATGCGTCATGGGGCAGCTGTGGGAAAGAGGCCCTCTCTTCTCCCAAGATTCCTTTAAACACCCCTGTCTTCCTGATGGGAAGACTGAGGCCCAAAAAGAAGGGGAAATTGAGAGAAGTGTAAGCCTCAAATACGTTGATCCAGGCTTCGTTAAAATTGGTAGTTGGAACCGAATAACACCGGTTAGAAATATGTGTCTCCTGCACAGACATGAGGATTAGGACAAATCAGGTGCATTAGGAAGAAGTCACTCCCTTTACCGAGGGACTTCGCTGAAAACTACGTCTCTCTTCTGTTTGCTGAAAGGGTCAAAAGCCTTCCCCCAGATGTTCTGCTTTTAGTGTTCGCATCAAAGGTTTTAATTTCCCGGGTCAGGACCCACTTCCTCGCAGTGTTCTCAGGCAGGTACCTGGCTGCCTCTGTGCTTGTCTCATTTGTAAGATGGGGCGACATGTTGTGACCCCAGAGACTCCCAGGTCTGGCTACCTCCGAGTCTTGGCTCTTGTCCAGTGGGGCAGCTGCCTGGGTCCATCACAGCTGGCGGGGCTGGGAGGCTTCTGAGACCCCTCCTGGCTCTCTGGCTTCTCCTCTGCAGCCACCCCCAGCTCCAGCAGGCCCTCCTCAGGCAGTGAGGTATCTTAAGGGCCCCTCATTCATGCCCAGACTCCGGGGACCCCCACATTTGTTCCTGCTCAGACCCCAAGACCTTCCAGTGG
Source organism: Ursus maritimus (assembly GCF_017311325.1). Taxonomy (NCBI): domain Eukaryota; kingdom Metazoa; phylum Chordata; class Mammalia; order Carnivora; family Ursidae; genus Ursus; species Ursus maritimus. Next base: position 55,047,033 of record NW_024424341.1, on the reverse strand, counting down.
CCTCTGACCTGACACACATCACGGTGTCTACACCTGATCTCAGTGCGTCCCCGCTCCGCCACTCCTGTGCACCGCCCATGGCTCCAGCTTGGTGAGCCTGGCCTCAATTCTAACCAGGGTGGGGTCCCCCATCCCAGCATCTGCAGCCTTGCTTCTTAATTACCTGTTTTCACGGACATCTCCTGGCCAAACTCCCTTTTAGAATTTAGACACTGGTTGTTTCTGTGATTGTTCAACTAACTGCCTTGAACCTCAGACCTAAGGTCATATAGATCTGTCCCTACTGATGCCTTTAAAACTTATGGACATGGGGCGCCTGGGTGGCTCAGTCGGTTAAGCATCTGTCTTGATCTCGGAGTCCTGGGATCGAGCCCCGCATCGGGCTCCCTGCTGAGAGGGGAGCCTGCTTCTCCCTCTCCCTCTGCTGCTCCCACTGTGTGTGCTCTGTCAAATAAATAAATAAAATCTTAAAAACTAAATAAAACTAAATAAAACTTATGGATGTATTGAGACCTTCCCCCAACAAGTCCCTCTCCTCCTCTGTCCCTCCTGCCTCACCACCCCACCCGTCACGCTGTTTATGGTTTTAGCTCTCGTGGGTCTACCTCCCGATTTTCTTCGTTCCTTTTTTTGCTAAGACATTAAATGTTACCAAGATGTCCATCGCCGGACCTTCCCACCTCCCTCATAGCATCTCCTGAAGTGGTTTCTCTTTCAATTTAAAAAATTCCTCTAGTGGCCACTCGGGGAAAGGTAACACCCCACGTACCAGAACAAACTCCAAACAGACCCGAGATCCAGACGGAAAGCACGACATTGTACAAACGTGGGAAGAAAGCCTGTCGGGATCTCTGTGAAACCTGGGTGTAGAGAAAGTTCTGACCCTGACTCACAATGCAGAGACCATGAAAGCAAAACCAATACATTCGATCTCATCAAAACAAACTTCTGCCTGGCCAAAGCAGCCCACGCCAAGTCTCAAGAGAAAGGGTTGGCATGTGAACTGAAATATGGTTAAGACTTACACAGAACATAAATAAATTTTTACAATTTAGGAAAAAAAAAAAAAGAGAGAAAGCCCGGGAGGAAATTCTTTGCGGCATATTTCCCAAACACCGGGTCTTCCAGTATACCCCTCCCATGCTGTTCCAGCTGGAGGTCCCCACCCCGAGTCTCATGAAGAAACAGCAGACTGACCCCAAATAAACATTCTTCTAAAGGGGGAAAGATCGTATTCATCGCAGAGTCAATGTCATAAAAGAGAAGCTGAGGAAACGTTCCAGATTGACGCAGACCCAAGAGAACTAAGGGCGACACAGGGCGCGCCCGGGTCCGTGGACACGAACGATGCACGCGGCGCAAGGACGTAAACACAGACATTGTACCAGCGTGAGGCTTCCCTAGCGGGTAGTGTGGTTACGCGAGAGGACCCTGACTCGTAGGAAACGCGCACCGAAGGACACAGGGGTAAAGGGCCAGGACCTGCGCGAGGCGACGGTCCCCCAAGTGGCTCAGGAAACGCTGGCGGGCGCGCACACAGAGCGTAAAGCAAACGGAACAGAACGATTTGTTCGTAGGTGAATCTAGGTAAAGGGTAGACGAGTGTTCTTTGCATTTCTCTTGCAGCTTTTTGTGCAGTTAGATTGTTCCCAAATAAAAAGTTACAAAAGAAACCAATCAGGATTTTATGAGGAATGCCGGTAATACACGATCTAGAATCCAGTCATCCTTGACACATAAAGCCAAGCGGCTGACCAATTACATGCTAGCTATGGGCCTCTCTTTTTGGAAAAACTGCATCTCTGGGCTTAAAGTTAATTCTGGCATCTTGAGCTCAACCCAAAACTCTACCGTGAATCAGAAATTTGTACAAATAGGGGCGCCCGGGTGGCTCAGTTGTTAAGTGTCTGCCTTCGGCTCAGGGCGTGATCCCGGCGTTCTGGGATCGAGCCCCACATCAGGCTCCTCTGCTGGGAGCCTGCTTCTTCCTCTCCCACTCCCCCTGCTTGTGTTCCCTCTCTCGCTGGCTGTCTCTCTCTGTCAAATGAATAAATAAAAAAATCTTAAAAAAAAAAAAAGAAAGTTGTACAAATAAAGGTATTTATTTCTATTTCCCTGCCCGCTGAATCTGGGTTGGCCTTAGTGACTTGCTCGACGGGCACAATGTGGTCGTGGCGATGCAGTGGGGCCTCCAAGGGCAGGTCATGAAGACTCGTGGGCCCCCTCCTGGGCAGGCGGGTGCAGGTGTGCCCCCCCGTGGGAGCCGCCTGCCACGCCGGGAGAAGCCCTGTGTGGGCGCTCCAAGGACCGTTCCCAGCCTGCGGCCTGTACCGACTGCTAGGACTCGGAATGAACCACCGTGTCCAGCTAGGCTTGTCTTCTAGTCTGCAGATGACTCTGGCCCCAGATGTCACCTGACTGCAAATGCCGAAGACCCCAAGTGGGAACCGCACAGCGAAGCCCCGCCAACCCACAGAACCGTGACAGATACACAGACGTCTACAGCCAGTGAGCAGTCTGTTGTGCAGCCACGCAGTAAGTAAAGGACTCCCCTTGTCCAGCTCCGGGGAGGGGACCTCGAAGCCCAGGAACGTCCTCCTTGATGAAGGACGTTGTTTACCTAGTGCCCTGGGCCACTTGAGGTGGTTTATGCTGGGGACCTGGGTCACATGACATCAGCTTGTGTCTCCGGAGACTAAGGTGTGGTCGAGGCAAAGTGACCAAGCCCAGTAAAGACCCTGGACAGCAAGGCTAGAGTGCGCTGCTTCTGTGCTGGGAGAAACCAGTGCGTGTGACTCCACTGTGTGGGGGACACCTGGGAGCTCCAGCCTGGGCTCTCCTGAGCTCCCCGCTACCCACCCCTTGTCTCCGCTGGTTTTAATCTCTTTCTGCTGTAATAAACTGTAACGATCACAGCCTCACTGAGTCCTGTGAGTCCTTCTAGCAGATGGCTGCACAGGAGGGGTGGCCTGCGGACTCCTGACAGCAGCTGTCAGAGGCACGACCCCGTGTGCCTGAGGAGACGGCGGCTCCGCACGAGGCCGGGTCCACGCGCAGGTCTGAAGGTCTCCTCAGGCCACGTCCTTCCCGCGGGGAGGAAATGGACTCGGCACACTGGGATTCACGCCTGTCCTCCTCAGGATACACTCACCCCCAGGCCATGTCCCCTGGGTTCACACACACCACTGCTAACTGGCTTGAGGGAAAGGACCCTATCGCAGAGCCTCTCCGGATGCCACGGCAGAACTCGGACCGCCATCTCGGGGGAGGGAACCCACAGGGTCAAAGCGCTCACAGGACTCCCCTCTCCTGCTGCTGTCACCTGCCCGTAGACAATAACCCAGGTCTACATCTCCCTGGGAAAAGCTGAGTCTAGAGAAGCTCAATCTTGAAGACAGAAATGTCTCCACAGGGGCAGGGGCAGGCAGAGCAGCCTGGACAGGATTCGATATTAACCTGTTGGAGAACGAAAGAACGGTAGAAAATACCTCTGGTCTTCCCTGGCGGGGGAAATGTCTGCTTCGTTGGGTGCTGCAAGAGCCAGTGTGGGGTCTGCCCCGGCGGACACCGTGAGCGACTGAGGGCACGCGGCAGCCTCAGTGAGAACCTGCCGTCGGGATCGTCAGAGGGAAGCACGAGTCTTTCCAGCTTCCGCTCTGGCCTGGCCTCCCCGGCCCAGCCTGCGCCTTGTTTCCCAGCGTGCGCCCCGGGCCGCGGCTGGGGCTTCTCCCTCCAGTGCCCGCGGAAAGGGCAGACACTGGGGCAGCCTGGCTGGTCAGCCCCGAGCCCAGCCATCCAGCCGGCCCAGCCCCCGGGAGATGGAAGAGGGGTGTGGGGCTTGGCGGCCCCACTACCCCTCCGGATGCTGTAGTCATCCCAATCCCAGCAGCTCCACTGTCTGAGACCAGCTGACTTACAATAATGACTTTATTTTAACATATTTAATTACAGACATAAAATAGCTGGGGAAGGGGGTGAGCCCCAGCCTCGCCCCGTCTCGGGGCCGCCAGGAGGGGGGATGCAGGCGAGGCCTCCCTGATGACCCTCCTTCCGGGGGTCTTCCTATGGCAGGGCCCTATTGCTTCAGGGGGGAGGGGCCATGCAAACGACGGAGGCGGGGAAGCCTCTGGGCCCCACCCACCCCACCCGCTAGGCCTCCCTCCGCAATGCCCGGATGTGCCCCAACCCCAGCCTCTCCACCTTTCTCTTTCTCCAGGGAGCAGACACTCTGGTCAGCTCCCCACCCCCTCTGCAAACCTAAAGGGGAATAAATACAAACTTTACAAAGTAAAAGGGGGTCCAATGTTGCCCTGGGCCGGGCCTGGGGTCACATGGGGAGCAGGCCCTGGGACGCGCCGCCTCACATCATCCCTAACTGCAGCAGCGTGCTGGCGTAGGCCATGGGCTTGACGTCGGGATGAGGCTGGGGAACGAGAGGACAAGGGAGACAGAAATGGGGCAGCTTCAGAGGGAGTCTCTGAGCACCAGATGCAGAGAGCAGCCCTCCCCGCAAGAGCTGTCGGGCACCGTGCCCTGCCCTTGACTAGGCCTCTCAGCCTGGTGCTCCCCAGGCCCAGACCAGAGAACGGGACCGTGCGCGTGACTCACCACTGCTGTGAACTGGTGGAACTGGGGCCGCAGGTCGGAGCCCCGGAGGTGGATGTAGGAGGCTTTATTCCCCATCTGGTCACTGTGGGGACAGGGGCAGAGGGGCCTGTCAGGGGTGGGGCAGGGGGAAATGCAAGGAAGGGCTGGGGGGGCGGTGGAGAAGAGACCCAAGGAGGCTGGATGGCAGAAAGTCCAAGAGAAGAGGGAGAGAGCCGGACAGAGCCCATCAGAAACACTGACAGAAAGAGACGGACAGAGATGCTGAGAGCCAGGAGAGGCAGTGTCACAGACACAGATGGACGAAGAGACACAGAAGTGAGAAAGAGGCCAACCCGGGAAAGGCAGGAATCCAGGGGAAAGGAGCCCCCCCCCCCCCGGAGGCTCAGGTAGGAGGGGGGGGGATGAGGGGAAGGAGGGTGAAGGTGGGATGGGGGAGCAAGGGGTGTGCAGATGGGGCCAGCAGAGGGCCTTCCTGACCCGACAGGCAGTGGGCACACGAGGCCCCATGGAAGCAGGGCTCTTGCCAAAACCCGAACTCTGATCTGAGCACACCCTGCCTCTCAGTGCCCGGAAACACAGGGGCCAGAGGAACGTGGTGCTTGGCACCCAGAGGATACGGGCAGCCTGGACCAGAGCACAGGCAGCTGCAGGACGGGGGGCCTGGTTTCTTCAACCAAAACCCAGCAAGCAGCAGGGAAGGAGGGACGGGGAACTGGAAGACAAGGAGACTGGGAGTGTGGCCCTCATGTGGGTCCTACTTGGAAGACATCAAACTGAAAAGAGACATTCATGAAAGACGAGGAAAGAGAGTGCTGGGTTCAGGTGGCCTCTTCTGACACCTGACAGCGTGACAGCGTTCTGCTTGTGTAGAGGAGAGTTCTTTCTTCCAGAAACATACGGGGGTGTCAGCACATGAAAAAGGGGATGCCTGGGGTTTGCTTTAAAAGAGCCCAGGGAGTTGGAACTGCCGGACCTGAATGACGGCCACGCGGGCGTTCCTTACACTATTTCACCTACGCCTGCCTGTCTTTGACATTTTCTTATCATAAAGTTAAGAAAACAAAAACCAAAAAAAACCCCACAGCACAAAAAACAGTGGGTGGGGAAGAGAAGCCCAGACCAGTGGGGTAGGCGGGACCCACCAGTAGTTGGGGGCGGAGAAGACGGTGACACAGCGGCCGCCGTGCGCCACCTCGTAGCCCTCGGCCTTGACCTCGTGGCTGCGGATGATGTAGTCCAGGTGGTTCTCCTCCAGGAAGGCCTTGGTGACATCAGGGCCAAACTGGCAGCTCACGCCCCGCTTGCTGACCGAGCGTCCGTTCTGGGGAGACAGGGAGCTCAGGGTGCTGACCGCCCCACCCCTCTCTGCCCGCAGCCCACACCTGCCGGCCACAGCCCTGTGCACACTGACCTGCGGCTGTGGGTCTGACCAGAGCAGGTCGCACATGGGACCTGGGAGGGGAGGAGAGGGCACGTCAGGGACTGGCCCACCCCACGGCACGGTAGGGGTGGGGGCTGGACAGGGCATCCCTGAGCAGGGGCCCGTGAAGTGGGGTTCTGAGCCCCATGACCTCCCCTCCAGACCCGTTCAATGTATTCTGGCCCCACAACGGGAGGAACTTTTAACAGCGCAGCTCAGATCACACCCCTCTGCTGCTCAGAGCCTGCTGTAGCTCCCACCGCCCTAGGGACAAAGCTCATGCTATCCACCAGGCCTGTGAGGCTCTGCAGGGTCTGGCCCCATCCACCCCTTTAAAAAGAACATCCCTGCTCACCCCCAAACCACTGGCCTGCCAGCTCTTCCTCCCACCTGCGAAGCTCACCCTGACGTGGGACCCCCTGTGCTTGCCTGGGACGTTCTTCTGTGAGGCAGGTGCCTCCTTCCCCACCAGCTCTAACGTGGTGTCCCTAGGCATCCCAGCCACCCCTCTGGGCCCCGTGCCACACTTCCCACAGCTGTGTGTGTGCGTGCGCATGTGTGAGTACTCTCTGTCTGTGCTCGTGGCTACAGCAGGAGCCCTGATATGCCGCTCTCCGGGCTCAGCGGCTGAACTCACAGGTACATGATCGGTGCGCGCTCCCCATGGTGAACACGAACGCTCCCTCGCCAGCACAGGCCCGTGAGGGAGGTGCGCCAACCCAAGTTACAGGTGAGGACACGGAAGCCCACCTGGGGCAGGGCCACCCCTCTCCGCTGGAGATGCTGCAGCCCTGGGAGGGAAGGGGCTGCCACCCGGCCCGCCCCGGTCACCTGAATCTGGGGGCTGCCGGTTCCGCTCGATCTTCCGGATATCGTCTAGGGTGACGCCGTCCTCACTGAACAAGCCCCCGTGCATGATCTGGGGTGCGGGGGGGGGGGGGGCGACAGCTGTGTGAGTGGAGGCGCCGGCCACACCCCAACCCTCCGACTTGCTTCATCAGCACATCTGCCCACATGCAGTCCCCGTGGGTGCGGGGTGGGGGTGGGGGGTCCGCAGGGTCCTGGCGCCGCCCTCACCAGCACTTTGCCGTTGATACACTGGGCCAGCGGGAGCCACTCGAACACCTCGCTGAAGAGTTCGTACATCTGGGCTGTGTATTTGGCCTTCACCTCACCCTCGAAGCCATAGATCTGGTTCATGTTGTCCGTCTCGTGGTTGCCTGGCCAGCAGCAGGATGGAGAGAAGCCTCAGACCCCCTGCCTGGGCACCCCCGGGGCCCACGTCCGGGAACCCAGGGTGGACTGCCCGGCAGCCCCAAGCCAACAACATTCACGCATCAGCTGGCTGGCCCCTCACAGAAACCCGACGAGGTGCAGACTGTTCTCAGTCTCTTTTCTGGAGGAAAAAACAGTCTGAGAGGCACACGTTGGGTGAGTCCCCAAGGCGCAGGCCTGGTCCAGCCCCGAGCGACCATGGCTGTGTCCCTTGCCCCTTCGGGCCCTGGGCTCCTGTGTGGAGAAGCTGCGTGCCTTCCAGGCTAGAAGGACCAAGGAGGGGGCAAGCCTTAACAAAAAAACAGGCCCACTGTGGAACACCTATTGTGGGCTGGCCCTGTGCTGTGCCTCCAACTTCCCCCGCACAACCTCGTTCTTCCCGCCCGCGGCTCCTGGGGTCTGCAGGAGACAAGGAAGCTGCCCAGGCCCCGTCTGCCGGAGCCAGTTCTTCAGTACCCCCTACGGGGAAGCCCGCAGCACGTGGTTACTGAGCACCTACCACGGGCCAAGCACTGCTGCGTGAACCCCCTGAACCTAGCCACAAACCTGGCAGGCCCCCGGGAGTCCCCAGCCCAGCCCACCACCCCCACTCCCTCCTCCTCCTCATCTCTCCATCTCTCCATGGACAGCCACCCCCCACCCCCGGGCCCCGGTTCCCTGGCGAGCTCATCTTGCACAAGGCCACATTGACCCCAAACCCTGCTGCCGCCCAGCTCACCTCGAAGTAGGTGAAAGTGATCTGGGTACAGGAGCTTAAAGCCAAACAGGGTGAGGATCACTTCTACGGAGAAGGAGCCGCGGTCCACAAAGTCGCCATTAAATATCTGCTCTGCTAAGGAAAACGAGGGGGGCGGGCATTGCCTTCTTCCCCAGACTCTTCATGTCCCACAGCTCCTGCCAGTTCCTCCCTAGGGGTGGGGGTGTCAGCAGGGCTGGGGGTCTGTGCTGCTGTCACTCCTTGCTGTTTGGCTCTGGCCTGGCAGCTGGGCCTCTCCGAGCTCAGCAGGACAGTGCTGACATCCCCAACCTCGCCTGTTTCTTGGCAACAGATGGTGAACGGGGACATGGGGTGGTCAGCTTGCTCTGCTTCCCCCGAAATACAAGCCCTAAAGCCACGGAACACAGACCCTCCCACCCAATACTGCACAGGCCTGGAGGTGGCCATTTATCAAGCAACGGTCGTAACCTCAGCAAATACTTATACAGCTCTGACTGTGGGCCACTCGCCTCTTCACGACTGTTGCAACGATCCGATGAGGCAGACCCTACGACACCCATTTTGCAAACGAGGAATTCTGAGGCCCGAGAGAAGAGGTAGCGCTCTTAACAGCAGCCTCATCTGAAGATGAAGAGAGGCTGGGGCCCAGAGAGACTGAGCCACCTGCCCAGGTCACACAGCATGAGGGGACGGGCCCCGGCCTATCTGGTGCCTGCTGGCCACTCCACCCACATCCCTGTGCCCGAGCAACTGCTCCAGCTTCTCCCTTTGCGGGTCCACGCTCTGCTCGCTGGTGGGGGCGCCTCTCTCAAAGCCCAGTGGAGGAACAGGGAGGGTGTGCTCTTCTGAGGAAGGATACATAGGGGTTGGTCTCCGAGGGTAAACCATTGAGCTCAAATATGTTGAGGAGGTCATAGAACTGGCCATGAGTGTCCCCGCACACCGTAATCTTCTCTGTCTGGAAGAAAAGAGGCCACCGGAGAGGGAGGGGCCCAGAGAGAGACGTGGGGAGGGGGCAGAGGTGAGGGGAGGGGCAAGAGGTCATGGCAGACCGAGAAGAAGCATGCAAAAGACATAGGCAGGGAACACAGAAATGAAGGGGGTGGGACAGAGCCCAGGAGGCCAGGGGAGGGGAGGGACATCCGGGGGAGAGGCATGGGGTGGGGGGGAGAGGAAAGGCAGACCAAGCCAGGTGGGTCTGTGAGTTTTCTGAACTCCACAGCCCCTCCCCAGCCGGGAAGCCCCCCACCCCTGGCCCATCCACACACCGCCCCACGGCGCGCACCTCTTTGAGCGTGGTCTCCACGAGCGTGCTCAGCTTGGAGAGGGCCTCTTTGACCTGTACCAGGATCTGGAAGGCAGGGCGGGCTGTGAGAGAGGCTGGAGGGCGGGCCTGCCGCCCATTCTGAGCCCCGGGGAGCCTGGGCTGACCAGGAGACACTGCTGCATGGAGGGTGAGGGAGAGGCCGGGAGGGGAGAGGAATGAATGGGCAGGGGAGGCCAGATGAGTGAGTGCTGGCAGGAGCCACAGGTGGCCCCCAAGCTGTGACCCCAGCGGCCTCTGTGGCATTTCAACACCGGGATTATTTCACGTGAAAACCGAGATTCTGGGTTCCCCTAAAAATAATCAGCATCATGAAGAAACATGGGTGAATCCAGATTTGGAACATTTTCTAACACAACTGGCCTGGACGTGTCTACATGTGTCATGGAAGAGTCTCCCCGAAAGGGCATGAGACTGTTCTAGATGAAAGAAGATAAAAACGCAACATTTAATCTTTCAACGGATTCTGGATTTTTAAAACAAACAAACGCAAAAAACAAAACCGCAAAATAGCTACAAAGGACGTTTTTGGGAGAACTAGGGGAAACTAAAGTATCTGTCTGGAAATGTAAATAATACTAGTTTTTGCTAAGAGAAGACCGAAGATGACCTCGACGTTGTCATATATATTTGACAATGTTTCCAGATTTTGCAGACGGCCTGTGGACTGTTTGCATCAGGCAGTATTAATTTCTAAGGGGAGACACCCAAACTGTGGTCATACAGGAGAATGTCCTGTTTTTAGGAGATACAGGTAATGATGCAATGTCTTTCTGGTTCAGGAAAAGAAATGAGGAAAGAAAGACCACAGTGTGTATGCACGCACACACATGTGTGTAAAAAGTGAAGATAAATGTGTCAAAATGTTAACAACGGGCGCATCTGGGTGAGGGGGCATGGATGTTAGCTGTACTGTTCTTTCGATGTTTCTGTAGCTTTGACAATTTTCAAAATAAAAAGTTGGGGGGGGGACCAAAGTATTAAAAAAAAAAAAAAAAAGTAGAAGATGTCCACATCTGGTCGGAATGGAGGTTATAAAAGACTGTCACTCTTGCCCTAATGACAACAAGCCCCAAACCCACAAAATAGAATCTCATGAAAACCAATGGAGAGCCGAGGGTGCTCGCAAAGAAAGCTAAATCCATCAACTGTAGCAGCGACAGGCCTTTCCTTGGGGCTTCCCAGCCGCACGGCAGGAGGGCCGGAGGCCAAGAGGTTCCGCGAGGCCCAAGGTGAAGGTGGCCAGCAAAGCGCTCGGCCGGGTGTGGGCTGGTGACGGCGGAGAGCCCAGAGCAGCCCCCGCCACCGTACGCCTCTGCTCTCACCTGCCAACCTGCTCACGCTGCCGTCGCAGAAAGCGAGATGTGTGTGTGTGTGTGTGTGTGTGTGGCCTCCCGAGGCACCAGAGTGGGGGTACAGAACTCCCTCAGCAGCCCGAAAATCTGGCCATGGGGCTGACCATCAGAGAGCGCTCCCACAGTTCCAGAAGCTGGAGACGTTACAACATAAAGACATCCCTGGGATCCTGCCAGGGCTGACTCCAGTCTGAAAACACCGCGAGCCAGGGGAGAACTCCAGCAAGAGCTGTGCGCAGCAGCAGATGGGACGGGCAGGGCCCCTCACGCCGGAGGCCTGGCGGGAGCCAGGGCTGCCATTTTCGCGCAGGGCTCTTACTTAGCTCAGTCCCTACTGTTCTTTTACACAAAATGTCTGGCAGACGATAAAAAACGATGAGACACACGAAGAACAGACAACAGAAGTAGACCCAGAGATGACCCAGATGGTGGAATCACCAGAGACTTTAAAATAACTATGATAAATGTGTAAAATATCTAGTGGAAAAGACAACATGCAGGAACATATGGGGCAGGGAGATGAAAACTATTAATAAAAGGAACTAGATGGAAATGCCAGAAGCGAAAGCGCAGCGTCAGAAATAAAGCCTCCTCTGCGCAGTGCTCGGCATGGGGGCCGCCCCTCCCCCTGACCTGCCTTCGGGGCGGCATCTGGGCGCGGCCAGCGCCTCGATGGCTCTCCAGGGCTCCCAGGTGCCTGCAGCACCTGACAGGTGCGTTACCTGGTAGGCGCATTTCCGGTGCAGCTTCTTCTGGTCCTTGTACCACTGCATGAGCTCCTTCATGAAGGTGATTGTCACTTTGCCATCCTCGAGCTTGGGCCCGCTGTACTCGTCCTCGATGGCTGGTGTGCGAATGGGGAGCAGGGGCGAGAGTCAGTGGCCACAGCCACCATGGGGGGTGGCTGGCTACCGGGCACAGGGCGAGAGGAAGGTGGAGGGAGAAGGTCCTGCTCCCCAGCTAGGTCCTTTCCCTGCCCGCTCCTCCTGTTCGGGCCAGCTCTGCTGACCTCTCTGTCCAGTGGGCCCCCTCTTCCAGCACCCTCTTTCCCGCTGCCTCCTTGGTTTGACAGCACTTAGCAGAGCTAATTCATTTGTTGACTTGTTAAGCATCTCTCTCCCTACCAGGGCATCAGCTCGATGAGAGAGAGACTATTTTATTCTCAGCTGCATCCCCAGTGCCTGGAACAGGGTTTGGCACATAGCAGGTGCTCAGGAATTATCTGTGGCACGAAGGACTGAATGACCTGGAGGACCTAGACAAACCCCACAGGGAGGCCCCAGAGGGCTGCACTGGGCGGTACAGATGCAGGTAGGGAGCTAGGCCCCGGTGGGGGGTAGGAGGGGCTCACCCACCTCGCCTGACCTGGGGAATGCGAGCCCCAGCGTGGGACCGTGGGGTTCCTAGGAACGCAGGCAGAGGAGCAACAGACAGCGGCCGGGGGACCGGGACCCAAGGCCGCCCCCACCGCCACTCCCCAGTGCGCGTGGGGAATGGAGAGGGCCCATGCAAGGATGTGGAATGTTCGGGGCTGGGCGTGGTGGGGCACCCAGGCTTGACTCACTCATGCTCTCGATGTCCAGCGAGTCCACCACGGAACGCTTGTGTTCATCGCCTGCAATGGCCCGCTCAAAGGCCTTCTGCTTCACGATCTTGTTGCACTCCTGGTACTTCATTTTGGCATCCTTGTCGTGGGGCTTCACCTTCACCACCTGGGCAGGTGGGCAGAGGGACGGAGGGGAGGAAGGAAGGAAAGAGGCATCAATGCCCAGGCACAGCCGGCTTGGGACAAAGGAGCAGGCAGAAGAGGGAACGCCACGGCTGCACTGGGTCTGCCTGGCCCTGGGCGCCACGAACCTGGAAGCCAGACCACCGGCCTCCAGGCACTAGCGGCGCGACCCTGCACTTTCTCACCTCCACACAACAGTCTGTGCATCCCATTGCCCAAAACTGGGCAAGGAGAGCTGCCCACACAGGCCTGTCCTGAGGTTTGGTAAACACTGTTAACCCAAGCAAGCGGGATTTCTTACAAAAATCCTAGCTCTGTCGTTAGAGTAAGTCTCCCAGCTTCAGAGCACGTGCTCCGCTTGGAGCTCCTTGTGGGGACCCCAGCAGGCTGAGGCTTGCTCTACTGACGTGATGGTCAATACCAAGGGGGGATGGGATGCAGAGGAAAGGGTGGGCTGGGTCCACAGTCACAAGGAACAGTCCAGACTCAACAGAACCAATGCCCTGCTGGATAACCTGGACTCCCTGGGCCTCCATTTTCTCATCTATAAAAGTGGGGGGGTCACATATGACAGGCTCCACTGGCAGGGCCGTGGGGAAGCACAAGTAACGAACAAAGGTGTCCCCTCGGTCTCCAACTCTGAAAGGCAGCAGAGACTGTGGGCAGAGGCAGGCCGCCTGGGTTCAAACCCCAGCTCCAGCAGTCCTCAGCCGAGTAACCGCGGGGCAGCGTCTCTGCGGGAGGGAAGTGGTCAGAGCCTGAGCCTCCGAGGGCGGCTGTGGGCATCCCGGCAGCGAACTTGCACAGAGCGTGAGCAGCGGCGCCGGCAGGAGCAAAGTCCGCACAGGCGGTGGCTGCACCTCATGGCCCTTTCACGGGCCGCTGTGCTTGAAACGGGCTCACATGCAAACAAGCACCAGGCCTGTGACTTGGAGGCACAGTAAGTTCTACCGCCACCCCCCCCCCGTGCCTCAGTTTCCTTATCTGTAATTGTAATTGCTATGAGTGGACCCTGACTGACCTGCCCACACTGTGGGTTGCCCGAGGAGTAGGTCCCAGAGCTGGCCCTCAAGTGCGGGGATGCCACCACCCCTGGGGAAAGGCTGGCAGCAGGAGTCAGAAGCCTGTGCAGAGGCACTTGCTAACCCCCGCGGATCATAGGGGCTCCTCCCCGGTGCGCAGACCCAGGAGATGGCAGGAAGCTGGGGCGTGGTAGGCGCTGGCTTCCTCCCTGTCTGGGGCAGGCTCGGGCTCGGGCGGCCTGCCAGGAGGCTCCACCTGGGGTGTGGGTGTGGTGTGAGGCTCGGGAGGGAGGCGGCCCCAGACATCCCCTGGAGTCCTTCCCAACAGGGAGAGGGTATGAGTCCACACCCTGGGATCAAGTCCAAACCGCCACTCGGCCTGGCCCACACGGGCCTGCCCACCCCTCTGCTTTCTGTTTGCCCAGCACAGCCCAGCCAGACCAAACCCGCAAGTCCCATGTGCCAGCTCCCATCACCTTGCACAGGCTGCCCCAGGCCTAGAACACCTCATTTCCACCTCCAACTCCTTTCTAGCTCCTCCTCCTCCAGCTGTCAGAGCCACTGTCCCCTCCTCCGGGAGCATCCCCACCCCCCAGGCTGGGTCAGGCATCCCTCTGTGCTCCCACAAGCCCTGGGGCTCACCTGCCCCAGCCCTAAGCACGGCTGGAGGTGAGTGTCTCCCCGCTGGAAGGTGGCCCCACGAGGGTGAGGCTGCGGCTATGTCCCAGAGGAAGGATGAACCACTGAGCATTTCCTCCGGCCAGTCCCCTGTTCTCAGAGCCCCCAGGGCAGGTGGAGGATGGGGACGAACACTAGCAAGGCCGGGAAAAGAGGAGCAGTAACAACACACGGCTCGTTTTCAGAGCGCTCACCATGCGTCTGGTGTCGTCGTACGCACTGAACCTGCTCGTTTTATCCTCCAAGCAGCTCTGTTGGGTGTTACCACAATCCCCACTTGACGGATAAGGAAACTGAGGCTCAGAGACATGAGGTAGAGAAACTGACGCCCGAGAAGCCAGGATTCTGTCTTCTCCCTGCCTAGGATCTTGCCTTCCACCACACACGCTGGGCGGTGCCCCCTCCCCACTGCCAACCGTCCCCGTCCTGAGCCCCCCTCAGCTCCTAGGAAGAGGGCAGGGTGCCAGCACCCCGGAGGATGGCCTGTTGGGGACTGGCAGCCAGCGAGTGCTCATCCAGACCTGGCAGCGGTGGCGCCTGCCACTACGACTCACTACGACTCACTACAGGCTGGGAAGGGGGAAGTGGCCCTGCTGGGCCCCCCTGCTCTGGGGGAAGGTCATTTGCTCCAGACTGGAGGGGCCTGGCGAGTCAGAACTCAACGCTGGACTTGTCTTCAGAAAGTCGTATGTGGGCTGTATCATGGTCCGGATCCCGACCCCATATGGCGTCTATGTGGTTACCGGGGAAACCGGAGCATGCTCTCACTCTTCACTTCTCACAGCCCACGTGAAGTCACCATGCCCCAGAGAAGCAGTTTCGACAAGAGCCATTCAGCTGGGAGCGCTCACGGGCAAGACACGATGCTCAAACTGATGGAACAGTAACCCGGATTCACGAGCCCTAATGTGACGCTGTGGGGGCCGCCTGTGTGTGGTGACTGGGCAATGCCACAGGGGACGCAACGCCCCCGGGAGGTCTGAGTGGCACTGGTACTCACAGTATCCCGCTGCGGCAGCAGAACCTCTGGTCACCCCAGTGGAGGCATCGAGACCGTCGATGGCCTCTCGTAAGTTCGGGTCAGATTTGGCCACCAAACGAGTTGCCCAAACTTGCCTACAAGCATGACGAGATGCGGCCTGGACAGCGGCCAGGCCCGTCCGAGGCACACAGACAGTGGGAGGGGAGCCGGGTCTGGGGCAGGCACCACACAGTGACAGTCTCAAGCATGACAGCAGAGTTGTCACCCTCCAGGGTGAGACACTCTAGTGATTTAATTTAGCTGTGCCGAGACGTCCTGTCCGCTGCGTACGGCCGGTGGTCAGGAGCCTGACTCGGGTACCAGCCTGTCACTTCCTGGCTGTGGGACCTCGAGGGAGCGAACCACAACCTGGGCCTCAGTTTCTTCATCTGTAAATCGGGGATAAGGACAGGCCCCATGGCCCAGGGTTGGTGTGAAGACTACCAGCTACTAGGGCACGAGGGTCACCGTCACGCCCGGCCCATGGTGAGTGCCGTATGACGCATCAGCTACAGCTACTTCTGGAACCATGGGGTAGCCGTTCCTTACGTGTACGGGCGCTGTGCGGGCTTGCGAGGCTGGACGATGCTGGAAGAAGAAACCCAAATGCAAACCCTATTATAAACCAAACCTCCAAAACCTGAGGTGGGGAGCGCAGAAGGAGCCCCCTGGATCCAGCTTGGGCCCAAATGACCAGCGACGTTCCAACCACAAACAGGAAAGAACAGGGCAGGGGCGGAGGGGTCCTCTGAGAATAGGACCCCAAAAAAGGGACAAGGAATCCTGGAGCAAGGGTCCCTCTGAAAGGATTAACT
Organism: Ursus maritimus; assembly: GCF_017311325.1. Taxonomy (NCBI): domain Eukaryota; kingdom Metazoa; phylum Chordata; class Mammalia; order Carnivora; family Ursidae; genus Ursus; species Ursus maritimus. Next base: position 55,031,068 of record NW_024424341.1, on the reverse strand, counting down.
TGGAGGTGAGAGGGATGGGGGGGTGGGGTTCAACGTGGACACACGGAAAAGGGAGACCAGTTCCTACTGAGGCCCCTGGAGAGGCCACGGGCTCTCCCCCCAGGCATCCCCCCCCGGAGAAACGGCAGTGAGTGCTAAGTGGGGGCAGGCCCCACTCTCAACGGACTAACCTCATTTATTCCTCGCAAGAACACTCTGAGGCAGGCCCCCGTGTTCTCCCCCTTGTACGGATGCGGACGCTGAGGGCAGAAAGCCAAGCACCCCGAGCTGCCCAGCCCACGGCTGGGTGTCCTGATTGTGCTGCCAGCGCCAACTCCTACATTAGTGACCTTGAGGCCTCTGATTATGACTCACGGTAACGAAAGATACGTTTTACACCACACGCCCATATTCACATACATGAGAAACATTTTCTCACATACACACTTCCTCCAGACGAACTGCTTTCTTCTTCTCTAGTCTGAGGAAGACAGAGGTGTTGGTGTCAAACCACTAAACCGACTTCACGGCCCACTAACAGTCCCAAGACGGGACTCCAGGGTCCAGGCCCAACTCTGCCAGGAGACCCTGGAGGAGGGGTTTCCCCCGCCGGACCTCTCCTTCCTGCCTGTACGATGGACTGAGCCCACTCGTGTAAAGAGCTCACAACAGAGCGAGGCCCACAGTGAGCGTGCAGATGAGGACACTAAGGCCAAGAAAGCAAAGACCCTTCAACTAAAGGCAGAGCCTCAGGCCTGTGTTCATCCAGGCCCGGTCACATCTTGGCCCTGCCTCCACGGGAGCCGCGATCTAAGACGGGGCCGGAAGCTCTAGCGGGTCTCAAGGCACCTCTGGAAGGGGGGAGGGCAGCAGGTAGGGACTCTGGAGGGGGAGCTGCCCGCTGCTCACAGAGCCTGACGAAACGTGTCGGAGTGGAGAAGCGGACAGCGTGAAGGCCTGGGGGGGACCCACACGGGCAAGGATCCTGGGCTCACGTGGGGACTCCCCGCTGCTCCTGGCGAAGCCTCCACAGGGAAATAGGCTGTGACAATTTAAATGCTGAGTGTGGTCTGACCTCAGGTTCGTTCCCGAAGGGCTGTGGACCCCTGCCACCAGCCTTCCACGGCATCCCAAAGGCCTGGGAAGACGTTCAGATGTGATTAAGCCCGCAACATGGCTGGAGCCGACCGTCTCAGCCCCATGCAGTAGGTGCGGTTAGGCTGCTGCCTGACCGGGGGCCAGAGCCGTGAGCAGAAGGGGTCTTTACCCGGGAAAGGCTGTCCTACAGCTCCAGGCATGGTGAAGACCCTGCCACGGAGCTGTGCTCAGCTCGTCGGCCCTCTGCCCTGCCCCGTCTCCTCTAGGACTCTCCCTGCACTGGGAGCCCTGCAGAAACACCCTGCTCCCCTCCAAGCCCAAGGGCCCTCCTGGGTTACTCATTAATGGACCCTTCGCCCCAATGACCTCTACTCACACCACAGCCACCCCGGTGGTGGCCACTCCTCTCGCTGCTATGATGAGCACACCAGGGGACAGTAAGGGGAGGTCAGGTTGGGGAACAGCTTGGGACCTGAAGCTCCTAAGGACTGTCCTGCTGTTCCTTCCCTCATCCTCCCAGGTGTCACCCCGCTCCCTCCTCCATTTTGCCTCCCAGTCTCTAAATCACCGCCTCCTCCATGCCCCTGCCCCCACCCTGACACAGGTGTCCCCTGGCCGAGGGCTTGGCTCAAGACTTCACTTGGCCTGAAACCCACCCTCCACCCCAGGCCAGCAGCCACTCCCTCCCACTGCAGTGTGTGGCTCTCAGCCCCCTAGGCACTCCTCGCCGCACAACAGAAGCTGCTCAGAGCCCGGTGGTGAATGAGACAAAAGGAGGGAGGACGGGGGCCTATGGGAGAGGCAGAATAGTAATGCAACACATTCTGACTGAGCCCCTGTTGGTGCCAAGTAATGACCCAATGAACAGAACAAGCCAACCCCTCCTCTTAGGGTCTCTGAAGCAGGACACAGGTGCTGGGGGTTCAAATCCCAGCTCTGCCGCTCGCCAGCCACATGTTGACAGTGACTTAACTCCCTGGGCCTCAGACTCCTCATCTGCACAACGGGGTTAATTACCGGACCCCCCCACAGGGCTGCCACAATGAATCGTTCCACCAGTCCGCAGGGAGGGCACGGGACAGGCCTGGCAGGAACGCATGCGCCCTGATGTCCTCCCTCCTATGGTGACCATCAGAGCAAATCACGGGGATGGGAGTGGCAGATGAGTGGGTGAACTAGGGACTTGCCGGGCTCTAGGTCCCCTCCCTCATCTCCTCATCACGACACATGCCCCGTCTGCTGCCCTCTACAGCATATGGGCCTGTTCTGCATTCTTCCAAGCACATGTCCTCGCCCGCAATGACTGCCTACTCTAGGTTATGGGTTTGGGTTTTGCCTTCCTCCAAACTAGAGCTCCACTGGAAGACGGGTTGGCCCGTGGTCACCAAGAGTGACAAAAACCCCAGCAGTGCGTTGTCACAGGGCACGGGCCAAGCACTGGTCTGAACGCCTGAAAAGCAGAGACTCGTTTATTCTTCATGGCAGCCTTTAGAGGCAGCTCTTGGTGTTCTCCCCATTTCATGCTGTGGAGCAGGAGCCACAGAGAGCCAGGTAACTTGTCCAGGGTCACCAAGCAAGGGATGGCACACCTGGGATGTGAACCCACAAAGTGTGCTCCAGGCCAAGGGGCCTCTTGGGCATTTATCTGTCGGATGGGTGAAGGGTGGATGAACGTGCAGATGGCCTCCTGGCATCCTCCCCCCCGCCAGCCACACACCCTGAGGCCGTCCTTCCCCGGGCCGCCACATCTGGCCCTAGGTGGCATCCACCGGGCTCAGGTGCCGGGAGGCGGCCCACTCCCCGAGGCCCAGCTCACCGTCTCGTAGTCACGTAGGGCGGCCCGGAACTTGCCCAGTGCCATGTTGCTGGCGGCCCGGCGGTAGTAGCCCTTAATGTACTTCTTGTCGATCTCAATGGCCCGTGTGGCGTCGGCCAGCGCGTAGCCATAGCACTCGGTGCGCAGGTAGGCCAGGCTGCGGTTGCCATAGTAGATGGCATTGCTGGGGTTCAGCTCGATGGCCTGGCTGTAGAATTTGATCGCATTCTCGTAGTCCTTGGCTGTGGAGATGGAGGAGATGGCATGAGGCAGGGCTGCTGCCACCCAGTAAGAATGGGCCCTAGGCTGGGTACTGGCCCAGTCTTCCAATTCACTGATGGGGAAACCGAGGTCCGCAGCTGAGCTCAGAAATGTCTACTCAGCCTGTCCCCTCTTCCCTGTCCCAAGTGTCCCACACTTTGTCTCCTCAGGTTCAAATCCCCAGGACTCAAAGTCACCTCCACACACCCACCCAGCCATTGCCCCTTAAGGCCGCAACCTGGGCGGTACTTCTTCCAGAACTTCAGGAGGGTCTTCCTCCAGTCCCATGGCCCGGAGAAGATATATTTGAGTACCAGAGCTCAGATGTTGTGAATCAGCAGATGTGAGTCTGCCCTTGGTTGTCCAGCAAAGCAAGTAAACAAGCCCAAAGAGGGGGCCCAACAGGAGAATAGAAGTGGGAAAGGAGAAGGAATCTACTTAGGCCTCAAGGAGAAGGGGACATACCAGCAGAGACCCAAAAGCAGCAACAAACTGGAGAAGAGAAAAAGCATTTCCAACAGAAGGAACAGGAGGTGCAAAGGCCCTGGGGCGGAGAGGGAAGGGGTGTGCTGCTAGCACAAGCCTTGTGTTCCAAGACTAATGAGAGGCTGATGTGGCTGGGGTGGAGGAGCGGGAGGATGGAAGGGGGTAAGGGCAGGGAGGCTAGCGAGACAGATCCCGAAGGCCACAGCACGGTGTGGACACTGAGGTTCTAAGTGTAGAGCAGCAGGATGTGTCACCTGGCCACAGAGAAAAGGTTCATTTTATTTGAAATGAGCTATGGCTGTGCCCTGCACTTTACATCTTGACCCATGGAATCCTCACATCTCCATGGCATAGGCACCGTCTGGTGCTCAATTTACAGATGAGCCACGGAGGTCTTGTTCAAGGTCAGACACCCAGTCTGTATCTGCAGAGCCAGGCTTGGACCCCTCCCATGGGCCCATTCGATCGGCAGGAGGCTAAGGCTTGCCTGATTTGGGGCACCATGACGTGCCAAGTGCCATGTGGGGCTCTTGGTACATGAGTCCCTTCCCTGAACCCTCACAATACCCCCAAGGACAGCTGCATTAGCCCCATTTTCCAGATGAGGGTACTGAGGCTCAATGAGGAAAAGCCCATGCTTGAGGTCACAAAGCAAGTGGTAAGCAGGAATGAGACCCACACACTCCCATTCTTACTCTCCATGCCGGGTGGCCCCTGAGAGGGAGCCTAGCACAAAGGCTGGGGGCCTGGACCAAATCCCCGGCTCCACCTCTTATTTGCTGGTGCCTTTGGGTAACTTACGTACCCCCTCTGCACTTGAGTTTGAGAGTCCTTCTCTTAGCACTCGGCCTAAACTGGAAGTCTTGCTTTAACTCCCACCTTTTCTCCAGCGCCAAAGGATAAACCATGGCTTTCCTTTGTTTTGTTTGCTTATAATCCATTCCCGCAATTTGAACCTAAGCCCTGTGAGGGCCAGGGCCCGTCTGTCTTACTTCTCTGAGCCCTGTCCTGTCTGAAGACCCAGTACTCCCTCTGCCCTACCCTTCTGGAGCTCACAGTCCAGGAGGACGGACACACACACACACACACACACACACACACAGAGTCCAGGCACTGACGACACAGACTGTTTAGCACAGGGACAGACCAAGAGAATACCACAGCAGGAGACCTGAAGGGTGACAAAGAGTGAGTCAGGTGAAGAAAACAGAAGAGGGTTCCAGGTTCCAAGAAAAGTTCTTCAATGAATAAAGGAAGGAAGGAAGACAGAGACAGACAGACTGATACTAGGAAAAGGAAAAGTCAGGTCCTGAGGAAATGGCCAGGAACAATGTAACAACTCCCCCTGCAGCCTAACACCTGGCAATCTTTCAAATGGCTCCCCTATCCCCTCTTTCGGGAAGACCTCCTCGACCCCCAGGCTGAGTCAGGCACTCCTTCGGGCTACCCTACCCCAGCCCTCCTCGTTCCAGGTTTGTCACCGTTAGGTATGAGTGTGTCTCTTCAGGACTGGGAGCCCCGGAGAGCAGACCCAGGACTTCCCAGAAACAAGCAAGGGCAGAACCAGCCAGCCTAAGTCTGATGGACCCTCCCTGGAATGCCAGCACCTTCGAGGACTAACTCCAGCCTCCTGGCTGCATTCCAGAGGCGAGCTCTCTCGACGGCTGAGGTGTTACTCAGGTGGCCTTTGGCCTGGGGTGGGGAGCCTGGTGTCTCCGAGCCTGACACCTGGCTCTGCAGATGCTGACCATGAGGCCTCAGGCAAACAGCCTTCCCTCCCTGCATCTCCGCTGGCTCATCTGAAAACGCAGGAATCATGACTGGCCATGCCCTGCCTCCTCGAGCTGTAAGGGCTAAATAAACTCTCATATGGAATGTGGCTACAGCAGAGAAAGCCATCAGCAGATACTTGCAAAAGAAGTGAATACATGACTAACCGAAGAAGAGAACCAGGCAGAGGAAATGGAAGGGGACTGTACTTCACGCATCTACCCGACAACACTGTATCCTGCCCTGTTCTATCTACTTCACAAATACGGGTGCATCTAACACTCGAGACAGTCCCTATTTTAGAGAGGAGGACACAAAGGCACAGAGAGGTTAAATCATTTGCCTGGGGGGGTCACACAGCAGGTAGGAAAAAGAAACAAGATTTGGATCCAGGCAGCCTGAAGTCTTAGCTATGTCTACAAAAGTCTTAGACCGAAGGCCTCTTTGAGGGTTAAATACAACCCCTCCCATTTTACAGAAGGGGGGCAATGAGGCCCAGAGAGAGGGGAAGAGAGCAGAGCAACATCGGGGACCAGGCTCTGAGCTCACAGAGGGGATCCAGCCATGGGGGGGGGGGAGACGGCTTCTTCCCCCTGCAGGCTCCAGGTAAGGACTCTGAACACAGGAGCCAAGCACGTGGTGAGGAAGGGGGATATCCGGGCTCTGCTGCTCACATTCTGACCTTGGGCAAGCAGTTTCACTTCTCTGAGCCTCAGCTTCCTCTGTAAAACAAACAGGGCTGCTCCTACCCACCTCCCAGTGCCGCGGGGAAGATTAAGCAAAGTGGTGTACCTGGCCACCACAGGGGCTCAATTAAGGAGAGCTGTAATTATTCTTTTTATTGTTATTCCCACAGCCCCCGAGGCTGGGGCTCTGTGCCTGCCACTGCCTGCCAGACAGTGAGGGGCCTGGACCAGGAGCTTTCTCCTCTGTGCCAGCTCAATGCGACCACCTCTGGCTGCCTGCCCAGCCTCAGGGGTTCTGAATGCCCAGGTCCTGGGGGGCAGGCCCCCCCCAATGGCTTACCGTTTCCCAGAATTCTTACCTCGCCTCAGCATCAACCCTCATACTTGCTGCTCTTCCCCAGCCCCATTTCAGGGACAGCCCCACCTTCGTCGCCATCCCCGAGCTGGAGACCGTGCCTTGTCCTGCACACGGCTCCTGATCCTTCAACCCCCCAAAGCAAGGCAGTGGCCACGTTCTGTCAAGTCAGCCTCCTGAACATCTCAGCTCTATTCATCCACTTCCATCCCTACGGCCCCGCCCTGCCCGGGTCTGGCCTTCATCCTGTTCAGCCCAGGTTCCTGCCTCAGCCTCCTCCTTGCTCTCCCAGCCTCCAGTCCTGCCCCTCTGCAGGGGTCTGGCTAAAGCACAAACCTGATCCTGACCTTCCCTTTCTCAGAACTATCCATGGCTGCCCAGAGTCCACAGCAGAAAGCTCAGGCTCCTCCCTTGCCTCTTACACTCCAGCCCCACTCACTTCCTCGGTGCCAGGCTCTGCTCATCTTTGCCAGGATAGGCCTTTGCCATCCTGTTCTTTCTGCCTGGCATTCCCTCCTCCCTCTCTCCAGCCCTCATTTCCTCTCCGAAACATTTCTTGAGTTGGTTTCTGTCTCCGGTCAGCAATGCCAAAACCTCTCACCCGTCCACTATCCTGGTCTCCTTCCTGGCTCTAGCTCTGCCCTGCATCCAATCTCAGCCAGGAGGCTGGGGGATCTTACCATGCCTCCCCACCACTCTGAGGATGACATCCATACTCCCTGACCCGGCCTCCAAGGCTCCACCTCCAGCCTCATCCCTCACTGGACCTACCTCCTTGTTGCTGTAGCTTGACCAAATGTTCCCACTCTGAATCCCCCTGTGCTCCCACTGAAGACCAACTGAAGGCTGCTAAGGTTCTAGATTACTCCCCTGCTCCCTTCTCCCGTCTCTCCTGCAGGATCAATTCCAGTTCTCTATCGGACCAGGCTCTTGGACTCTTCCATTCTTTTAAAAAAAAAAAAAAAAAAAAAAAAAAAGCAGCTCCCCCTCCCCATTTCTCCACTCCTTTTTATTTTATTTTTTTTTTTTTAAGATTTTATTTATATATTTGACAAAGAGAGAGACAGCCAGCGAGAGAGGGAACACAAGCAGGGGGAGTGGGAGAGGAAGAAGCAGGCTCCCAGCGGAGGAGCCTGATGTGGGGCTCGATCCCAGAACGCCGGGATCACGCCCTGAGCCGAAGGCAGACGCTTAACCGCTGTGCCACCCAGGCGCCCCTCCACTCCTTTTTAGGACCAAAATACTCAAACCACTTTGTCAACATTTGCTGTCTCCACTTCCTCACTTCCTGTCCACTCTTGGTTGTCCTCCTAGCTGACTACCACCTTCATTGTTCCCCACAAACAGCTCTTGTAAACTGCCCTTGTTAAGGCTATCACCAACATTCATGGAGCCAAATCCATTGTTCAATGCTCAGTGCTCACCCTGGCAGCACCCGACCCAAGGCAGAGCCCTCTCCTAGAAGCACTCTCTTCTCTCATCTTTCCTGACACCTTTCCCAACTTTCCTTCCACTTCACTGACTCCTCCTCCTCAACCTCTTGTTCTTTTCTAAACATTAGAACTCCTCAAGGTTCTGGCCCCTCCTATCTCTGTATGACCTCATCCATTCCCAGGTGTTCTATTCCATTTATAGGCTGACCGTGCCCAAATTCCTCTCCTTGGAGCTCCAGATTGGCCCATCTATCTACTCAATGTCTCCTCTTGGAATAAAATCCAAACTAGTTTTGCAGCGACTTATGGAAACCCTACCTGGTCTGGCCCCTGTTCTAAACTCATCTTGTATCAGTCTCCCTGCTAACTTGCTAAAGTTTCAGCCGTGCCAGTCTAACATTTCCTACCTCAGGGCCTTTGCACATGTGGCCGCACCCACCTGGAACACTCCTTTGCGATTCTTCTCCACTCAAATGCCTTCCCTGACCACGCTTTCTAAAGTAGCCTCCAGCCCTTGCTCTCTACTTCACACCCTGTGGGGTTTTTTTTTTTTTCAAAGCATTCCTCACAACTTCTAAGTATTTTTTTTTATTTCTTGTGTTTTTACTCAATGTCTGATTCTCCTGCTAAATTACATGCTATAAAAGGGTTGGGCCACATCTGCCTCATTCGCTCCTATATCCCCAGAGTCTACCACAGTCCTTAGCACAAAGCAAGTGCTCAATAAACATGTTGAATTAGTGAATGAATGAATCCCCCCACATCTTACTCTTTCCTAAGATCTTATGTCATACTATTCTTGGGATTTCCCCACCTTTACTCTCAGAGCCTCCCACGCATCCCTTTTCCTCGTGCAACCCCAAATCTCCTATCTCCTTACTCTCCCACCTAATGATCTATTCCCCACCCCCCACAATTCCCTACTCTATCGGGACGGTGCCCCCCACGCCCCACTTGGTGCCACCCACCGCAGATCTCCCCACTTGGTAGCACCATCACTCTCCAGCCCCCTGTCACTACTTGGCCAGCGCCCTCTTCAGGTCTCACCATAGCTAGCACCTCTCAAGGATCTCACATTTGGAAATGCCCTCGTTCCCGTCCCCCTCCCGCCTCACACTTGGTAGCGCCCTCCCCAGTCTCCTCACTTAGTAGCACCTGCTCCGAATGCCACTTCTCGGTATCACCCCTTCTGTCAGAAGCCCCCTCTGTCGCCCTCTCGTAGCCCCATCCTGGGCCTCCCCACGCCGGGTCACTTGGTAGTGTCTGCCCCGCGCCCAGGCTGCCGCTCCGCGTTGCCATGGTTCCGCGCGGGCCGGGCACCCCTTGCCCTGGGTCGCTCTCCACCCTCTCTGGCCCCCTCCGGGGCGGGCTCACCTTTAAAGTAGTCGTTGGCTTCCGTCTTGAGCTCCTCTGCCCGCTTCAGAGCGCCATCAGCCGGGGGCTCGTCCCGGGGGGGCTCAGCACACTCAGTCCGCTCGCCCTCCGCCATCGCCATGCCGCAAAGCGACCCCCACCCTGGCAACGGCCGCCAGCGGCACCCGGCCGAATCGTCGCGAAGGAGTGCCGAGTTGCCGCTGCCGCTGCTGCACAAGTGTCGTAAAGCGCGGGCCCCGAAGGCGCCCTTCGCGCGCCTGCGCAGGGCACTTTCGCCATAGAGCGCGCGGAGGACAAGGTGACCAGAGGGCCCTCAGACAGCGCCCTTCCTAGAATGAGCCAATGGGGAGGGCGAAAGGGGGCGCGCGGGGCGGGGGGAGGAAGGTCTGGCCTGGCCCCAGCTCTCAAAGTTACCGTGTTCCGAAGCCGCAGAAATTCTGGGGGGTGGAGGGGAGGAAGGTGGTCGCGGTGGAATTTCCCCGCCGTCTTCTCGGGTGGGTGGGTGTGGCTGCAGGGCAGCCCCGTGCCCAACACATAACTAAAGCCAGGAGACTAGACCTCCTGCCAATTATTTGTGTGACCTTGAGCAATTAGGGGCAGTTCCCCCCCCCTCTGAAAAATGCGTGGTTTCTCAAAACAAGAGAATAAAGTTCCAACCTTGAGGTTTATTTCTTTTTTTTTTTTTTAAATTATTTTTTATTATATTATGTTAGTCACCATACAGTACATCCCCGGTTTCCGATGTAAGGCTCGATGATTCATTAGTTGTGTATAACACCCAGTGCACCATGCAATACGTGCCCTCCTTACCACCCATCACCGGTCTATCCCATTCCCCCACCCTCCTCCCCTCTGAAGTCCTCAGTTTGTTTCTCATAGTCCATAGTCTCTCATGTTTCATTCCCCCTTCTGATTACCCCCCCTTTCTTTATCCCTTTCTTCCCCTACCGATCATCCTAGTTCTTATGTTCCATAGATGAGAGAAATCATATGATAGTTGTCTTTCTCTGCTTGACTTATTTCACTTAGCATTATCTCCTCCAGTGCTGTCCATGTTGTAGCAAATGTTGAGAACTCGTTCTTTCTGATAGCTGAGTAATATTCCATTGTATATATGGACCACAACTTCTTAATCCAGTCATCTGTTGCAGGGCATCTCGGCTCCTTCCACGATTTAGCTATTGTGGACATTGCTGCTATGAACATTGGGGTGCATATGGCCCTTCTCTTCACTACGTCTGTATCTTTGGGGTAAATACCCAGTAGTGCAATGGCTGGATCATAGGGTAGCTCAATTTTTAACTTTTTAAGGACCTCCACACTGTTTTCCAGAGTGGCTGTACCAACTTGCATTCCCACCAACAATGTAGGAGGGATCCCTTTCTCCACATCCTCTCCAACAATTGTTGTTTCTTGCCTTGTCTATTTTTGCCATTCTAACTGGCGAGGTGGTATCTCAGTGTGGTTTTGATTTGAATTTCCTTGATGGCTAATGATTTTGAACATTTTTTCATGTGTCTGTTAGCCATTTGTATGTCTTCATTGGTAAAGTGTCTGTTCATATCTTCTGCCCATTTTTGATTTGTTTATTTGTTTCTCGTGTATTGAGTTTGAGAAGTTCTTTGTAGATCTTGGATACCAGTCCTTTATCTGTAGTGTCATTTGCAAATATATTCTCCCCATTCCGTGGGCTGCCTCTTAGTTTTTCTGACTGTTTCCTTGGCTGTGCAGAAACTTTTAATCTTGATGAAGTCCCATAAATTCATTTTATCTTTGTTTCTCTTGCCTTTGGGGATGTGTCATGAAAAAGGTTGCTTTGGCCGATGTCGTAGAGGTTGTTGTGTTCTCCTCTAGAATTTTGATGGATTCCTGTCTCACATCAGGTCTTTCATCCATTTGGAGTTTATTTTGTGTATGGTGTGAGATAGTGGTCAAGTTTCATTCTCTTGCATGTAGCTGTCCAATTTTCCCAGCACCATTTATTGAAGAGACTGTCTTTTTCCCACGGATGTTTTTCCTGCTTTATCAAATATTAGTTGCCCAAAGAGCCGAGGGTCCATTTCTGGGCTCTCTATTCTGTTCCATTGGTCTATGTGTCTGTTTTTGTGCCAGTACCATGCTGTCTTTGTGATCACAGCTTTGTAGTACAGCTCGAATCCGACATTGTGATGCCCAGCTTTGTTTTTCCTTTTCAATAGTTCCTTGAGATTCGGGGCCTTTTCTGTTTCCATACAAATTTAAGGACTGTTTGTTCCAGTTCTTTGAAAAATGTCCTTGGTATTTTGATCGGGATAGCATTGAAAGTGTAGATTGCTCTGGGTAGCATGGACATTTTAACTATGTTAATTTTCCGATCCATGAGCATGGAATATCTTTCCATCTTTTTATGTCTTCCTCAATGTCTTTTAAGAGTGATTTATAGTTTCTAGAATATAGGTCCTTTACGTCTCTGGTTAAGTTAATTCCAAGGTAACGTATGGTTTTTGGTGCTATTGTAAATGGGATGGATTCCCTAATTTCTCTTCTTCGGTCTCGTTATTCGTGTATAGAAATGCAACTGATTTCTGAGCATTTATTTTGTATCCTGCCACGTTACTGAATTGCTCTATAACTTCTAATAGTTTGGGAGTGGCTTTTGGGTTTTCCATATAGAGTATCATGTCATCTGCAAAGAGAGACATTTTGACTTCTTCTTTGCCAATTTGAATACCTTTGATCCCTTTTTGTCGCTGATTGCTGTTGCAAGGACTTCTAGTACTATGTTGAATAATAGTGGCGGAGTGGGCATCCTTGTCGAGTTCCTGATCTTAAGGAAAGGCTTCCAGCTTTTCCCCATTGAAATAATATTTGCAGTAGGCTTTTCATAGATGGCTTTTATGAGATTGAGAAATGTACCTTCTATCTTACACCTCTGAAGGGTTTTAATCAGGAAAGGATGCTGTATTTTGTCAAATGCTTTTTCGGCATCGATTGAGAGGATCATATGGTTCCTGAGTCTTTTCTTGTTGATATGATGTATCACGCTGATTGATTTGCGAATATTGAACCACGCTTGCATCCCAGGTATGAATCCCACTTGATCGTGATGGATAATCCTTTTAATGTACTGTTGGATTCTATTAGCAAGTATCTTGTTGAGGATTTTGGCATCCATATTCATTAGGGAAATCGGTCTGTAATTCTCCTTTTTGATGGGGTCTTTGCCTGGTTTGGGGATCAAGGTAATATTGGCCTCATAGAATGAGTTTGGTAGCTTTCCTTCTGTTTCTATTTTTGAAATAGCTTTAGGAGAATAGGTATTATTTCTTCTTTGAATGTTTGGTAGAATTCCCAGGAAACCGTCCGGGCCTGGAGTTTTGTTATTTGGAAGGTTGTTTATCACTGACTCAATTTCTTCATAATGGCCTATTTAAGGAATCAATTTCTTCCGGTTTCAATCTTGGTAGTTTATAGGTTTCCAGGAAGGACATCTCTTCCAGATTGCTTAGTTTATTGGCATATAGCTGTTGATAAAAATTTCTAATAATCCTTCCAATTTCAATGGTGCTCCGTGACCTCTCCTTTTTCATTCATAATTTTAATAATCTGGGTTCTTTCTCTTTTCTTTTGGATAAGTCTTGCCAGTGGTCTGTCAATTTTATTGATTCTCTCAAAGAACCAGCTTCTAGTCCTGTTGATCTGCTCTACTGTACTTCTGGTTTCTGCTTGATTGATTTCAGCTCTAATTTTGGTCAACTACTTCCCCGTGCGTGGATTAGGCCTGTCCCTCTGTTGCTGTTCCAGCTTCTTGAGGTGAGAATATAAAAACTGCATTTTAGATTTGTCTATTCTTTTGAGTGAGGCTTGGATGGCTATGTTCCCCTTAGACTGCCTTTGCAGTATCCCATAGGTTTTGGACTGTTGTATTTTCATTCTCATTGGTCTCCATAAATTGTTTAATTTGATTTTTGATTTCCTGGTTTATCGAGTCATTCCTGAGTAGGATGGTTCTTAGTCTCCAAGTGTTTGAGTTTCTTCCAAATTTTCCCTTGTGGTTGAGTTCCAATTTCAGAGCGTTGCGGTCTGAGAATATGCAGGGGATAATTTCAATATTTTGGTATCGGTTGAGATCTGATTTTTGTCCCAGAACATGGTCTATTCTTGAGAATGTTCCATGGGCATTAGAGTAGAATGAGTATTCTTTGGTTCTGGGGTGTAGTGTTCTATATATATCTCTATGGTCCAACTCGTCGAGTATGGCATTCAAAGCCTTTGATTCTTTGCTTAGTTTTTGCCAGTGTGTTCTGTCTATTTCTGAGAGTGGAGTGTTGAGGTCCCCTACTATTAATGTATTTTTATTTATATGTCTCTTTATTCTGGTTAAGAGTTGGCTTGTGTATCTTGCTGCTCCCCTGTTGGGGGCATATATATTTATAATTGTCATATCCACTTGTTGAATACTTCCCTTAAGAATAATATAGTGCCCTTCTGCATCTCTAACTATAGTCTGTAGTTTAAAATCCAATTTATCTGATATGAGAATTGTACTCCCAGCTTTCTTTTGAGGTCCATTTCGTGAAAGATGAAGTACTCCATCCCCTTACTCTCAGTCTGAATGCATCTTTGGGTTTGAAATGAGTCTCTTGTAGACAGCAAATGGATGGGTCATTTCTTTTTATCCAATCTGCAACCCTGTGGCGCTTATGGGATGGTTCAACCCATTTACATTAAGACTGATTACTGAGAGATATGATTTTAATGTTGCCATGTTGCCAGTAAAGTCTTTGTTTGTATTGGCTGTGACTTTCTGTTCTGTATCACTCTTGGGCCTTTTTACTTTTATAGAACCCCCCGTAATATCTCCTGTAGGGCTGGTTTCGTGGTTACAAAATTGGTTAGTGACTGGCGATTCTGAAATATCTTTATTTCTCCATCAATTCTGAATGAGAGCCTTGCTGGATAAAGGATCCTTGGCTGCATGTTTTTCTCTGAAAGAGCTTTAAATATGCTCCCCAACCCTTTCTCTCATTCCAGGTCTGTGTAGACAGGTCTGATGTAATTCTGATGCTTTTGCCTTGGTACGTGAGAAATTTCTTTGCCCTGGCCGCTTTCAGTACTGTATCCTTGCATCTAATATTTGCGAATTGCACTATGACGTGACGTGGCGTAGGTTTGTCATGGTTGAGCTTGGGAGGGTCCTCTCTGCCTCTTGACACGAATGTTTGTTTCCCTTGCTAGATTAGGGAAGTTTTCAGCTACAATTTGTTCAAATATCTCTTCTAGACCTCTGTTTTCTCCACCCCTCGGGATGCCGATGATTCTAACATTGGATCGTTTCATTGAGTCAGTAATCTCCGTAACCTACATTCGTGGCGTGGATTTTTAAGACCATCTTCTATTTTCATTTTTTCCTCTATTAACCCATCCTCCAATTCACTAACCCATTCCTCTGCTTCTGCGACCCTGGCCGTCAGAGCCTCTAGTTTTGCCTGCATTTGGCTCATAGAATTTTTAATTTCTGTCAGATTCGCTCTCATTTCTGTCCTTAGGGATTCTATATTCTCAGTAACCTTTTCGTTAATAGTTTTTCAATTCTACTCATCATTTTGACCATCGTTACTCTGAATTCCATTTCTGATAATTTGGTTACATCCATATCCATTATTTCTGTGGCAGAGGCCACAGAATCACTGTCTTTCTTTGCTGGGGGCTTCTCCTTCTTGTCATTCTGATGAAGAGAGGTTGCGGGGTTTCCAGAGCCCAAATTATTGACTGGGTCCCAGCGTGCCCTTGTTTTATAGGGATCTTAGGGATGTGGGCTTCTTCTTTAAAGATTTTATTTATTTATTTATGTGGCAGCCAACCAGCGAGAGAGGGAACAGAAGCAGGGGAGTGGGAGAGGAAGAAGCAGGCTCCCAGCGGAGGAGCCCGATGAGGGACTCCTTTCCGGAACGCCGGGATATCGCCCTAAGCCGAAGGCAGGCGCTCAATGACTCCGCCACCCAGGCGCCCGGGTTGTGGGCTTCTTGATTTTTCAGCCTGCCTTCTGTGTTCTGGGGGAGGGGCCTGCCGCGCCGATACTCAGGCAGCCATGTTTGGGTAGAGTCTCGGTGTCCCCTGCGAGGGGGGATGGGGATGGGCACTCCCTGAGCCGGTTTTTCCAGGCTTTTGTTCTCTGGCGGCTTTCCCTGGCGGTTTGCTGTGCCTCTTCTGAGAGTCAGAGCAGCAGCGGCCAAATTTCAGCCTCTGTCACAGAACAGAGGGATTGCGGCCTGTTCTCTACTAATGTTCTGGCCACTTTAACTCTGTTACTGTTGGTGCTGCTCAACCCTGCAGCGTCCCGGGATGTGCGCCCATACCCGCGGCTCCCAGCCCTCACTTCCAGGGCCGGGCGCGTCTCTGTCCTTTGTGTTCTAATGCCGCCAGCCGCCAGCCGCCCGCGCGCTCCGGATCTCCGGTCTCAGTCTGGATTCAGTAAGCGCAACGGGATTCCGGTGTTCGCGAGATGCCTGGTGGCGCGCCGCACGGCTCACGGTCCAGTCTGCTGTTTTGCGGGTGCCGTCCGTGAGCCCCTCCCGCTCTCCCGGCAAGTGGCTACCGCCTTGGCCGCAACGCGGGCTCCCTCCCCTTCCGTTATCTTCCGATATCTGTGCACAGTTTCATGGCCCCGCTCGATCCTCAATACTCAGCGCTGGAGATGTTCATTTGTAGAGATCCAGATGCGTCTTCCTGCGTCTCAGGCTGGTTCCGTGGTTGTTTAGGCTGGTCTGGTACCTATCCAGCTCGACTCAGGGGACCGGCTGAAAACGGTGTCTCCTACTCCTCCGCCATCTTAACTCCTTGAGGTTTATTTCTAGATGTTAACTGAAGGCGGCCTGGATCCCCTAGTCCTGAGCAAGGCTCAGAAATTTGTTACACCATCTCCTTTCTTTATTCTCATCCTCCAGTCCCCCGCCTGCCAAGGTGCCTCAGTGCCCTTAGAAAAAAAAACCCTGAACTCTTTGTAATGACCTAGGAAACCCTGAATAATATAGCCTCAGGCAACATCTCCAGATGCCACCCCCACCCACTGTACACCCTTCCAGGCCATCTTTCCAAGCTGCAGCTGCTACTCCTGTGGAACCATAATACTAAATCCTTTAAGGCCCTGCTGTGGCTCCCCTTTTGGAAGCGCGAGCTGTCCCACTCCCCAATCTCCTTGTCCTGGCAGCCTGATCCCAGCACCTCCTGTCACAGCCAACGATCAGCCTAGAAGGTAGATAACTAATATCAGCTCCATTTTACCACTGAGGACACTGAGATTTGTAGAGGTCAACAAACTTGCCCAAAGTCATACAATGAGGGGGCAATGCCACGACCTCAACTTGTCCCACCTGATTCTGTGCTCTTAAGTCCTACTCTACTGTCTCTATGCTCCATAGCCCACCTTGTGGGTTAGATTTTTGAGACTTTTAGGGGTGTGTATGGGAAAGCTGCACACCCATCTGCACATAAATCTGTAGACATGCAATCTCTCTCTCTCTCACACACACACACAAACACACACACATTCAAGTACAGAGAACCATGTCACACAGATATCAGTATACAGAATGATAGTGTCAAAACAGTCCCATATGTGTAAGCGTAATTGCAACACCACAAAACCTCCCACACTCAGGAACACAGAAACCCAAAGTCACCAGAAACACACATAAAGCAGAATCATTTCACTCAGATACTAACATACAGGTAGACGGAATTACACTCCCCATCCCCAAAGGTTCACAGAATTACGTCACAAAGACACATATGTAGAATTACAACATCACCAGACCCACAATGTTACACAGAGTCACACACACACATACAGAATGACAACCAAACGGGACAGCCAGTGTACCCACACACCCTGAAGCGACCCCACAGATGAGTCAACACACAGAGTTCTGGTGCCTACTAAGGCGAGGTCTTTATGGTGATGTAGAGATTAGTGGGTTTCAGAGCCAGAGTGGCTGGTCCAGTCCCTTCCCCTTCCCCCTCCCAACCCAGCCCAGGTCCCTCCATTGAGGGCCCAGGTTACCCCCTGAGGGAGGGAGGGACCCGATCCTTCTTCCCCATAGCACCAATCTGGATAGGCCATCCCATGACAAAACACCGTGAGAAGTGCCTTCCAAAAAGGGGGTGAATTGGGCTGAGAGAGGGAGGCCTTTTCTTGTGGGAGACCCAAGAGTAGCACCATCGTAGAAACAGGGTTGGAGGGTAAGAGCGACACACAGGTGGTGGCAGGATTACTGAGGAGTCCTGGCCTCTCTCCACACCTGTGATATGCAGCTAGGGTTGTGCGTGTGTGTGTGTGCGGCTGGGGAAGTCTCCTGGACTGTAAGGGAGCCCCAGGTACCCCAGTTACCTGGGGTAAAGTAAAGGTAAGTGCATCCCTGGAGAGCTGAGGGGAAGTGGTGGTGGTTCCAAGTCAAGGAAACTGTAGGGATATGAGCTCGAGGATGGCAAAGCTTGAGCATGAGGTCCACTAGCAGAAGGACCTGGAATGGGAAGACTTCCGACAGATCGTTGAGTAGGGTAGGAAGCCCAGAATAAAGCTAAGAGGACGGGGTCTGGAATCAGAGAGTCAGAGGTCATAAGATTCTGAACCAGAGGAATCCACAGGGTGATGTCCAGATTCTAGAATCAGAAGCACCTGGAGGCTGAGTTCTTGAACCAAAAGAATTTGGATCGGAAATCAGAGACAGTTGGAGGCTGTGAGGCCTAGATACAGAGGAATCTATAGAATAAAAACAGAATTCGAAGAACTCTGAGGACTGAGTTCTAGAACCAGAGAGATTTTGGAGTCATAAGATCTAAAATCAGGAGTTGGGCATTGTAGGGTGTAGAACCAGAAAAATTTGTAAAGGCAAGGTCTATAATCAGAAGTCTGAAGGCTAAGTTCTAGATCTAGAGTAATTTGGAGTCATAAGATGTGGAGAATTAACTGGAGATTGTGAGGCCTAGAACCAAGGGAATTGGTAGGGTGAGGTCTGGAATTGGAAGACATCTGAAGCCAAGTTCAAGAATCAGAGTAAAGTGAGATCAGCAGATCTGGAATCAGGGTCCTCGGAACTGCAAGTTCTAAAAGTTGTGTAGTCTCGAATCAGTGGATGGTGGAGGTCACGAGGTCTGGAGCAGAAGAGACCTAGAGTATGGTGTCTGGCCTGAAAGTACTATAATGGTTATAAGACTGACATAAAACTCATTTTACTTCTTTTTGATTGGAAAAACAAGTCTTGAGGGTAGAAAGTTTAAAAGGAAGGAGCTGGGCATCGTGAAGCATCCCACCAAAATGATTTAGAAATTACAAAGTCTGGATTTGGAGCCAGGTGTATTCTGGATCAGGAAGACTAGAACCAATGTGAAGCTTGGGTCATGGGGTCCAGAGTCAGAGGCAGTTGTTGGTTGTAAGAGCTGGAATCAGCAGGAGTCAGAGCATGTGACATCTGGTACAAAGGAGACTTATTTACAGGGAAAGGTCTAGAACGAGAGGAAGTCAAGAGTGAGTTCTAGAACCAGAGGACTCTGGTGGGTGTAGGCTCTGGAGCCCGAGGGACTTGGAGGCCGTGAGACCTAGAACCAGACAACTTTGGAGACCACAGAAGTATGAAAAGAGACAGTGCTGGAGGTGGGGAGGTCCAGAACAAGAAAGAGGAGTCAGAGGGGTTTGGAGGATGTGTTGGGGGCGAGCCAGTCTAGAAGAGCAGGTCAGAAGTTGTGTGGTCTAGAACCGAAGAGAGCTGGAGGTTGCCTGGTCTGGGAGCAGAGGAAGTTGGAGGCTACCCCCGGAAATGAAGCCAGTGTCCAGGCGAGGCTGGGGGCAGCGGAAGTCCCCAGTGGGGGAGGCAGAGTGGGGTGGCCACTTGGGAGGCTAAGGGGCTGATCAGAAGTTGCTAGGGGTGAGAGCTGCCCCAGAGCCCCCCCCCATTAACACCTGAGGGAGGAGGGGGGATCAGAGTCCTGCATTCTTATGGACCCCAGGCTATACATAGCGATTCAAAACCTATCACAAAAACAACAAAAAGAAAAATAACAATAAAAGATGGATGGAAAAGAAATGAGATTATGGTTGTCAATACTCCCCAGAGCCCAGAAACACAGATCTGAACCCCAACCTCCCCCACCCCTAGTCACCCAAAATCAAGCCAGGAGAGTTGGAGAAAGGGATGAGGTCACCAGTATTGAGAACCCCAAGGGAAGTCCTGAGAGAAGGAGGAGGAGGGCTCCAGGGGCCCCCTCCCAGAGGTCACTGAGCTGAGACCACCCCAAAGAGCCCCCAGACACAGGGGGCAGAGGGGTGAGGGCTGAGGTAGGCCCAAGGTGGGCGGGGGCCACTGAGAGGAGAGAGGGAACCCCTCTCCTGGTACCCCCATCCTGTGCGTTGGCTGCCGGCGTGGAGTGTGGTTGAGGTCCTTTCTGGGGAGTGGAAGGGAGAAGGGGAGAGGGGCTGGCTCAGTTGGCCTGGGCCAAGCCTACTGCTGGCTGGAAGTGGCTCCTGGGCTCGGCGGTGTCCTCATCCGGGTAGAGAGAGAGCAGCGAGGGGCCCAGGCCTGTGGGGGGAAGATGGAAGGTCAACCAGTGGGGAATTACTACCCAAACCCGTCTTCCCCTCCTGACAGTTAAAAGTGTGGATGGTGAGGCAGGTATGCCTGGATTCAGATCGTAGTAGAATCTTGGGCAGGTTCTATTCTCTGAACCTCAAGGTGCTCGGGATGTTTAAGGCAGTAGTTAAGAAGGCTGGAGTCAGATGCAACCTGAGTTTGAATCCCGGCTCTGCTATTTACTCGCTGTGTGACCTGAGGCAGGTGACTTCACCTCTCTGTGTAAAATGAGCCAACAATACTTCCTTTCCAGGGCTGCTGTGGGAAGGAAATGAGTGAATCCACATAAAGTGCTTTGAACAATAGTACTGGTAAGCACTCAGTAAGTGAGCTCTTGCTATTACCCAGGAAACAGGGAGACTTAAACCTACCCCACTCGTGAGAATTTACCCATTAAGAAAATATTTATTGAGCACCTGCTGTGTGCCAGGCACAGAGGACACAGCAGTCAGCAGGACAGATGAAACTTCCTGCCCTGAGTTCCAGTGAAGGGTGGCAGTCTGGTCGAGTACACAATAGGTTTTGCACAAAACTTGGCACAGAGTGAGTGCTAGATAAATATTAGCTCTTCCTTTACAAATATGTACTGAGGCTCTGCTCTGTGCCCAGCCACTGCCCTGCCTCACGCAGACAATAGAGTAGGGCCATGACGACAAGCCTGGCCCCTGCCCTCACATAGCCCACAGCCACAGGGAAAGGCTAAAAATCAAATAATGACAAACACCCGTATAAATCTGGGCTATGATGAGTGTTAGGAGCCATGGGCTTAGGAAGTTAGGGAGGGCTTCATGTAAGGGTAATATTTGATCTGAGATCTAAAGGATGCAATAATTCAGCAAAGAATAGAAGGGAAAGCATTCAAGCAGAAGGATCCGCATATGCAAAGGCCCTGAGACTGTCTCCTCAAGTGAGATTACTTCAAAGTCAGCACAAGCCCTACAGAGTCCCCACGCAATCAGCCCCCCCACCCTTCTCCCCTCCTCTCTGCTGCAGCTACACTGGCCTTGTTTCCCCCAACTACGATATACTCCCACCTCAGGACCTTTGCATTAGCTGTTCCTCTGCCTGGAATGCTCCTCCCCCAGAAATTGTCACCACTCACTCCCTCAGTTCCTTCAGGTCTTTGCTCAAATGTCACCTTCTCAATGAGACCATGCTTAATCATGCCACTTAAAACTGAAATCCCCCCACCCCAGAGTTCCCTTTTCCTTTGCATGCATTATTTTTTCCTAGAAGCACTTATCTTCCTCTCTCATGCCCCTTGTATTTGTGTCTTTATTCTGGACTGTCTTCCCCGCTGGAATGTCAGCCCTGTGACAGCAGGGATTTCTGC
Source organism: Ursus maritimus (assembly GCF_017311325.1). Classification (NCBI taxonomy): domain Eukaryota; kingdom Metazoa; phylum Chordata; class Mammalia; order Carnivora; family Ursidae; genus Ursus; species Ursus maritimus. Next base: position 55,009,873 of record NW_024424341.1, on the reverse strand, counting down.
TTTTGTTCACAGTTGTGTCTCCAGCTCCTAGGACAGTGCCTGGCATTGACTGTGTGTTCAGTAAATCTTTGTTACACGTATGAAGGACAGAATGAACCAAAAGACAGTAACCGTGGCTGGAACAGAGCATGCGAAGCCGAGTGTGGTCTGAGATGAGGCAGTGGTCAGACCCCGCAGAGACTGGAGTACAAGGTGAGGCACTTGCTCTTTCTCGGAAGGGCCCTAGGGAGCCATGGACGAGTTGGGAGCAGAGGGAGGCCAGGGTCAGATTCGTGCTTTGGGAAGATCCCCTAGCTGATGCGTGCAGGTGTGGGGTGGAGCTCTGGCCACTGACAATTAATTGTGCTGGAAGGTGAGGGCGGTAACCTACACGAGCCCAGCAGTGGGCTCGCTCTGTGGAGGGGCTGCGGCACCAACACCGGCGTGACAGCCGACGTCTCTTGAGCGTTTGCTACCAATCAGGTCTTGGGCTGAGCTCTTCCTATGCTGCCCCTCCACAGATCCTAAAAACATCTCCTTAAGGTAAGAACTACTAGAACAGGTCCTAACTGACACAGGAGGGAAACCAAGCCTCCAGACGCAGAAACTGTTTCCCAAAGCCACACAGCTGGGAATGACCAACGCAGGACAAGTCCAAAGCATAATCTAACACAGGCTTTGGGAGGCCTAGACTGGGCCTGGGCTCAGTTTCCACCCCAAGGGGCAGCTTTAGCAAGCCCCTGCCGCCCTCGGAGCCTCTCTTTCCCCCCACAGTGCCACTGAGAGCAGGGAAGGACTGTCTGTCTTTACCAAGGTCACGTCCAGGCACTGACAGCGTCCCCCTCCCACCTTCTGGATTGCCCCACCCCTCTCTCAACCACCTGGGGCACCTGCTCCGGGAGAGAGGGACCCAGGGCCGTGCTACTCACGCAGGGGCTCACTCAGTTCCAGGAGGTGGGTGCTGGCATCCTGCTGGCTCCCTGGGGCTGGCCCTCCTGTCAGAAGGAAACTCTGCAGGAGAGAGACAAAGCTGCCACAACCACCATCATCATTGTCAATGTCCCAGGAGGCAGGATGGTGCGCTGTGGTTCCAAACTCCATGGGGCTCAGCAGCCACTTATGGGCTGTGACTGTGGGTGAAGCCAGTGTCCTAGATCTCCTTCGTGTGTCCCCCCAGAGCTTCATCCTGCCCTCCTTCTGTGCCCCAGCAAGTGGATGTGCTCCACCTGATGGATGCTCCGTCAACATGGAGTCCTTGCTCTATGTGTTCCTGTCGGGTTCTCGAAACAGGAGATGCCGGCAGGAGAGAGGAGGAAGCGGGGATATTTGATCCCGCTGCTTCTCTGCGATGTGCCACCTTTTGCTGATTCCCAGTGTGCTGCCCACACCTTTGCCAGTAGTCCTGCTTTTAAATGCTCCTCAATGCCCCCATGTGAGTGTGCTGTTCCCGGCCCAGACTCTGACCCATGCAGCTACTCGTCCTCTCGTGTGCAAATGCAAATGTGAAGAATAACGATCATGGCAACAATATCTTAAGAACGGTTATGGAAGTTGTTGATACTATCAACCACACCTCTCATGTTCAAATAGCCCTGCTCCGAGTGAGGAGCCAGAGAGCCACAGAAGGTCCTGGAGGGAGGCCTGGTGGAAGGGGCGCAGCCTAGGCCGGGTTTTGGAAAGAGTGTCCTGGTTGCCATTGTGCAGAAAGGACGGCAGGGGTGAGATGGAAGCAGGGAGATGGGGAAAGGAGGGGCAGGGGATGCTGCCTTTGCTTGGTTGTTTTTATACTGTTTGTCGACAGCCACTAAGATTGGCCTATTTTCATTTGCTTCTCATGAGTTCTTGTGAGATGTAACCATCCCACTTCCCAGATGAGGAAACTGAGGTTCATGGTGGTCCCATCACCTGCCCAAGGTCTCACAGTTACTAGGTGGTAGACCTGGGACTTGAACGCAAGTCAGTCTGACTCTAGTGTCTGGACTCTTAATGCTACACTAATAATCCAAGGCCCAGAACTGTTGTAGGTTTGGGAGGGAGGCCCATGGGAGAAGTTCCTATACAGACTAACCTTTGTCATTTCTCCCCTTTACCCTGCTTAATTTCTCTTCTTAGAACTTACCACCAACTTACATAAATTTGCAAAGCCTTTTCATACCTGTGACCCGAGCTAGCAAATCAAGGTCCTAGCCTCACCTGGATGACTGACCTTCCATTTGACCTTCAGCCAGCCCCTGCCCCTCTCTGGTTTTCCCACCCATTAAACAGTAGGTTTAAGCCCACTAGGTTCTGAGGGCCAGAGAATCCCACCGATACCCTAACATACCAGGCTGAGGGGAGGCAGCAGGAAGTTTTCGGGTTCTGGGCTGGGGGACCGTTTTGGGGGTCTCACTCCCAGCAGCTCCACCCCTTCGGCTTCGTCCTCCGAGCTCTGAGCCAGGGTCCTGGAGGGAAACAGGTCAGAATCTCAGAACACAACAAACCTGAGCAGGTGTGGGCACCACTGTAAGCAGGTGATGAGTCCTCATTCACTCTCCCGAGTGCCTGTTTATTCCTTTACTCATATACCCACCCACCCACCTACCCATCATCCATTCATCCAGCCATCTAGCCATCCATCCATCCACCATCAATTCACCCACCCACCCATCCACCCATCCACCCATCATCCATCCCACCCAGCCAGCCACCCATCTCTCCACCCATCTTTCCATCTACCAATCATCCATCCACCCACCCACCCACCCACCCATCTACCCATCCATCCACCATCTGTCCATCCATCGTCCATCCATCCATCTGTCCACCCATCCACCCACCCACCAGTCCATCTTCCCATTCATCTATCCAGTGATCCATCTACCACCCACCCACTCACCATCCATCCATCCACCTACTACATTCATTAATTCCCTCCCTCCCTCATTCAGTAAGTCTTTATTAGGCACCCACTGTAGATCCAGCACCAAGCTGAGAGCTTTGGGAAATAATGAGATGTATCCATAAAACCTCATACGGAGAGTAAAGGCACCATTCTGGACACTAAATGGGCACATGCCTGCAATGTGGAGAGCAAAAGCTTGAGGATTAGTAATTTAATGTCCCTGGAAGAAGCACATGGACCCCCTGAAATTATATGCAAAATTGTGCGTCTGTATGTATGTGTAAATGTTTTTGGGAAGAGTCCATAGCTTTCAACAGATTCTCAAAGGTGTTAGGAAACTTGGTTCTAGACAGTTTCTTTGACACTGTTGCAGTGTCCTCTTAACTGACAAAAATCGTGACGAGGCCAGATATAAATATGTTCTCAGGGAGAGGGCCCTGTTGGACTGGTGGGATTCAGATAAATGAGGAGAAGAGTGGAGAGCACTCCAGGGGGGCAGAGCCAAGGCAAAGACAGGTTGGACCGATCATGGCATGGGCTGGGGACACTGAGGGCCCGGCTGGAGCAGAGGTCAGCAGGTCAGCAGGAGGAATGATGAGGGATGGGGCTGAAACAGGAGGCAAGACAGGGGGGTCAGTCCCTTTATATCCTCCCTCTACTGCGGCTCACCTCTTCCGAGCCCCAGCCATGGGGGAGGGCGCCAAGGGGTCCCCTCTGGAAGGGCTGGAGCAGCTCAGCCGGGGGTCACTCCCCCAGCGGGGCAGCAGGGAGGGCTCAGGGGTTGGGGGCGACAGGCCATGGAAGCTCCGAGCACGGGGCCGGGGGACAGCGCCTGGATGTCTGTGGAAGGCCCTGGGTAGCTGCTCGCTGGAGTTGAGCTGGAAGTCATCATCCATGGAGATGTAGGGGGCCAGCATCTCCAGATCCAGAGCGTCGACGTCCTGCGGGAGGCAGGAGGAGGTTAAGAGCAAGGGCCTCAGCCTTAGGTGGGCCGGAGCTGGACTCCCAGCTCCACCACCTCTGAGCTGTGTGCCCAAGGTCAAGAGTCTGAGCTACACTTTCCTCATCTGTAAAATGGGTGGAAGGACTCTGTGGTAGCCAGTCACCAAGATGGCTCCCAAGGATCCTCGCCTCTTGGTACTCGTGCCCTAGTGTAATCCCCCACTACAGAGACTAGGGTTGATCTGGGAACGATAGGATATTGAGGGGATAACAGTGTGGGACTCCCAATGTTAAGTTATAAAGATACCATGGCTTCTGTTTTTGCTGCAAACTCTCTCGGGTCACGTGCTCTGGGGGAAGCCCTACAGAGAGGCTCACATGGCAAGAAACTGAGACGTCCTGCCAACGGATGAGCGAGTGACCTTGTAAGTGCATCCTAGTCCCTTTCAAGCCTTCAAGTGACGGCAGCCCTGGGTGATGACATCTTGATTGCGACCTCGAGAGAGAGATCTGGAGCAAAAGCCACCCCGCTGAGTGGCTCCCAGGCCCCTGATCCCCAGAAATTACGTGACGTCGTACATGTTTGTTATTTTCACTTTTTGGGGAATTTGTTACCCACAAACAAATGACAAGTAAGATTTTGATCCCGAGAGTGGGGTGCTGCCGATGGCTTTGGCACTGGGCAATGGGCGGGGGCCGGAAGGGCTCTGAAGAGCCTGTCGGAGCCTAGACTGCCTTGAACAAACTATTAGTGGAAACGTGAAGCATGAGGAGCCAGCCAGTGAGAGCATTAAGGGAGGTGAGGAACACGTGACCAGAAGCCCGAAGAAAGGGGATTTTTGTTGTGTGGCGGCTAAAGTTTTGTGTCACATGCATTTTTATGGAACTCGGAACAGGTAACTCGTGAGCCGAGCGATCCAGCTACAAGATTCCCAGCCAGAGTGTTGAATGGCTGCCTGATTTCTTCTTGCCATTTGGAGTAAAGGCAAGAGGAGAAAGGAGCTAAAGGAGAAACGTTAAACATGAGGGAGCTGGGGAACTGAAGGTCTGGAAGATTCTCAACCTCCCCATGAAGTGAAGAATTAACTTCACCCAAAACGAGGTGTGGCCTTTGCCCCAGCTCCTTGGGATTTCCTGAGTGACAGGCGTGTCTTTGCTCTCCATGGTGAGCCCCTGGGGCCACACCTGACGGTGTATGCCAATGAGATGACTCAGGCTCGGGGCTGGCCATGCCCGAACGGGCAACCATGCGATGAGAGGGTTGGGGCCATGTGAGATCAGCCTGACCTTCAGGGGAAGCGTGTGTGTTGGGGAGGTGGAGATGAAGACCAAGTCAACTACGTGGGCAATAATTCAGTCATGCCTACATAATGACCCTTCAGTGAAAACTCTGGACACCTGGGACATCTGGTTAGCTCAGTAGGTTGTGTCCGCCTCTTGGTTTCGGCTCAGGTCATGATCTCAGGGATTGAGCCCCATGTCAGTTCAGAGGGAGTCTGCCTGGATATTCCCTCCCTCTGACCCTCCTCCGGCTCATGCTCTCCCTCTGTCTCTCTAAAATAAATAATAAATCTTAAACAAAAAAACAAAACTGGACACCACAGCTTGGGTGAGCTTCCTGGTGTGGCAATATGCCATGTGTGCTGCCAGGAGCGTGACATGTCCCTGGGGTCATGAAAGTTTTGCATTTGGGACCCTCCCAGTCCCAGATTCCACCGTATGCATCCCTTTGTTGGCTATAATATTCTTTCGAAGTAATAAAACTATCATAAGTCTAGTGCTGTCCTAAGTTCCAGAGCTACTTTTAGCAAATTACTGAAACTGAAGGAGAGTCGGTGGGCCTCTCTGAATTTACAGGCAGCTGGTCTGAAGTGAGGGTGGCTCTGGGCATCTCCCTGCCCGCCAGCCACCCCAAGCTTGCAGCTGACTTTAGAAGTCTTGGACAGACTTGGCAGACAAGAGGACTGTGGCCTTCACCTTGAGTTTGGCTGACTCTGGGGACTCCCCAGGTGGCAGAGATGCTAAAACTGAGCAGAGAAGAACACGCTTAGCACGGCATGGTCTAAAGATGAAGCCCAGGGTGACTATAAAATTCTCTGTTAAGGCTTCAGGAAGATCAAAGGCGTTGCCTAGAGTATCCCTCAGTCAGATAACCTCGCTCTAGAGTTTAAGGATGTGCTTCACAGATCCCCTCAATCAGACAATGGGGCTTCTATTAAATTTCTGGGCACTGTCGCTCAGCATCTCAGCAAAAGCCCAAAGTGGAGAAGGGCTTATCTCAAAGAGATCATGGGCATGTCTTTGGTCTAAAGGAGTGAATGCCAAAGAGATTCACATAAGACCCACACTTTTTGTTGTTGTTGTTGAGATTATTATATAGACAGAAACGTTGCCAGTGTGGATTGGAGGGGACAGAGATGGTACTAAATGAAAAAAGACCTTTGGGCCACCAACATTCCCTAATGAGAAGGCAAGTCATGAAAACCCTCTCAGCTGCAAATACATATTACCCCTTATGAAAAAGCAAGGAGGACTCCAAGTAAGGAACCCAGAGTCTAGAGAGTAGAACCAAGAACCATGGAGAAAGGCCCTAGGAAGTAGTAGGAATGAGTTCTGATCAAGGAAATTCCCATAGTTGCCCAACCGGATTTCAAAACTGCTGTGGGCCAATGACACCTGTTCGTGCTCCAGTCCTCTCCCTCTTTTTGAATAGGGGACTACATGGCCTTACTCTGTGCCTGTCCCACCACTGTATGCGGGGCATGTGGCTGGCACATCACTTGTCTCTTTAGTTCACAGGCCAACAGAGTGAGAGCTTCACCACACCCAGACCCCATGTAGGTGACGAGGTTCCAGACATTAGGCTGATACTGTCACAGGAAGAGACTTTGAGGGCACTTGGGAGGGGGTGAGTGTGTTTTACGTGAGGGACAGACATGAATTATTGGGAGCCCCATGATCCTTGCCTTCTGGTGTATCTGGATGCCTTCTGCATTGTACCAGGGTTGGTCTGTAGGACCAATACAATAGTGTGAAGTGATGGTGTGTTGCTTCTGAGATTAGGTTATAAAAGACTGTATTTCCTGTCTTGGGCTCACTCTCCTTATCTCTTGGATTCCTTGCCTTCGGGGAAGCCAAGCAGCCTACATGGTAAGGAACCGAGGCCTCCAGCCAGGGCCAGTGAGGGACTGATGCCTGCCAACAACCATGTGGGTGAGCTTGGATGTGGATCCCCTAGCCCCACATGACTGTACCCCTGACGGAGAGCTTGACTTCAGCCTCACAAGAGACTCAGCAAAAACCATCCAGCTGAGCTGCTCCCAGATTCCTGAATCTCAGAAATGGTGTGACATGATAAATGTTAGTTGTTTCAAGGTGCTCAGTTTGGGGGTGATTTGTTATGGAGCAATAGAGAACTAATACATCATGTCACTGTCGTTCAACTAGCTGCTCGATCATCCAAACATTATCAGTCCATCTACCATCTATCCAGTGAATCAGTGGCCTAACTAACTATGCATCCAGACATTCATTATCCATCCATCCAGCCATCCATTTATATATCCGTCTAACCATCACCCATTCATCTATTCCCCATCATCCACCTAATGAATACTGTGGTCCATCCATCCATCCATCCCTCCATATGTCTGTCTAACTATCACCCGTCCATCTATCCACCATCATCCACCTAATGAGTACAATGATCTTTCTATCCATCCATCCATCCACCCATCCACCCATCCACCCATCCATCCATCCATCCATCCATCCATCCATCCACTCACCCCCTCAACCATGCTACTACCCTCTCTAATGCTCAGATATGTCAACCCCCAGAGCACAGGGGTAAAGACTGTCCCTTCCAGGCCAGCCCTTACCTGAGCTATATCTAGATCCGTCTCCACAGCCTCAAGGTCTTTCCCCGAGGCCAAGAGTTTGTGTGTATTCTCCATGTTCACGAGCGGTTCATCTGGGAGATCAGCCTGTGGGGAGAGAGTAGACACTTAAGGAAATCTGGAGCCTAGGAAATGTTAACAGTAAGATAGTCTGGACATCTGAGCTCAGGGGCAGAAGTGAGGGTTAAATGTCAGACAGCTGGGACACCAAGGGGGTCAAACAGCAAAAGCGAATGCATTCTGGACATGGGTGTTCAGAAGGTGGAAGTGGCCAGGGATAGACTGACAGGGAAAACTTGAAGATTTAAAGACCAAAGCCTGAGGCCAAGATATTCAGGCCCTCTTGGGAGTCTGGAGTCTGGGTAAAATGATGCAGAGTCCGCTATCCCAGTTGTAAAGGTGAGGTCAAAGGCCACAGTCTTCTTTCTCTGGTGGAGAGAAGATCTCGGGGGTGGGGGTTGGGTAAGAATGAGGAGAGTCAACACCAGATAATATGGGCCCCTGAGTCAAAGGTCACACTACCTGAACTCAAGTGAAAAAAGGAACTGCTATGGTATATTGAGCACTACTAAGTATCAGGTGTCTACTCAGCGCTTCCCATGAATGATCTCCATGAACCCTCACTGCAGCCAATGAGATGGCTACTTGCTATGATTCTCATTTTATAGATGAAGACACTGAGGGCCCACGTGTCCAGGGTAACACAGGTGGTAAGCGGCAGATTCAGGATTTGAATCCTGGTCTGTGTAATTATTTTTTTTAAGATTTTATTTATTTATTTGATAGAGCACAAGCAGGCAGAGCGGCAGGCAGAGGGAGAGGGAGAAGACTCCCTGCTCAGCAGGGAGCCCGACACAGGGCTCGATCCCAGGACCCCGGGACCATGACCTGAGCCGAAGGCAGACGCTTCATGGACTGAGCCACTCAGGCACCCATGGTCTGTGTAATTTAAGACAATAGACATTCTTGACTCTTTGAGAGCCTGGATGATTGGTCACAAGTGAGGAGCGGGGGCGGGGGGGGTCACCTGTGCCAGTCCCAAATAACACAGGTTTTGGTCCAGATAACAGTTGAAGAATCTGGGATCCAGGTCTTAAAGGAACCCTATCTCACCCTAACCTTCCCACTGCACAGAGGGAGCAACTGAGGCCCAGAGAACAGCAAGATTCAAGTCAAAGGCCAAAGCAGCCTGGATGCTGAGGGCTTACTTGGGAGGGACTGCTTACCGGAAGAGGGCTTTGGGGGCGCCGTGTGGCTGGGGGTACGCTGGGGGTGGCGGCTCCTGAAGTCCCGTCCAGGATGGGTGCCAGGAGGCGACGCAGGTCAGGGCTGCAGAAGCGGCGGGGGTCAGCGGCCAGGGCGGCTTCACTCAGGGCGGGGGGGTGCAGGAAGGCCAGGATCCGGGGACCAGAGGCATCTACGGGACACACAGATGGGGAGGACACAGGCTGGTCATCCAGGGCTGAGGGGCAGAGCCCTCCACACCAACCCCAGGGAGCCTGGTTGACATTTTCTATAAGCAGTCCAGGTGGAGGCTGTTCACAGTGCTGCGGAGCTGAGTTCTGGAGAAGCCTTGCGGGACCAGCTTCTATCCCCTCAGTTGCCAGACTGTGGTGAGCCCCTAGAGGGTCCTCGAGGGGCCAGTGTGGGGTGGGGGGCACACAGTAGGCTCGGGAGAGTAGCAACTGCCCAACGATGGGGAAACGTTTTAATATTTAAAATCAACACGGCCGGCCCAAGGCCCATGACTGACCCGATTCTCCACTAGCACAGAACAGCAATCAGCCACTCCATTCTGGGGCGCTCGCATATTAGGAGAAAAGACAGGCCCCAGGCCCTCAAGGAGGTTTTAAGGTCCCTGGAGGTGAGTTCTGAGCCAGAAAAGAAAAGGATATCAGTGACCCCACACCACACCCAGGAGCATGCGCTTCCAGCAACTGCTTGGAGAAGGTGACGGCCTTGAAGAACCAACAGGAAGAGAAGCTCGTCCAGGACTTGGGGGTCAGGTGGGGGAAGAAGGAAGAGGGAGAAAAGAACCAGACTCAGGAGGGTCAAGATTACTGGACGCCAGTGAGCAATGAGGTGGGAGCAGGGAACCAGCTGAAGGGTGGGGGCGATGGGGAGCCACAGCGGGATTCTGAGCAGAGGAGCAGCAAGACTGAAGCAGTCATCCCAGGGACACAGGAGAAGTAGAAGGACAGAAGAAAGAAGAGCATTCTGGGCAGAGGAAGCTGCCAGCACACAGGTCCTGAGGCATGAGAGTCTAGCATGTTCCAAGAGCACTAAGGAAGCGCTCAGAGAGAGAGTGAGAAGGGGAGGGAGGCGGAAGTCAGGTCACACAGGGCCTGTTGAGCTCCATTCTTCAGGCATCTGGGCTTTTCCCTCAAGCGTCCTGGGGCCACAACCCTTCCCAGTCCCAGCTCTGCCCCATACCAAGGCTGTCCCCGGAATTAGGGGCGTCCTTCTGGGAGGAGGTGCCCCGCTGGATGGGTCTGCGAGAGTGTTGCTCCGTTTGCTCCAGGGACAGCACCACTCCGGTCTCTTCCACCCGGCTGGGGTACAGGGCAAAAAGGGGAGCGGAAGTCAGGGAGGGTCCTTGGCCCCCCGGCCCAGGCAGCCCCCTCAGATGATATCCCGTCACAGGAGGCGATCTCCATCAGGGGCAGGAGGGCATTTTGCAGAAAATAATTTGCCACATTTACTTGTTTCTTTTACTGATTTAATTTTAGTTGAATGCTTTTTATTATAATAGCATTTAAAATAAAGTTATGTGTGTCTTCCCAAGCTCTCTCTGTGGAAGGAGACAGAAAAAAAAAAGGGTTGGCATTTAGCACAGCTTGAGGAGAGAGGGGGGAGAAGGGTGGGGGAATGAGGGACAGAGAAGGGGAGAGTCAAAAGGCATAAGAACGAAATATTCTCTTTATATTTACTTATAAACATATTCTTATAAATGATTGATGACGTATATATATTTAACATTCTTACATTACCAAATATGAAGAATTCAGAGGGATAGATTTTAATGAATAAGATTTTATTTATGAAGTTTCTATTCATAGACATTTTTCATATTCAAGGGAATGGATTTATAAATATATCCTTCTTATGTCCCCCGCGCCTCCCTTCCCCCCAGTCTCTAGCTGCTGAGACAGCCCAAATGTTCTGAGCAAATCGGCTTTTGGAGAATTGGTCAGGGGGCTGAAAACCAGGCCCTCATTTGCATCTGATTTGCATAACAATATCCAGGATGGAACGTGGGGGCTCTTTGAGGAGCTAGGCCCCTTCCCCACCCTTACCAAACCCCTTCTGGGCTGGACACATGCCAATTTAGGTTGGACCAAAGCCACACCATCCCCCTTGAAAAACACAAGCACGCACATGGCCTGGATGTATACACATGGTTCGCACGAGCACAAACAGGAGCACTCATATACACCCAGGTGTATACACAGACAGATTGTGTGCATAATCCCTACTCTCATGCTGACACACGTGCATATTCGGCACATGAAGTTCACTCATTCGTTCATTCCATAAACATGTCCTAGAGCATTAGTACTGTCTGCTGGCTAAGAGCAATGGCTCTACAGCCAGTGACCGGGGTTCAAATCCCAGCCATGCCACTCTGAAGTTGTGTGACCTCAAGCATGTGGCTGAACCTCTCTGTGCCTCATTTTCCTCCTCTGTAAAGAGGTAATATAATAATACCTCCTCCTGGGTGCCTGGGTGGCTCCGTCAGTTAAGCGTTGGCCTTCAGCTCAGGTCATGATCCCAGGGTCCTGGGATCGAGTCCCACATCGGGCTCCCTGCTTCTCCCTCTCTTCCTCCCCTGTTCATGCTCTCTCTCTCTCAAATAAATAAATAAAATCTTAAAAAGATAATAAATACCTCCTCCCCAGGTGGTTAGGAGGCTTAAGTGGGCTAACACACATAAAATGCACAGAATCATGCCTGACACGTGGGGAGCTCTCTGTAAGTATTTGCGATTCTTGTTTATTGAACAACTACTAGGTGCCAGGCGCTGTTCTAGGTGCTGAAGATTCAGCAGTGCCTCTTGTACATGAGTTTTATTCTTATAAAGCAAATTCTCACCGCAGTGGAGCGGGGCTCGGGTCTGGAAGGGGAGGGGTTTTTATACTACAAAGTAGAAGCACCTGGGCACACAGAGACAGCCACACAACTGCACACCACACAACACGTACACAGAACAAGGACAGTGAACACCATGTACTCCTTATTTCACTGTCATTAAGTAAGCTATTCCTTCCTCAGCCATGTCTGCCAATCAAAGTGAACTTTTCGGGCCTGCTCTTTGCTTATAAGTACAGAAGACTGAAACCACAGCGCCTGGCCCTAGAAAGGCAAATCTTCACGAGGAATAAAAGGAGTTTCCAGAAGAGGCAGGGGCAGGCCCCCTCTCCTTTGCAGTGACAATGGCGAGGCCTCTTGCCACATCGACAAGTTATTCGAGGACTCTGATTTGGAAAGGTGTTCAAGTGAGAACGTTCCACAGATGACCCGTCTTGCTTTCTTGTGCAGTACAAAGACACGTATGGGTGTTCCTGCTACCCGCTTCTTTGTTTTAAGTAGCTGCCACGCCCAGCATGGAGCCCAACGCGGGGCTTGAACTCACGACCTTGAGATTGAGACCTGAGCTGAGATCAAGAGCCGGACGCTTGGACGCTTCACCGACTGGAGGCACCCAGGAGCCTCTCCCCACTTCCGTTTTCTAATAGAATCTCTCCTTGATCAAAAAGACGTAGGGAAACTCCTAAGGCTTTAGAAATTGATACCATGTCCTGGAAGATAATTTTCAAAGAAAAGCTGTAATTCTGCCTTCTGTGCTCATTTGCTGCCCCTCGTCACAATGTAGTCATGGTGAAAAACTTCGAATACGCCGAGTGCAGTGGAAGAGAGGCTGTGATTTACCGCTGCACATCCATTAGAATGGTTAAAATTAAAAGCAAAGAAGACAAAAACAGATGACACAAAATGCTGGCAGCCATGCAGAACGGGAACCCTCACATTGCTGGTGGGAAGGCAAAACGGTGCAGCCTTTTGGGAAAATGACCTGGTAGTTTCTTATGAAGTTAAATATACACTGACCATGCCTAGGTGTTTACCCAAGGGAAATGAAAACATGATCTCACGAAATCTTCTATGAGAATGTTTACAGTAGCTTTTTTCGTAATCACCCGAAATAGGAACCGGCCCAAATGTCCTCCAACTGGCGAACGGGTAAACAAACTCTGGTCTGTTCACATTCATACCACAGGACACACCCAGCATTCAAAAGGAGCGACTGATACAGCAGAAATACATTTTACATATATTATGCTAAGTGAAAGAAGCCAGACTCAAAATGCTCCATCCTGCAGGGTTCTATGAACAGGACATTCTGGAAAAGGCAAAATGCTAGGGGTCAGAGAACAGCTCGGTGGTTGCCAGGGACCTGGGGCGGTGGGGGTGGGATTCACTATGACAGAATTTTTTGGGAGATTCTCTATAGCTTGACTGTGGAAGTGATTCCACAATCCCACGCCTTTGTCAAAACTCAGAACCGGACACCAAAAAGTATATTTATTATATGTAAATTATACTTCAATTTTTAGAAAGCAAAAACCCCCATGATTACACGTGCATGGGTGTGCGCAGACACACCTATGTGTCACGCATGGTCTACACACATGGACATGTGAACACTCTCTCTCACAGTCGTGGGCACACACACACCTATCTGCACCCATGCAGACCAGACCCACGCGCACACCCCTCCCACTTACCTGATCAAGAAGTGGACGCAGACGATACTCTCAGACTGGGGACCCCGGCCCCCTGACACCACTGTGGCCTGAGTCTGGGTCCACAGATAGCCACCACTCCGGGCCAGGAAGCGATACTGCCCCGTTACTGCCTGGCCCTTGCTCAGCACTGGGGAAGGGGACGGGGAGGGGTCAGGGCCATAGAAAGGGCACATGGGGAGAAAAGGTGCTGGGGGCAGGGGCTTGGGTATGAGGGGACCAGGGAAGAGAAGGTTCCTTGGGGCGTGGGCCGTAGGGAGCTGGTGTCAGGGTTGGGAGGAAGGCTCCCTGGAGCACGGGGAACTGGGGGACTGGTTTCAGAGTGCCAGGAAGTCTCACGTACGGGTGTGGATGCTCTGGCCAACGGCGTCCGAGTCCAGAGCGTGAATGTACTCATAGGCGGAGCAGCCGATCAGGTCATCGGGGCTGTAGCCAGCGACCTCCGCGATCCTGGGGTGGGTGCAGTGGAGCCTGGTCAGTTCAACTGGCTGAGGTGGAGGGTGGGGCTGGGGCACACGGGGATGAAGCCAGCATGACAGGGACAGACAGGGATGTAACAGAGAGAAAGGGAGAGTAAGAAAAAGAAAAGGGATTATGATAGGCTGAATAACGGGCCCTGAAGAGGTCTGCCTCCTAATCCCGGGGACCTGTGACTGTTGTGACCTTACAGGGCAAGGGGACTGTGTGGGGCTGATTAAGTGCCGGGTCTTGACACATGGAGCTTCACCTGGACGAGCCTGGTGGGCCCCATGTGGCGACGGGGGCCCTTACAGAGGGGTACGGAGAACAGGACAGGTTCTGTTCTGTTCTGTTCTGATGGAGGCGGATGGCGGGGCCATGTGTTTTGAAGATGGAGAAAGGGGCTCCAAACCAAGGAATGTAGGAAGATTCCAGAAGCATTTAAGGCAAGGAGCCTCCAGAAGGAATGCGGCCCTTGACTTTAGCTCCATGAGACTCATTTCAGGCTTCTGACCTCAAGAGCTCTGAGATGGTATGTGTTGTGTTGAGCCCCTTGGCTTGTGATGATTGTTACAGCCGCAGCAGGAAACGGACAGGGGCGGTGGGGATGGAAAGAGTAAAAAAGGAAGAGGGAAAAGTAGCGGAGAAGACAAAGGAAGAAAAGAAAATCAGAAAAAGAAAGATAGGAAGAAATGAATAAGGGGCGCCTGGGTGGCGCAGTTGTTAAGCGTCTGCCTTCGGCTCAGGGCGTGATCCCGGCGTTATGGGATCGAGCCCCACATCAGGCTCCTCCGCTATGAGCCTGCTTCTTCCTCTCCCACTCCCCCTGCTTGTGTTCCCTCTCTCGCTGGCTGTCTCTCTCTTTCAAATAAACAAATAAAATCTTAAAAAAAAAAAAGGAAGAAATGAATAAAATAAAAAGTAATAATGATGATAATGATTAAAAATATACACTTCTAGGGGCGCCTGGCTGGCTTAGTCGGTGGAGCACGTGACTCTTGATCTCTGGGTCATGAGTTCAAACCCACTTAATAAAAAAAAATTTTTTTTTTTAAACACACCTCGATAGCGTTCTGCACCAGGCAATGCACAGGGTGCTCAGAATAGCTGCTCTAAGGAGGTTCTGGTATCACTCCATAGGACAGACTAGGAGAGCACGGCACAGAGAGGTGCCTGCGTTTGGCCAACGGTACACAGCCAGGCTTTACACCCGAGCCAACGGAGCCCAGGCTTGCCACTCCCAAGCACGACCCCAGGGCGAGGGAATGAGGGAAGATGCAGGAACACGAAGGGCCGAAGGGAGAGAGGGGAAGAGGAAGGAAGAGAAGGAGAGAGAAAGGGGAGGACTGGGGGGGGTGGTGGTGATGAATAAGGACAGTGTGCTGAGTGCTGCCTTCCGTGCTGGGCACCGCACTAACTGCTTTACGCGCACTGACTCATTCAAGGAAAGCAACAGAAGGACAGGGAGGGAGTAATGAAGACTCAGAGGGGACACGGAGAGAACCCAAGGTAAAAAGGCCCACAGAGAATGCCAAGACAGCCAGCCACACAGAGACGAGATAGATGGCATCAGAGAGAGACGGAGATGGACCAGAGGGAGAACCAGGGGGCAGGAGAAGAACCAGGGAGGGACCCCGGGCAGAAAGGAAGAAAGGAAGAGGAGAAGCCAGGCCAGTGGAGGGGTGGAGAGGTGGGGGGCAACGGGGCTCCTGCCCACCTCTCATCACAGTAGGTGAACTTCATGTCCAGGCTGTGGCGGCTGAGGAAGGCCCCCCGGCCCAGTGGGGGCTCCAGGCTGCCCGGGTGGGGGATGGCTTCACAGATGAGCACCAGGCATTGCAGGGGGGGCTCCAAGTTGGGGCTCCCTGCTGGGGAAGTCTGCGCAGGGGGCTTGTAGGCCCTCATGTGTCCAGAGCAGTGCAGCACCTGGTTGGCGTGAGGGGGACGAGGCACAGATGCACGTGGGCCTGGGGCCCCACGGGGCTGGGAGGTATGTCCCTGGGGTCCCCACGGGGAGCTGAGGAGGAGAAACCCCTGCCCCTCCTCCCAGCCAGGCCCCGCCCACCTTCCAGGTGGCCGCCTTGAGGTTGAGGGTGCGCCCGCGGCTGGTGAGGGTGCTCTTCATGCGCAAGGAGAAGCACCGCTCGGTGGGGGCCTCCGGCTTCTTTTTGGACAGGCCTGGGGAGGGGGTGAGCAGGTCGCCAGGCAGCTCTGGACAGGGCCCAGTTCCCTCCAGCGCCCCGCCAGCCTCTTTCCCAGAGTTGAGACCTGGAGCCAGGGAGGGGCCCCCGGGGGAGGGAAAGCTCCTTCAGACACCCCAGGGCAGGGCCGTGCCCCCTCTTCTCGTTTTCCTCAGTCCAGTCCTCCAGAGGAGGGGATAGGCTGAGGGGCGGGTGGGGCCTCGGCTTCTACAACCCGGGTCAGAGGCCTCCAAGGAACTTACTCTGCCGGGGGGTCAGGGCGTCCTGGAGCTCCTCCTGGTCACACGGATGGATGAAATCAAAGATACTGTGTCCGATGAGCTCAAGCTGCCGGGGAGGGAAGCAGGGGGTGGAGGAGGACTTTTACCGTGTCCTCCTTCCCATCCTCACCATCCCTGCCCTGATTGACAAGCCCGGATTGCTTCACTAGTCCGTCCATTCACTCACTCACTCACTCACTCACTCACTCACTCAGTCGGCTCAGCAACCATCTCTTCAGCACCCACTATAGCCAGGCCCTCTTCCAGATGGGCAGACAAAGCTGTGACCACACAGACAAAATCCCTGCCTCTCAGAGCTTACTGGCTAGCGGAGCAGATGGTCAAAAAGGAAACAAACAAACAAACAAAACACATATAAAACAATATGGTAAATAATAGGAAGAAAACTAGCGTAAGGCCATGAAATGATGGCATGCTATCTTAGAGGCCGTAGTCAGAGTCCATGTCTTGAGGTGATATTTAAACAAATTGCTGACCCAAGCCAGTGAAATGGTCATGTGGCTCTCTGGAGTGTTCTGGAAAGAGGGAACAGCAAGTGCAAAGGCCCTGAGGTGAGACCCCATTCAAATCCCACCTGTTTGGCAAGCCAAAGATAAGGCATGTTGTTTCAATTCAGGAAATGGGCATGGTGCTGGCAGGGGGGGACTCAGATGGAAGGGGGCCCACACAGCTCACAGTCCAGTGGTGGTGCTGACTGGGGAAGAGGGATCTCTCTCCTCTGATAGCACCTCCCGGAGCTGGATTCAAATCCTGGCTCTGCCACTTCCTAGCTTTGGGGCCTGCAGACATTCACCTCTCTGAACCCAAGAAGAGCTCAAGCTAACAGAGAAATTGGTACCAGGAGTGGGATAAGAAGGCAGGAGAAAGGAACAGATGCCAACTCTGGAGCCCATTTATGTGAAGTAGGAAAAAGAATGATAACTCTCCTGTGGGGCATGCTGTATGGGTTAGCTGAAATCAGTTCTCACCTCTGTCTCCTGCCTTGCCATCCCCAGACCCTTGCTCATATTCCTCTTCTCCCACCCAGGGCCCTGCACCCCTCCCTGTGGATGGACCCTCAGCCTTATCCCTCCAACTCTACCTCTGCGTGCACCAAGAGGGAGCTTTTCAAATCATAAATCCAATTCTGCCTCTCTCACAGCCTCTCCCCTGCTGAAAATCCTTCCACGGTTCCCCAGTGCCCTGGCAATACACCTAATTTGGCCCTAAATTATCTAGCTCTGTTGACCTCTCTAGACTTTTTTCTCTCACCTTTCCCATTGTACTCTGCACTTAGCCAGGATAAACATCTTTACTTCCCCTGAATGCTCCGTTTTATCTCACCTCTGGGTCTTTGCATGTTCTGTTCCCTCAGCCATGCACATTCCCAGTCTTCGCTGTTCCCATCCATTCCCCATACCTTCTGACTGGGCTAAGTCCTTCAGGTTTCAGCTCAGATGTCTTCTTTTCCAGGAAGCCCTCGACTTCCCCTGAGGGTGCCCCCTTCCCCTGGCTCGCACGGCCCCCTAGGCTGCCCCATCCCAGCCCTGACCATTCTGCATCTTCCTGTCTAGTGACACATCTGTCTCCCTTCTGTGCTGTGAGCCCTGTAAAGACAGGGCTAGAGCAGTCTCGGTCACCTCTGTATCCCGGCATCACCTGCACAGGGCCAGGCACAAAGCAGGCAGCTCCTCTCACCTGACTGAGGCCCAGGTGTTTGCTGACATTCTCCGACAGGTAAGCCATGTCTCCCTCGGCAGTGAGCACCATGACGAAGCCCTCCAGGGCCTTCAGGTAGCAGGCATCCAGAGCTTCGCCCCCTGCTCCCACCTGGTTCCACTCCCCTGGTGTCCGGGCCAGGGTGGATGGGGTGTCTCTAGTCAGCCACAGAGCCACCCTAGCTAGCCTCCCTCTGCCTTCCCTCACTCAGAAGAACTTACAGGTACCCCCAGGTGAGCAAGAATATATGCCAGTGGTTTGGGAGTCCCCAGGAAGGGGGCAGGGCCACCAAGGGTTATGATCCTCAGAGGGCAGGGCTTCCCAGGGGCACAGAATTCTAAGGAGGTGGGGTCTCCCACGAGAATCTAATTCTAAGAGGGTGGGCCTCCTAAAAGGACAGACTTCTAAAAGGATGGGATTCCCAGGGGCCAAAGTTTAAGGGGCCAGGGGCTAGAGGAAGTCAGAATTCTAAGGGGAGCAGCCTCCCAGGGGTCCAGAATTTCAGAATTCTTGGGGCAGGACCTTGTGGATGGGTAGCATTCTAAAGAAGCAGGGACTCCCAGGTGACAGAATTGTAAAGGGGTAGAGCCACCCAGAAAAGTAAAATTCTATGGGGCAGGGAAGTCTCATGGGCAGAGCCTGCCAGAAGATGGCTCCACATTCCTCGTAAATAAAATCTTTTCAGGGTCCTGGGGATTCCAAGGTGTGTGTGTGTGTGTGTGTGTGTGTGTGTGTGTGTGTGTCTCAAAGCCCCCTGCAGGGTAGAATTTGGGTGGGAATTCAAGAGGATGGCTACTAAGGGAAGGGGCAATGGACCTAAGGAGCTAGGGAAGGGACTCTATAAAGTGGTCATTAAAAATTGGGCAGCTAAGCCTCCCAGGGATATTTATTGCAAGAAGGTTTCCCTGGGGACCAAATCCTAAGAGTTGAAGCACCTAAGGGAGTTAGCTGGCCTCCTATTCCTAGAATTCCGACTCGAAGGAGGTGGGGCTTCCCAAGGGGCGGGGCCTCACACGTGACCGACTACTGAGGGGCGGGGCCTCGTCAGGGAAGCGGCTCCCAGGGGGTGGGGCTCCGCCGGGAAGACGTTAGGGGGCGGGGCCTCGTCAAGGTGGGAATTCCCGGGGGCGGGGCTCACCTGCGGCGCAGAGGCGGTGCATGCGCAGGTAGCTGATGGTGAGGCGCATGATGGAGGCCTTGTCCAGGTGGGCGCTGACCCCGCGCGCGAAGGGCAGCGTGTGTGCCAGCTGGTACAGCACCTCGGTCTCCTGGCTGCGCCGGCTGCGGGCCGCATCCCGGGACTTCTCCTTGCGCAGCTCCGTGCTCGACCTGCGGGCATCGGCAGCGTTCACTGGCGGCGCCCCCGGAAGGGAAAGAGTTGGATGGGACATGCACGTGGGGCGCTGCCACATGGGGCCCGGGCTCACTGAGGGCAGGGCCGCGACCGTGCAGGTCTCGCTGTGTGGCCCGGGCGAGTTCCCAGAGCTCTCTGGGCCTGCGAGAGTTATACTCTGGGGCAGTTCCTAGCCTCGGATTTTATCTGTCCCTGCGCCAGCCCATGCTGCCCCCAGCGCCTCGCTCTCTGAGGCGTGCCCAGGGCCGCTGTCCCCTCCCTGACTTATCTGCTGTTTGTTCCCCGGGCTTGGGACGCCTGGGGGACAGGGAGGCCTCCTGCTGAGAGGGGGCTGGCCGAGCTGGCCCCAAGCCAGGGAAGGGAGGGAACATGAAGATGTCAGCAGCCTCTCGGCCCCCTGCCCTCCAGCCTCCCAGAACCCCCTCTCCTGCCCTTTCCCCTCCTCAGCTGAGCTGAATCCTCAGAATCTTAGAACACAGATCTCAAAGTCCAACCAGCCACCAACAGGGGCCCTGCCGATGTGACACACCAAACCAACCCCAGTGTTCTGTGGAGCCAACAGCTAACCACTCACCCTTACCCCTTAAACCACTTCAAATGCCTGACTTCTACATGTGGGATCCGGGGTAGAAGGATGAGATTGTTTTGTCCGAAATATCTGCCACTTATCCAGCTTTTTCCCATCTGTTCCCTGTGCCAAGTGGGTAACTTACATTAACCCATTAAGACCTCAGACAACCCCAGAAAGAAGGTAATAACATTATCCCCCTTGAACAGATGAGGAAACCAAGGCACAGAGAGGTTGCAGTGTTTGCCCCTAAGGAGTGAAGCCAGGTTTGAACAGTGGTCTGCCTGAACTCTCAGTTTTCTCTGTTCCATGGGCCTGGGTTTATCTCCAGGTTAGTGCTTCTCACTGTCTTAAATGTCTGAATCCAAACAACATAGTACAGTATGTATAATCTTTTCTATATTTATATTGATAAAACTATTAATAAGCAGTTATGATTTGCTGAGCATGCGTGTGTCTGGCACTGTTCTAAATACTCTGCAATCACAGAAGGCACCTTAAATTTCCATTTCACAAAGGGGACACTGGGGCTCTGAAAGGTAAAGTCCTTTGTCCAAAAAGTCACAAAACTAGTAACTGGCAGAACCAGGATTTGAACTCAGGCAGTGCGGTTCCAAAGCCTTCCTTCTTCTGATTCCTTCCTTGTGACCCACCCCGGGGAAGCAGAACTCCAGGAAGGGAGGCTGTCCCTTCCAAAAACCAGAGGCCACTCCTGGGGATGGCATCAACCTCACCCCCAAGCAGGAGACCTGCAGCCCCACCCACAACACGATGAGGAGAGGAGAGGGGAGGGGACTGTCCTGTCAGGCTGCAGAGGGAAAAAACTCCTTGCAACCAGTGGGAGGCACAGAAGGGGGCAGGCTGGGTGGAGGGGTGGAGGGAGCCAGCAATCACCCCCATCTCCTCCCTCCTGGCTGGTGGGAGGCAGGGGCCTCCAGTCCTGCTCTGCCCAGAGGACATTCCGTCCTGTCCTGTTCTGTTCCAGCCCTGTTTGTCTTCCTGCCCAGAGGGTGGGGGTGGGCGGGCCTCACCGAGCCGGGGGCCCAGACAGAGGGAAGAGGGAGTGGGAAGGGAATGGGAGTGGGGCCGGCCCCCCACCTCCCGGGCAGCTGGGCTCTGTAATCCTCTCCGTGGCAGACTTCTCCCTCCATAGAAGGAGCCAGCTGGTGGCTGCAGCAGGACCCTCCTTCCAGCTCCCAGACTGGTCTCCGGATGTTCTTCTGACAGGAAGTGTGGGCCTCTCGCTGGCTTCAGAGACGCCTGGGTCTCCGGCCTTTCGTTAAACGGAGTAGGGAGGAGTTCGTCCGGTGCAGGGTTCCAGTCTCGCCTCTGCTACTTACGAGCTGTGTAACTTTGGGACAAATTGCAGGCCTTCCCTGAGCATAACGACACGACCCCACAGGGCTGTTTCAAAGATCACATGAATTCATATACGTCAAGGACTTAGAAGAAGGCCTGGCAATTGATGAGTGCCACGAGAAGGCTAAGCTTTCTACTATTCCCTCTTTTGTCGACATCAGCAATAGAAAGCTCCGGAGTCTCCTGTGCACGGGAGAAACCCGTGGGCTTTGGTGGTAACCCTGTGGTGTGGTGTGTGTGCCATCACACACACAACTTTTACACAAGTGCCTTGGAAGCAGACCAAAGCTTTCATCATGAGAGTCATCACCATGATCGCTTTGCTGTGCTGAGCACTCAAGGAGCTAGAGACCCCCTTAAGTCCTCTCAATAGCCCTATGCAGCAGGAAAAGTGATCTCCCTTTCTCAGGGCCTGAACCCGAGGCTCTGAGCAATGCCATCACTGGCCCAAGTAACCCAGCCGGTAATCAGGGCCCCCACCACCATGCAACTATGTCCCACCCATCTCGGCGAGCCCATCGTGTAACTACTTCTACCCAGAATGCTGTCTGACTTGGACACAGTTTACTGCAACCTGTGGAGTACCCTGCCCCCAAAGATCGGTTCCCTCATTGCTTCTTATTTTGATGTGGTTCAGGGGAGGGGAGGTATGACCCCCCGTTTTCCAGGATATGTCACTGAGGCTCAGAGAGGCAGTCACTGGCCCAAGGCCACACATCTAGGAAGCAGATGAGCTGGGATCTGAACCTGACTTTAGGGCCCATGCTCTTAAATGCCATGTCTGGGTGGGCACGTCCATCCCAGGGGCCCCCACCCTGTCCCTCCTTTGCCCAGTGGCCTCAGTGCCTTCCCCTTGTCCCACCTCTGCTGCCTCCGGATTTCCCCAGCTGGCCAGTCTCCCCCACTGGCCCCATGCCCAGCCCTGGTCCAGCCCCCTGGCACTCTGCCCAGCTTGGGACGTGCAGCTGGAACCCTGCCACCCTTCCTCTGTGTTCCAGCAGAGAACAGGGGGCGGGGCCAGGGTCTGGAGGCCCCAGGGTGAGGCCTGGGAATGGGGGCTGGGGCCCAGTGGCCCCCCCGCCCCCGCCCAACCAAGAAAGGGAGAAGCCCATCTCTGAAGAAACTGCCACCCGAGAGCAAAGGCAAGGAGAAAGTAGGAAGACCCCAAACCAGACTCAGGGCTGCTCTTGGCCCTCTCTCTTCTGACCCTGAGCTGGGTAGTGATGGTCTTAGACCCCTCTTGGCCCAGCGAGGCCAGAGGCAGGGTTTGGGTTTGAGAAAGGACTTGGGGTGGGGTCAGTCAGGAGGAGTCTCTCTGCCTCTGCCTCTGTTCATTCCCAAGGACATGGTAATCCAGTGGGGTGCCTATACCCAAAGTCCTATCTTCTCCAGGAACCCTCTGATCTGGGGGGCACCCGGGCCCTTATACCCATCAGGGACATCCCAAGAACATCTCTGCCTGGGGTGGGATGGCAGTAAGGCTGAGCTGGAAGAAGGGAAGGGGTTGAGGAGGTATGGGGGCCCACTCACCATCACCCAGGCCCCCTTTGGCCCAAATGCCATCCTAGGGATGCAGGAGGGGACGGAGCGTGGCCGGGATTCGGGTGCGAGTTATGAGTGGGTGGTGCGCAGCACTGGGATGACACCACAGGAAAGGGTTGGCCTTGGGGAGGGGGGAGCGCCCCAGCTCAGCCAGGAGGGGCCCCCACCTAGCCAGGAGGGGGCGCTGGGAGGGGCTGGGCTGAGGCTGGCCCAGAAGGGGTGGGATGGAGTTCTCTGGCAAAAACATGGGGGTGTGGGCAGATCCAATCAGACCTGGGAAGCCAGGGAGGAGGGAAGGGGGTGAGGCTTCCTGGATGCCTCAGATTGGACAAGGGAAACCAAGGGCCTGCAAGATTTTCTGGGGCTCCATGAAACATGGTCAGATAGACCCCCTGGCATTGGACCCAGAGCACTCAGCAGATCTGCACCTGCTGGGAGATGATCACAGAAACCAGGAGGTTTCTGGCCAGG
>NW_024424341.1:54980685-54986416 GCF_017311325.1 Ursus maritimus | reverse complement strand
CAGCAGGGCTTGCACTGAATTAGGCACAGCACCCTCCATGGGGGACTCCCCAAATAAGGCTTGGATGGTGTGCCCCTGTCCATAGTCACAGGCACTGAGTGGGGGTGGAGAGGGAGATAAGGGTCTAGACTTTGGGAAGTGGGTCAGACTGTTTCTCTGTTATTAAAAAGGGTGATTCTACCTTTCAAAAGGATACAGAAAGGTCCCTGGGAACGGTCCCAGACAGCTTCTGAAAGGGGAAACCCCCCCCCCTGCTTATTTCTAGGGAAACCAAGGTTTGAGAGACTGTCAGGGAGCATCGAATTGTAAGGGATCTCTCTGCTCTTGAACCTAGAAGCTGACTTTCCATTCCAAGGGACGCCCTGGATCTGGGAAGGTTTAGGTACCCCATAGGATATACCCTAGGATCCCCAGGGTCCGGGGGCAAGGAACAAACTCAATTCTGGAAATTTGGAGGCCAGTAAGTTCAATACGTGAAAGGAGAATGCCTTCCGCAGAAACCCGGGAACTACTCGAACACAAGCACCCCCAATTCGGTAGCGACCCTAACCAGGAGAGAAAGCGAACCCGAGGCAGCAGGAAATTGGGGATCACTACCCTGAAGTCACTCCAGGCTAGAGGGGCGGGGCAGCCGGGGACTTCGGGAAATCCCCTTCGCCTGCAATCCCGTAGGGTGGAGGGTGCGGCGGGGATGTGCCTCCAACCGCGCGTCCCGGGGCGTCCTCGGCTTGCACCCGCGCATCCCCCACCCGGCTCAGGGGTCCCTGGAAGGAGAGCCCCCCGCTTCCCATCATTCCTGCCCCGAATCCCAGTACCTTGCGCGCTGTAGCCCCAGCGCCATGGCTCGCCGTCGCCGCTCCGGAGCCCTTCGAGGCCCCTAGCCCCCTCCCCTGGCCCAGCGAGCCCCCTCCCCAGCTCCGCCCCCCGCCGCGCTGTTGGCTGCGCCGCGCCCGGCCCGCGGCTCCGGTTGGACGACGGGTGTGTCACTTCCGAGAAAGAGGCGGGACCAGAGGCGAGGACCTGGAACTCCCGGAGTGGGGGGATACCGCGGCGCACACCGCCCCCCAGCCACACCCCTAGCCGCGGACTTCCTCGGCAGTGTAGCCCGCAAGGTCCGCGGGGCGCGCCTCCTGGCCCAGCCTCTCTCGCCAAGTTCCGACACCAGCCCTCTCCCGAACCCACCCAGTTCGCTCTGACGCTGACACCGCACCCTCTAACCCTCACCCCAGGCCTACCCCTCCATTTCCCACCCCTGGTTGGGCCCCTCAGACCACCAGTCCCACCCCCTGCAAGTCGCCCAGCTCTGCCTCCTCCGACTCCCCCTCCTTATCCACTGAGAACCCCCGCTTCTCGCCACCCCACCCCAGCTCTACAATCCCTCCCGCTCTGTACCCCACCATTCCCTCTAGGTCCGCTGCTCCTCTGCCCCCATCCCTGCAGCCAGTACCCCCACCTCACCCCGCTCCTCCAGTCTGGCACCCTTTGTACCCCAGCCCCACCTCCTTGCCTCCCTAACTCCCTTTTCAAGTTCCCAGTGTTGAATGATTAAGTTTATGTCAAGTAAGTATGTAAAACCCAAACACACCCACTTTTTAAAAGAGCAGAGAAATGGTATCTTTCTACTAGTGAAGTACGAAGAGAGAGATACAAGGTCACCAAGGAGTGGCCAAAGCATTAGGACTGGCTAGGGAACAGTGTGTGTGTGTGTGTGTGTGTGTGTGAGAGAGAGAGAGAGAGAGAGAGAGAGAGAGTGAGTGTGTGTGTGGGGGGGACGGTTTACTGATCCACAGGGGACTGGTATTCTGGATGCAGCTTTGGACAGGGAAAAGGATACTATAGCCAAAGTTTGTAGGATTTGCCCTCCCCAGTATCTCACTCAGTTTTCTTGTGGGGAACCACTTCTCTCAGTTCTCACTCTATTTGATTTGAATAGGGCTGGCCATAACCCACCCCTCGACCAGCTCCAGGAACATAGGATCCAAACCTAGCCAATCAATTTATTCTGTTTCCCTGGTCATAGTGATTGGTTCAGGGAAGACATGTGACCTAACCTAGCCCAATGAGAACCAACCCTGAGACATTTGCTGCAACTAAAGAAAAAGTTTCTTTATTTCTGCCAGAGTTGCCCAGCTGGTGGGAGGTGAGCTGGTCACCAGGAGAGAAGCTTTATGAGATGAAGTCAATACAGAAGCAAGCAGAAATTAAAGTCTGTGAAAGACAGTCTTGACGCCAGCACTTGGGTACCTGGATCCAGCTGTACCTGAACTCCACTTTAATCTCAGAACCATTATGGGTTGTTTTTTAGGTTTTGTGTGTGTGTGTGTGTGTGTGTGTGTGTGTGTGTGTGTTTGTTTGTTTGTTTTTGGCTGTTGCCATTAAATATTACTTTATTCATTTACTTTGTGCTGAGATTAGTATGAACTGATTTCAGCTGCTTTCACCCAAAAGAAAGAATCTTGATAAACAGAGAAAATATCTCCCACGCTCCAGTGTGGAGGCATGTGGAGTATGAGAAAACAAGAGGCCTAAATTAGAAAGGGCTGCAGGGGAAGCAGTGTCCTACATGCGGAAGCAGGGGCTATGCAAGCTATAGCAGAGAGCCAACGTGAGGATGTACAGCACCCGAGGAAAACTGGCACTTAAACACACATCAAAACGGAATTTACAAATATGTATGGACGCACCAGGCATCTATGATCTAGATTAGCCTTAAGCTTCACTCAGTGGTTCCTGCCAGCTAAGGCAATAGGGGAAATGTGTTCGTTGAAATGGTTTCCAATTTTTGCTCAATGGATGTGTTCTTGTTTGTCTGGAGAAACAAGGTTTGTTCTTGGAACTGAAGTTTAGCAGAGACCTTTTTGATATCAAAATGTAGAGTGATCTGAGCCACCAGCGACTGTGGGAGCTCCGTGGAGGTGCACCACCCAGCCTGTCAAGAAGGTTTCCTAAGGAGGAGACATCTGAACGAATAGGATGAATAGCAGTGAGAAAGGTCAAGAGAGGGCTAGGGAAAAGCACTCTGGGCGGAGGGAAGAGAATATAATGGTGTGGAGGCAAGAGAGCTTGGTTTGGTGAGGGACCTGAGAAGGAGACTGCCTGCGACCTGGAGTGTAAAGAGAAGGGGGGGGGGATGGTGAGGTGGTGCATACAGGGGAGATGGAACCAGGTCTGAAAGACATTAAAGACTGGGCCATCTCCTGAGGGCACTAGGGAGCCATGGCAGAGTTTTGAGCAGGACAGGAACACAATGTGTGCCTTATAAAGATTCCTCGGGTTGCTCTGTGGACAGTGGATGACAGAGTGAGGCAGGGGGTCAGAGAACAGGAAGGAGGCTGGGTATAAAGAAGACCGGGGCCAGGGAAGGGGCTGTGGGGGGGGGGGGAAGGAGAGGAGATGGACTGAAGAGATATTGAGGTTCACCTATCAACACATCAGTATGTCAATATGAGTAACAAACTGTAACACACCCATATGGTGAACAGCACCCGGCAAGAAGGGTGAACTGCTAACACACATACAACATGGATGAATCTCAAGACCATTATGCCGAATGAAAGAAGCCAGACAAAAAAGACGTATGCTGTGTGATTTCAAGTACACGAAGTTCCAGAATAGGCCAGGCTGATCGCAGGTGGGGAAAAAAAATCAGGACAGTGGTTCCTTATCTTGACAGAGTTTGGGTTACAAAGGTATAGGTTATTTGGCAAAACTCAGCAAACCGTACTCTTAAGATTTGTGCATCTTGCTGTATGTAAGTTTTACCTCAAAATGGAAAAATGGGAAGAGCAAACAAATACTGAGAGACAGGCAGAAAGACTCGGGGGACAGAGTGACGAACACGCAGGAGGCACTGTTGTAGGCACTGGGGATATGGTGGTGAACAAGACAGGTCAAGATCCCTGACCTGCCTTCATGGAACCTACACTCTATTTGGGCAGACAGACTATACACAGAAACATAAGTGAAAGATATAGTACATTATGTAGTGACAAGTGCTATAGAGAGATGGGACCCGGAGAATGGAGGGCGTAGTGATTTTTGGCAGCAGGAGCCATAATTTTAAATGGTTTGGTTATGGAAGAGCTTAATGAGAAGGTGACATCTGAAAAAAGACTTGAAGGTGAGGAGGGAAACCCAGTGGATTTCTGGAAGAAGAGTGTCCTAAACAAAGAGAACAGCAAGTGCAAAGGTTCTGAGATTGGACTAGCCTGGTAAGTCAGGGATCCGCAAGGAGGCCAGTGTGACTAGGGCAGGGGGATGGATGGGAAGAGTGAGAGATGAGGTCAGAAAGGTGGCGTGGGCTATGAGGGGGACCATGGTGTGGGAAGATCATGTAGGATGGGCTTTTAGGTTACGTGTGGACTTTGGCTTTCACTCTGAGGGAGAGGGAGCATGGGAAGCTTCTGAACAGGGACATGTCATCTGAGTTAGATTTGAATGAAGTCCTCACTCCCTTCGGATGGGAAAGAATTGGAAGCTCTCTTGTTTCCAAAACAAACCACCCCATGAAGAGATTTATTTTGCTCATGAATTGCCAGCGGGGCAGGGCTCCGTGGCGACAGCTCATCTCCACCCTACTTGGCATCAGCAAGGGCAGATCAAGGGCAGTGGGCTGGAATGATCTGCAGCTTCACCACTCACCTGCCTGGCAGCTGTTGCCGCTATCAGCTGAGACCTGGTCACCTGTGGGCTGAGGCTGGAACATCTCCATGCGACCTTCCCATGTGGCCGCTTGGGCTTTCTCACATCATGGCAGCTGGGGCCCAAGGGAGAGGAAGAGCGAGCGAGGAAACAGGCAGGAACCGTGTCTCCTTTATGACCTAGACTTGGAAGCCATGCAGCGTCACCTCCATGCCCCTTTCTCAAGTCAGTCACGAGCTCCTCCCCAGCTTCCAGGGGAGGGAAGAGACTCCAATTCCGAAGAGCGCCGGGGACTTGAAATATTCCTGTGGACATGTGGGGGAATATCTGCCACTCCTCATAAGACAGTATCTTGGAGCTCTGCCTAGGAGCAGCCCCATGGGGGTGGAGTCTTGAGCCTTGAGATACGGGAGAAGGGACGGGGGATAGGGTCCCCGGAACTGTGCACACACCCGTACCTGATAAGTCAGTATCTCTGGCCACTCTCTCCTGTACATCTGCTCAGACATTTCACCCCTGGTGTTCACCTCCCTATGTTCACCGTCCCTGCTGCCAGAGACGGGAGGGAGTTGCTCCTCATCTCTCTCTCTCTTTTTTTTTTTTAAAGATTTTATTTATTTGACACAGAGACAGACCGAGTGCACAAACAGGGGGAGCAGAAGGCAGAGGAGAGGGAGAGGGAGAAGCAGGCAGAGGGAGAGGGAGAAGCAGGCAGAGGGAGGCTCCCTGCTGAGCAGAGAGCCCGATGCGGGGCTCAATCCCAGGACCCTGAGATCATGACCCGAGCCAAAGGCAGATGCTCAACCGACTGAGCCACCCAGGCACCCCTGCTCCTAACCCCTTTACAGCTACCTCTTGTGATCTGATTCTATCTCCACTCTCCCTTCTCCGGACTCTGACTCCTAATCATATGGGTTTATAAGGGCCAGCTGGCATTCCTGGAACACTGCCAGGGACTGAAAATCCCTCCAAACTCAAGCCAAGACTAACCTGAATTAGGTGATGGAAATAAACAGCACAGGCCGTTAAGCATCATGCATGGGTCCTGTGCCAAGCACTGTACTAAGCCCTTCGCATTCCTGCTCTTACT